>NC_060273.1:48575141-48908505 GCF_021613505.1 Equus quagga
TGGCTGTGGATGCAGGGGGCGGCTGTGGATGCAGGGGGCGGCTGTGGATGCAGGGGGCGGCTGCGGTAGAGTAGGAGGCAGGGTGCTGGGAAACAGGGACCTCACAGCTTAGTACCTAGGAGTTGGAGGGTTGCCTAATTTTCAGATTACTGTGAACTCTTGATATCTGTATTGAGGGTCAGAAATGGGGGATAAAACAAGTCTTCCTATTTCCCACATTTTTTCTTTTTTTTGTAGAAAGGATTCCATTGCAAAAAAAAGTGGTAAAATCACTCAGTGAAGGTTTAAAGATAATAGGCTAACGTGACAATCGATTAATATCGTAAGCCAAAAGCACAGTCATTAATGTTACCTGTAATCATGTATTATTTTTCTTGCATTCTCTAGTTGTTCGTTGGTTAACAAAATATTCCTGGGATCAGTTACAGTGAAGAAATGATTGGCTCGTCCCACAAATGTGCTTTGATCCCATCGAGGCTCCTTGATGTTGATGTTCAGCGGAAGTTCTCCAGACATCGTCCTGGGCTGGAGGAGGGTCAAAAAGACAAGTCTAGTTAACATTTATAATGCTGCTACACATTTAGAAACTTCATAGTCACACTAATCTTCAAGTAAAGATTTGAGCACATTGCTGTTTACAAAAATAACTTTGCTATAAACAGCAGAAAGACAATCTAAATCCAAAGTGAATTTTGTCTACAAATCTCAGTTGATCTTAACCAAATTTCAGTAATTTCCCACATATTTCTCTTTGTAAGTACACTGTATTTTATCATTCCTTACTTTCGGAAATCTAGAAAATTGTAGAAAAACTAGAAATATAAAAAGTTAAAAATACATCAACAGTAACAGGGTCTGAAATTTGAAACCCTTTTCCTGGGTGAAATAACCAATGTCAAACTACTACTGTACTCTGGTTTACTGAATTTGTTATTTCTACCAGTAGAAGTGACTAATTGTGCAAAAAAAGGCTTAATTGCTAAAAATTCTACAATTAAAAAACATTCAGATTCATTCAGTCTAGTTCAGCATATAAAGTGCCAATTGAAAACGAAAAATTATGTTCTTAAATCTAACTGGGACATAATGGGAAAAACACATTGTGACAACCCCCTGAACAGGAATAACATTGCAGCATATAATTTCCCTCATAAAACTCCTATTTTCTGGCTAAGAACCATTACTTTTTTCCAAAAGCAACTAATTTCTTTCTCTGAGTAATACATGCTTATCTTTGGAATGGCATTGTATTGTAATATGTGCTTACTGTAACATTCTGAATAATATAAGCTGATTATAGGAAATAAAGAATAAAGAAACAAAATCTCCTATAATTCAGCCACACTGAAGGAACCACTGTTGTTTTAGTCCATTTCCTTGCAGACATTTTCTAAAATATTATCATATAATAAAAAAAAATAAAGTTGATGCCA
Organism: Equus quagga; assembly: GCF_021613505.1. Classification (NCBI taxonomy): domain Eukaryota; kingdom Metazoa; phylum Chordata; class Mammalia; order Perissodactyla; family Equidae; genus Equus; species Equus quagga. Next base: position 48,576,575 of record NC_060273.1, read on the forward strand.
TACTCTATATCTTACTATCCTGATACTTTTTGCACTTACTGCATGAATTTTCCCCCAGGTACTAAGCACTCATTTTGGGCATATAACAACACCTCTAGTGTTTATGTCATTTTCAGTTTTCACAAGGATAAGTGACGCTGCATCCTTGTCTATGAGTCAGCCCCTTGTAGCTGGTGATTGCCTTGGACCAGATCGCTCTGCACAGCATCAGAAGGTCAAAGGATGCAGCCACGATGAAGGCTTCAAACCATCACTTTCTTATTCCTGTTTCCCTTTCCTGCATTTCTAACACCAGTTCTCATAGCAGTTTTCTTTCCTAGGTCATTTTTCACTAGGCTGTTTCTTAGTGCTTTACTAGTTCCCAGGCACGCTAAGATGTCAGGTGCAGATGCTAGGCACTCCCGTCATTTGTCCTGTATCACAACCTCAAATGAATACATCTCATGCCACTGGATCAGCATCAAGCATGTGAGGCCCATGGATCTGAGCAATCTAGTGCAGGTGAAAGAGCCGGTCAGTGAGAGTGAGGAAGTAAAACTCAGCCCCACCATACTCGCGCAGGCTGGGACAGCTTGCACAGAGAAAGCCAGCTGCAGAGTCTGTGGGAAGCCATACTTCTCCCAAGGTCACAATGCAGCCAGAGAGTGTCACAACCCCCTTCTTTGAGTGACCACTGCTTTCTTATCTCACTGAGAAACCTTATTCTCTATAATCACAGACCACTGGGAACTGTGCTGTCTGAAGCCAGAACAGGAAGAAGGAAGCACCCCACTCGATGGAGCAGAGGAGCCAGGATTTACAATCCAGGGGCGGGGTCTCCGATTAGAGAGTCTCTGGACTCGACATTCCACGTCTTTCTTAATTTGTAGTTTCCAAGGAAACAAGGCTGCGGGTCCACCTCACGGTCCAGACCTTTACACCCAGCCCTGCTGTGAGCCGAACAAAGCTGCTTCATTAGACTTCGTCTGAACCCTGCCATTCTCCAAGGCGCTCTAAAAGACCCCTCTCCCCTCTGCTGGTGAGAGACCCCCGGTTCCTCTGGTGTGTGGTTGCAATAAACCAAGAAACAACTTCCTTAGACGACAGGTCTGTCCCTGCTGGTTTTCCGCCGATTGTGCTATGATAAGAGAAATGTCTGGACTTCAAATTAGAACACATCAAAGTCATGCATGTTTAATAAGTCCAGGGATACAAGAAATAGAATGGACATCAAAGAGCTGTGTCATTGTATGCAGAAATATCTAAATTTCAAATTAGAATACATCAAATGCATTATTTATAAAACATACAAAACGCCAAACAAAATTCCAGTTCGTACCAGGGGGCAGAGCTTCTAGACTGGTCTGCAGGGACGTGAGGCTCTTCGAGGTTCCACAGCGGCCTCCCGGAGCACGGGGATGCAGGCCGGGGGGCTCCGAGCCCCTGAGCTTGCACTCAACTAGAGCAGGTGTGCTTGTATTTGCCGTCTACATCCGGGTTTTATCGCAGCGATCATTTGAAGAGAGACTTCTACTGCTTGGGGGGAAAAAAAGACAAAAGTAGAAAAAGCTGAAAACTACTACAAGAGAAGACTACGAAAATCCACGAGATGATTCATAAAGTTCCAGAAGGTCCCAAAATTTCTCAATCTTTTTTTCACGCCAACTTCATAAGTCAACCCTGGTGTCATCTGACCAGCACTTCTCAAACCACACGTGGGGAAGAACCTGCTCTGGTTTTTCTAATTTCCAATCCCTATCATGAACCAATACTTTCGTAAAATATATTAAAAATGAATTTTGAGACAAATTAAATGAAAATGTTAGCTATAAAATAAAAGCCCTAATTTTTTATTATTAGATTCAGCAACTATAATATGACTCTGTCACATTGTTAAGAAAGTTTCTAAATGCTTACTTTCAATTTCTGTACTTACCTCAATGCGGACCTGTAAGAAACAGGTCCCACTGGCCTTGTCCACGGGTTATAACTTGAAAGTACACTTATGTGTATAGTTCACAATTTGTTTCTACACTTAAATGTCACCAAATAATTGCTACATATAATTATGTGGATAATCTGGTCTTATCCCCTCCCATTTCTGAATGGGCGAATAAAAGCAACAATTCATACCCTCAGTTAGACCACAGTTTAAACAGAAGAAATTCTTAGCAGGACAAATCTTTTAGCTTTGTTTTTCCTTTAAGGTCTAGAAAATGCTGCTGCCTTTAGTGTTCACCTATTAGGCACCTACCATATGACACATTCTTGGGCTCCATCAGTGAACAAAATTAGCAATTCCTGCCCCAGTGGAGCTGACATTGGGATGGTGGGGATGGAAGAGGAGACAGGCAACAGCGCAAAACATCAAAGGCAGATCAACTGTTCATTATATCAGAAGGCAATAAACGGTGTAGGGAAATAACAGATGGGATAAGAAAGATCTGAGGACAGACTGCCTCTTTAAATAGGGTCATCGGGGTGGGCCTCATTGAGAAAATAACATTGGAGCAAGACCAGAAGGAAGTGTAGGGCTGAACCACGTGGGTATCTGGGGGAAGAGCAGAAGGAACAGACATTGCAAAGATCCTAAGGCAGGAAAGTGTCTGGTGTCTTCAAAGAACAGAAAGAAGGCCTACAGCTGGAGCGGAGTGAGGAGGACAGACAGGGGATGAGGCGGTCAGACAGGTGATGGTGGGGGACTGAAGCTGGAGCCAGACTCTCTGGGGCCTTGTGGCCTCTGTAAGGCCTTTGCATTTTACTCTGAAGGAAATGGCAGTCACTGGAGTGTTCTGATCAGAAGACTAAAATTTAAAAGGACTTACAATTTAAAAGTCTCTCTCTGACCGCTGTGTGGAGGATACAGTGGGAGATAGAGCAGACGCAGAAGAGCAATTGTGAGGCTCCTGCTGTAATCCAGGAGAGAGCTGGTGGAGGCGCAGGCCCGGGATGGTAGGAAGGAGTGGTGAGAAGTGCTGACATTCTGGATATTTTACTGATGGAGCCAACAGGATTTCCTGACAGCTTGGATGTGCGGTATGAGAGAAAGAAAAAGCATGACTCCTAAGGTGCTTCGTTGGAACAACCAGAGGAGGAGCAAGTCTCAGGGAGAAAACAGGAATAGTTAGGATGGATTAAGTCTGAGATGCTCAGGAGACGTCCAAGCGGAGACGTCCAGGAGGCGGCTGAGCAGGTGAGTCTGGAGTTCAGGGGAGAGGCCCGATCAGGAGATAGACATCTGGGCGTGGTCCGCACTGGTACTGTATCTAAAGTCACGCCATGGGGTGGGATCACCTAGGAAGCGAATGCAAATAGAGAAGAGCTCCAAGGACTCCACGTTCAGAGGTCAGAGAAGTCTAACAGCGGAGGAGGCTGAGGGAGGGACCTGTGGTGGGGAATCTGGACAGTGTGGTGTCCTGGAAGGCAGGGGAAGCGAGGCTAGCGCAGTCCCACTGGCCAAAAGGAAGAACACCTTGGCTGGTGCTTACTCCCATTTTGGGCTAGTGAAGAGAGGGGAATATAACTCCCGAGGGCCAGCCTAGGGGTGGGAACACTGCAAAGACAGTCACCTTTGTAAGTTCTGAAACTTCTAAGCAACGGTCGTAGCAAGTCGGGAGAGACTGCACGGCCGGTTAGATGCCCCTTCTCTGGGAACTGTTTATTCCTGCAAAGCCCCTGGCAGAGACCGGTGGTTCCTAACCCATGGCACACATGGAAATCACCCAGAGAGCTTTCGACAAAGACAAATGCCATCCCCCTTCTCAGGATTCTTGTTCAGCAGGTCTAGCATAAGGCCGGGCGTGTGACTCCGCAGGCACTCTGGGCCTCACCCCCGGCTCTCTAGGCACCAGGCTGTGGCTATACATGAAGCTGGGAGCCGTTTCCTGCCTGCATCTTTCTCTGCACTGCCTGTGCCCTCTCTCCGGCCTGAGCAATCTGCCGTGTTCCCCAGCGGATATCAGATGCGGATTTTTCTCATAAAATTGAGCACCGAGTAATTTTTCTTCCCTTTCAAGTATAATTCTCACTGTCGCTATTTCTCCTTTACGCTTCATATAAATAGTTTTTAAAAATTACAAAGTAGCTTTCATAGAATTCTAGTTTTAATAACAAACCATCACCAATTTGTTAAATATAAGCAACATTTAGGTCGTTGTGGCAAACATGATCTAGTTTTAAAATATGACTACTTTATAAAATAAAAATGTTCTAATAGCATAAGAGCTGGATAGGATCTTAAAATGAGCCACCATTTTAAAGCTCACCATATAGACGAGGAAAGCGAGGCCCAGACAGAGAAGTGACTTCGCGGGCTGTGTGACCGGTGCTGGGGTAGAAGAAAGTCTGGGAGGTCCCAAAGTGGGAGTGGACTCCCAGCCCTGCCAGGCCATGCTTTCTACTCTACTACTCACTTTTAGCTGTTTTATTCCCTCAAATATATCAAGTGATGTCTCCACAGAATTGGTCTCTTTGAGGCCCTCCTTTTTCCTTTGAAATAAAAACCAGTCTATTGACAATGCGCAGTTCTGACCACGATAACCCTGGGGTGGCTCCGCAGCGCGTGTGAGCAAGGAGAACGGCACGGAGGCCTCACGAAGACTCTTCTTCGACAGGCAGAGAAACAGGGGAGAGATGGAGAAAGGAACCACGATGTTTCTGGAGATTGTGTCACATACAAGGAACTGCGCTAGAGGTTGTCTAAGAGCGAGCTCCTGCCGTGCGCCAGTGCAGAACATTCTATCTCAGTTTTCACAATGGTGTGCTTTATGCCCACCGTGCAGTTTCCAGAAGAGGAAAGTAAGATTCTGAGATGTCACACACAGGCAGCCCTTGTCTATCCAGCAAGGGAGGAAGCAGGCTTATTTTCAGACTTCAGGCCACGCCCACTAAAACAACACTGAGAGCTCGGATCGACTGGCTTGTATGTGGTGGACAGAATGACAGGCCCCCCAGGAGGTCCACATCCTAATCTCCACGCACAGTGAATATGTTACCTCATATGGCAAAGGCACTTTGCTGATGTGAGGCATTTAAGGGTCCTGAGACTGGAAAACTGTCCCGGACTATGATGGCGGGCTTGATGTAATCACAAGGGTCCCTACAAGAGAAGGAGGCAGGCAGGAGAGGCAGAGAAGCAGATGGGAGGACAAGCAGAGGACGGAAGGACGCAGGGCCGTGGGCCAAGGGATGCGAGCAGCCTCTGGAAGCTGGAGACAGCACGAAGCAGATTCCCTCTTGGAGCCCCCAGAAGAAACGCTGAACCATTTTAGACTCCTGACCTCCAGACTGTGAGAAGATGTGTTGCCTTAAGTTACTAAACATGTGGTAATTTGTTACAGCAGCAACAGGAAGGTAACACACCACTATTCTCCCTGCTGAAGGCTTTCAAACAGCACTACATACTGGCATGAGAAACACCAGACTTGGTAACCTGTCCCCGTCTCACCAATGTCACAAACAGAAAGGTCATCAGGAATGCCAAGGAACATTGTCACACAGGTGGCTGATGGCAAGCCGGAGAACATTCTAATGATTAACTAGGACTCTCCTGTTCTCATTAGACGGCATTGTCACACATGAACCTTCAAGGGCATGCAGAGTTTTCACTTCTTCCACTCCAAATAAACCAACCAGTTTCCATACTTAGGAGTCCCATGTTTTTTTTTTTTAAACTTATTTCCTATTCCACACTGAAAACATTGGGGCCAGGCATTGTCCCCGTCACTGTCCTGGGTCACTCGACTCCCTCCTCACCCACCGTCTGCCAGCCTGGCCTGGCCACCTGGGTGGTGGGCGGGGAGCGGCTCTTTGCACTGGGCCAGGGCGCCGGCGGCAGGCCGACGGGGCACTGGAGATCCCCGTCATCGAAGCCTGGACCCGCTCCATTTTACACCGTGAGCCAGCCAACAGAGAGGGCCGCAGCTTGGGGCCCTGACCCCACAGTGGCTTCTTGGGCGAAGGCTCCCCCATGGCCTCGGCTACCACGCGGGGTCCCTGGGCAAGTCCCCTTTGCACCCGCCCGCTGTGGCTTGGGCGGGGTCTGGCCACTTGGTCGGCCTGCAGCATCGCACAGATCTGTGCTCTGGGGCGTGTCCTGCCGTTCCCCCCGCCCCGCTCCTAGCACACTCAGTCCCGACCAGCGGGCCGCAGTGGGGGGCCAGGGCCTCCGAGGGCACCTTCGTGGGAAGGAGGCGAAGTCGCTGGGCTGGTGGGGAGGGGATGGATCAGGGTCCCCGCAGTGTGGTTGATGTGGAGACAGCACAGCCATCTGGCACCTGCTGTCTCTGGACTTGCCCCTCTCCCCACCGAGACCGAAATTGGTCCAGATTAAGAGATCTTTTTAGAAGGTGTTCTTAAGCACCCCGACCACCCAAATGTGACAGTATTTCATGAGCAATGGATGGTGACAGTTTTACAGCAGGTGCTTCCCAACTAGGAGTTTCTGCAGAGCACACTGGGGGAAGTCATCACGTTGTGCAGTTTAATGATGACCCTGGGGGTGGCATGGACGATCATGGAGCCCCATGGTTCAAAAGAAAGTCTCAGAGAACAAGATAGATATTTTCCAACTGCAGAGGTGGCAAGGACAAGGGACAGTCCTCCCTCAAAGGGGCAGACTGCAAAGCACGCCGAAGAAAGTGTTCAAGAATGTGACTTCATCAGCTTTATAACACCTGGAGCAAGCAAAGGGCGCCATGGAGAGACTCAGAAGACAGCAGTGGGAAGGATCGACTCTGCCGTGTCTGCCTGAGGCTCTGAGAGTTATGCAGAACCTGCGAAACATCTTCACAAATTCAGGCTGGGAAAGGAGACAGGGATGGCGGAGCCTCACAGCCACAGGGGGACCATGTGAAGAGCTCCCCCAGCAGTTCACTAACCACTGACCAGCTAGGTCAGCAACTGCAGACGGTCAGCAGCAAGACGTTACGGTTGACACAACACCATATGGGCAGATTTCTGATGTTCAACAAACTCATTTTCCAAGATCTGATGAAATGATGGAATAGGGGTGCAGAGAAGCGAAGGAGGCATAAGATTCTGGAACAGAGACTTCAGGAGGAAATGCCTGGTGAAGGGATGTCTCTCTATGTTTAAATAGCATTATGTAGCTTCCTGAAGCTTGACCAACTGAAGTGCTCATTCTGACTTGAGAATCTTTTTCACGAATGATTTAAAAGATAAATTTAGATTTCAAAGGTATTAAAATATTTTTTTGATATGAGAAAAAAAGTAGGATTAAAAAATTTTTTTCTGGGGCCGGCTCTGTGGCCGAGTGGTTAAGTTTGCGCACTCTGCTGCGGTGGCCCAGGGTTCGGATCCTGGGCGCGGACATGGCACTGCTCGTCAGGCCACGCTGAGGCGGCGTCCCATATCCCATAACTAGAAGGACCTGCAACTAAGGTATACAACTATGTACGGGGGGGTTTGGGAAGATAAAGTGGAAAAAAAAAAAGGAAGATTGGCAACAGTTGTTAGCTCAGGTGCCAATCTTTAAAAAAAAACAAATTTTTTTTCTATGGTTGAGTGACACCCCTTTATGCTAAGAAACAAAGTCACTTAAAGACAAAATCACTTACTAGGGATGTCAGCTATCTGGGCCCATTAATAATTACAGCATTAGATTGCATCAAAATGAGTCATTCCTAAAGAGGTTATTTTACATATTATATATTTATTGATACATTAATTAAGCCCTCAAAGGGGACAGAAATAACCTCTTAAAGGGGAAAAAACCTGTTAAAATTTAATCTCTTGGCTAAGGCTTTGGGTAAATACAGTATCATGGAGCCTGATCAAAATAAATTTCTCAAAGTGTTTTTATTCATTCATCCAAAAACAAAAGTAATTTATGCATTCAATATCCACTGAAGGCCTTTACTGTACCCAACACTGGCTTGGCCCTGGGTTTGGACAGACACAACAGACAAGAAACAATAAGCTGAAAAACAAACATTCTTTTTTTTTGAGGAAGATTAGCCCTGAGCTAACTGCTGCCAATCCTCCTCTTTTTGCTGAGGAAGACTGGCCCTGAGCTAACATCCGTGCCCATCTTCCTCTACTTTATATGTGGGACGCCTACCATAGCATGGTGTGCCAGGTGGTGCCACGTCTGCACCCAGGTCGGAACCGGCGAATCCTGGGCCGCCAAAGCGGAACACGCGCACTTTAACCGCTGTGCCACCAGGCCAGCCCCAGCAAACACATTCTAATAAATAGAGCCTAAATTTCCTCGAACACTTACAGACGCCCTTCCCACGCAGAGCTTATTGTGTGGACATCACCCAACTCGGCTGGTGAAGTCTTCAACTTACTCTCTTACTGACCTGGGTATATCTTACTGAAGACTGTGATATGAATGACCCTAGTATCCAAGTTTGGACACACTTTTCAAAAATACCCATTATTTCAACGAAGTAAACCTGCTTTGAAATCCACACTAACTCAGTTACAGGATTTCTAAGCTTTTAAAGTGGAAGTGAGGGCCAGGCCACAGATTCTCTATTCATAACACTATAAGCCTATTGGAAATGTGAGTTAACTCCATCTTTTGTCAAGTCCTTATTCAGATTACATCACAACCTTCATCCACAATTCTGGGAGGGCAATGCTGCCTTCCTTTTGCCTGCGTGTCACACAGTCAGCGCACAGCTATGCAAGCACGAGGACCGTCCCCTGACTCCTAGGCCCAGGACCGCCTCCCACCGCACAGAAGCCTTCCCGGCTGGTTAACGTCTGCTGCAATGAGGCAATGGTGATCAGTTTAGTTTCCAAATACGCTCACTGAACCAGCTGGTTAGCTGAACTTGAATTCCTGGCTCCAGGCTGCACCTCCCGAACTGTCCTGTAACTTGGACCCTCTGGACGGGAGGGCTGAGGGGAGGCATGAGCAGAGCTTAGAGACCGTCTCTGTGGAGGCAGCAGACCTGAGTTCCAGCTCCAACTGCACCGACGACTCTGTGAGCTCGTATCCATTAGCCCATGGCTCCCAGTTTCTCTATCTTTATCGACAAAATTAGGATATGGCCTAATAACACCCACTTATTCTAAGAGCTTTCCTTATATCATTTCATCTACCCTCAGACCAGTTTGGTTACAAGCTCTAGTCATCAGTTCCAGAACCCCGCTCCCTGGAGAGGTGGTTGTGACCCAGAAAGCATTTCCCTGGACATCGGGATTCAGTAGAGCTGTGGTGGGACCTAGGAATCAGATATTTCAGGAAGTACCCCAGGGGTATCCTATGATTAGCTAAGTCTTGGAAACACTATGCTGGAAAGAATATAAAAATTATAAATAAATAATGACCAAAGGCCCTGCCATTTGAGGGACGATGCTTATCCTCCTGCAGGGGCAATATACACATTTAGGTGACTGCCTGGCCAATCATGCTGCTTGCTGTCCCTGTTCTTTCTGGCTGGTTCCTGTTGAGGGAGGCTCCCAGCCCCACGGCCCAGTGCCTACCCTGACGACCTACTGAATCAGAACTGGACCTGAACAAATGCAATCTGGACCAGAGTCCTGAGTCCGTCCCTTCCTTTCCAGGCAGTCACGGGGTGAGTCACTTCACAGCTCTGAGACTCAATTTCCTCATCTGGAAGATGGAGCTGAGGGCTGGCTCACAGAGCTGGCAGGATGAGCAAGCTGAGGCGTATGAGGGGGCTTTTGAACCTTTATTTATTGCAAGATGCTAAATGAAGGCAGAGCCCATTCTTAACAAGCCAGTCCTTGGTGACTGGAAGAGCTCAAGCCGTGCCCACCAGCGCAGGCACTGCTGGCGGGGGTGGGGAGGCATGCAAGGGGGCTCAGTGGCCAGGGCTTCTTCTGAAAGATGAGAAGAAATGTCTAGGAAAAAGAACTTTCCTCCAAGATAAACTTTATTTCAGACTTTCAGCTACATGCCAGGAAAATGCTTAACTGTTAGAAAAAGAATTTTCCAAAATTTCCAACAAGTTCTCAGGAAATGTGCTTTATCAGGGATTCAGTAACAAAGCTCTTCACCCCTGGCTAAAGATGAACAATGAGAATTAACTTATTAAAACTGAAACCTGGCGTTGATTACAACCACTGCAGTTTGAAATAGTTAACAGTCTGGCTGCCCTGGTTTGTTTAGTAAGGGCCAGGCTGGTGTGAAACAGCCTGTCAACGTCACTGACGGGGGACATGACTGAGTGCCCATTATGTGACAGACACTGGGCTTTCCATGCATTGTTAGATAGCAAATCTTAATTTCAGCCCTCCAAGAAAATGTCCCCTATTTTGTAAAGTCGCTCAGAGAATCAAGTGCCTTGTCCAAGATGACACAGCGTGGAAGCGGGGGTTGGGCCTGACTACAACACACTGCTGACCCTGGGGAGGCCAGAGAGGACATGTCTGCCAAGGGCCATCACCCTACACAGCACATTTACCCAGTCGTTTGGCTTTGGGCTGGTCCTCCACACTCAGCATTCCTTTCTTATGGGCGTCGCCAGGCAGGAGACCAAATTACAAATCAGAAAGCTGAATCCTGTACAAAGAATTAGATTCTTTCAAAGGGTATTTCCACTCAACAATGGCTTTCTGCTGCACACCCTCCTGTATTCCAGGGAACCTTTCTAGAATCAGGAAGACATGGAAAACTATTGCCTTCTGCCTGTCTCCCTGCCACGGTCCTCCCCAGCGCACAATGCACAGCTCCTTCTTCTATTGACTTTGAAACACCCAGCGGACAATTCAGTCATTGTTCATATCCAGTCCTTAAGATCAACTTTGGGTTTGGGTTTCTTAATCAATTTCTTAAGACGGATAAAGTTCTTACCCATTTTTTTAAAAAAATTCTATTGGTTTCCACTTGAGACAGTGGCATGGGCCTGTAAAAATGATCAAATACTACCAAACTAGTATTTTGGACATAGTCATCGTTGAATATTTCACCACCACTTTGAGAAATTGATGCACAGATTAGATAGACTGCCTATGAAAATATTTTACAAATTAATAATTAACTAAAAACTTAACTTTGAACTTTGTACAATTAAGTGTAAGTCTGAGACATAATTTTTCACTTTCTAGACAACAGTCAACTTATTTTTTTTTTTAAGAGACTGTTAATTACTGCTACTGACTTCTTACCTTTAACCTCAAGCAGAAGTTTGGTTCCACCCATGGCCACAGTCCAGGTGAATGCACCTAACGACGGCTTGCGTGGTAGGGTCTCAATGCCCATTTCATTCTAAGGCATCAGAGAGCAAATATGTCGGACGGTGGACCAGCCTGTGCACTCAGTCTAACCCTGAATACACTGAGAGCATCTGATATCAGAGCTGGACAGACCCTTCACTCCAAACAGCATTTTTTTACAAGCGAGACACCTGCAGTCCTGAGGGGAGAAAGGACCTCCGTGGGGCCCCAGAACTTCTTGGTACAGCCTCCGCTCATCCTCCTGAAGAGCTCCCCTTCATCTTACATATCTTAAGTGTCAAGGCTGAGTCCAGCTCGGTGAGAGCTGCAAAGCCCCCTCATCTCCCTGTGTACCCCGCCCCTGCCACCCCCCGGCATCCATTAAGATGCCTGGAACATGGAAGCCGCTCAGTAAACTGTGGATGGACATAAGGAGGGAAAATCTAGAGGCACCCAAGTCAAACTTCAAAAGTGAGGTAGAAGAGAGATGATGACTTTGAGAAAAGTGCAAACAAAATGCCATGGGGATTCAGACGGCAGTGGCCCATGGACTGGTGATGTGCCCATGCTCTGAAGTCACTAAGAGCCGGGCTTTTTCAAGGAGGCACTTGACAAATATTCATGGAGGGTCTACTCAGTGCAGCCAAATGCTGGGTGCAGGGCAGAGAGAGGAAAGCAAGACAAACAGGCCCTGATCGTAAAGAGAGAATAAAACAAGCAAGGAAACACAGTTAATTCCTTTCTTTTTTTTTTTTTTTTCCTTGAGGAAGATTAACCCTGAGCTAACTTCTGCCAATCCTCCTCTTTTCGCTGAGGAAGACTGGCCCTGAGCTAACATCCACGCCCATCTTCTTCTACTTTACATGTGGGACGCCTACCACAGCATGGCCTGGCAAGCCGCGCCATGTCCGCACCCGGGATCTGAACCAGCGAACCCCAGACCCCCAAGTGGAATGGGCGCACTTACCGCTGCGCCACCGGGCCGGCCCCAACACAGTTAATTCCAACTGGTGACAAATGCTATTAAAGAAAACACACAGGGGTAATGTAACAAAGGATGTGTGCGTGAGGGGGGCAATTTTAGACAACACTGTGAGGAGAAAGCATCTTTGAGGAAGCTGAGACTCAGATGGCCTCACCCTACAGACGCCAGTTGTGTGACCTTGTACAGGTTACTCAGCCTCTCTGAGCCCCAACTTTCTCATCAGGATCATGAAGGCAAAACCAAGTACCTCACAGGGCTGTAAGAATGTACAAGTAAACAGACCTAAAGCACCTGCCACCTTTCGTAGACATTGTGGTTATGGTCATTCTGGGAAGGCTGGAGACCTGTGCCATGTGGGAAAGATAAGGAGGGCAGGACGGAAATGCAAGCGCCACTGCTATCCAATTCCTTGCCTCTCGCTTCCCTACTAGACTGAGTTCTAGGGCACCGGCCCCGAGGAGGAGAAGACAAGAGCTGGGAGCATGATGGGCTTGGGGGTCGGGCCCACCCGGCCACCCAGCAATCGCTCGCGCGGTGGCCTGTCCCCGCGGCAGCCATCTTGGATGTCCTCCCCGCGGCGAGTTTCATCATGCGGCCACCGGGACCGCTAGGCAGGGCGCGCGGGGGCGTGGATGGCGGAGCCCCTCCCGTCGGCGGCGGGACCCACTCCGCGGCGGGCGCTCCGGCGAGCTCGGGGGGAGGTCAGGCTGCCGGAGGTGGGGAGCTGTCAGGTGCAGACACCCCCGGCCCCGGGAGTCCCGGGCGTGCCGATGGGGCTTCCGACTCGGAGCGCCGCGCCTCCCTGCAGCCTGCCGCCTGCGCGCTCCCGCCCGAGCCCTCGCCCCCCGCCAGGTCCCCGCGCGCTTCCCACCCGCCGCGCCGGGCCCGCCGCCCGCCACTCACCGCTCCCCTGGCCGCCGCTCCCGGACCCGCGCAGCGCCGCCTCCGCGCCACCGGAAGCCCTCGCCCGCCGCCGCGGCCCCACGCGCCGCCGCCAGGAGCGCGCCCTCGGAGCGCGTGCCCGGCCAGCCACGCGGCCAGGCCTGGCCGCTCCCGTGCCCGCGCCTTCGCCCGCGCTCCTCGCCGCGCCCCCGGTCTGCATCCGGAGCTCCCACGTTCGCGCTCAGGGCGGTGCGCGGCTCTGCCCTGGCCGGTGCCGCTGTTTGCCGTTCCGGTTTCCCCGGGGAAGCCGCCCCTCACTTGCTCGTTTCTTTCTTCCCAGGGGCTTGCATGGAGTCAGCATCCACTCACTCGCTCCCTCATTTATTCATCTAAACCTGTGTTTCCCTAAGGGTGGACTTTGGCACCACTGGTGCTACAAGGCGATTTTAGGTGGTACGAGTGCCACGACCTGATTTAGGTCTTAAAAAGAGTCACTGGCTCTGTGTGGAGAGTAGGTTGTAGGGGGGATGACGTGAGGGCAGAAAGACACCAGTAGGGAGGCTGCCGTGGTTAACCAATCAGAGGAGAGACGATGGTGGCTTGGACCAGGGGGCTAACAGTGGAGGTGGTGAGAATTATTGGATTTGGGGCATATTTTGAAGGCAGATGAAACCTGATAAATAGTGACATCATTTTCATAGATAGGAAGATTTAATTTTTCAAGTTGTAAATTCTCCCTAAATTAACCTATAAATACAATGTAATTCCAAACAAAATTCTGACAACTCTAGTGTGTATAAGACTGTGTGTGTATAACTTGACAGGGTGACTGTAAAACGTGTATGGAAAAATAAAGACCCAGAAATAGCCACAACAATTTTGAAGAGAGAGAGCAAGGTGGGCTGACTTACCCTTATATTTACCAAGTAAATATAAAACTTGTTGAAAGCGATGGTAAAGAAGAGAGGCAGTGCTTCGTTCAGGGATCAACAAACAGCTTAGCACAGCCAAACAGAGTCATCGGGTGCCCCTGCAGGTAGAGAAACCTGCTGTGGGCTGGGACCCCAGGATGGCGGGGAAGGTTAAAGATTCTTTGAATGATCCTGGGGCATTTGAATCCCTACCTTATACCACATACAAACTCAACTCCAGATGGATTAAAGACCAAAAGATGAAAAACAAAACTCCCAAATTTTTAGCAGACAATTGGGGAGGGTATGTTTATGACCCTGAGATAAGGAGGCATTCTTAAATAAACACGAAAAGTATGAAATATAAAGGAAAGATCGAAAAGTTAAGCTTCATTAAAACTCAAAAATCCATGCTCATCAGTGACACCAAAATAAAAGTGAAAGAGTTCGCAGACTGGGAGGAAATATTTTCAACACATGGATCTGTCAAAGGATACATATCCAGAAAATATAAAAAACATTTACAAATTAATAAGAAGAAAGAGAAACAACCCAACAGAAAACATACAACAAACATGAATACTTGGAACTCACACAGCGGGGAAGACAAATGGCTCTGATACAGAAGAAAACATATTGACCCTGGCTAGTAATTTGGGCACTCAGCCTAGGTTTCATAGAGAGTTTTTTTGTGTGTGATGGTCCTCATGCTCAGAATTCCTATGAGTGGTTCACCAGTTTCTGCTCTTTACCATACCCACTGCCAAGTGTTGGACTCAAAAGATTAATAAAGAAAAACCTCTCTCAAAGAGTTTATTGGCGAAAGAGCTTATTGGCAAGGAGATAAACATGTAAACAAATAATTACAATGAATGATTACAACTCAATATAAAAATTGCAACAGTATAACGTGAGCTATATAACTAAGTATTATGAGTGGGGATTGACAAGCTCTGCCTGCAGAATGGGGATGCAAGAGACATATGGGAGATACCCAGTGTATCAGTTATCTGTTGCCACAATAATGCTACATACAGAATACCCACAAAATCTCGGGAGTATACAACAGTAAACAGTTATTTTTGTTTCCAAGTCTATACATTGGCTGGCAGTTCTGCCGATCTGAGCCGGCCTCTGCAAGGCCTTCACGTGTGTCTGTGGTCAGCTGTGGGCTATCAGTGGCTTTGTGGATCTTGGCAGAGCTCTCTTGTGTGCCTGGGACCTCAGCTGGGACAAACAGACTGACTTGGCTCTGTGCCACGTCTCATTCCTCCAGCAGGTGAACCTGGGCACATTCGCGTGGCAATGGCAGGGGAAGGGAGGGAGAAAGAGAGAGAGACTCAAGGTCTCTTAAGGCCAAGGCTTGCAACTGGCACACTTTCACTTCCACTTGATGCTATTGGTTAAATCAAGTCACGAGACCAGCCCAGATTTAGGGAAAAATAGACTTTATCACCCGATGAGAGGAGCTACATAGTGACATTGTAAATAGGTGTAGATATACAGACAGGTGGAGAATTGGGGACATCATTCTTCAAAGATTCTGCCACGTAGGTTTTTTTGCCGAGCATTCCAATTTCTTTTGCGGAGCTCCCCTCCCTGATAGCGTATGGTCCTGGTCAGACTTTCGGTCATGACACTCTCTCTCTCATGCCTGCCACAGTCATGGGTACATGACCCAAGCTGGGCCAAACAGAAGCCAGCCCTGAATTTGTATGTCAACATACGAAAAGAAAGAGAAGTCATCCCCTCTCCTGTTCCGCCTGGGATTGCTAAACTGGGAGAACGTGGACCAGGGGCTGCCAGTGCTGCTTTCTGCCAGTCTGCAGAAGTGAAGCAAAGCTGAAAGATGCAGGAGAGAGAGAGTTCAGATGACATCATTTTGGGCCCTGGGCTCAGCCTCTCCTGAAGCTGGACTGCCCTCTGGGTTTCCAGTTATGGGAGCCAATAAATCCACCCACATACGCATATTTTTGTTTTTTTAAGTAGAAGCTCTTTTGAGTTAGATTTCTATCCTCGACTAACTGTGGGGGTTCACAGCGGTGGTGACTTTTGAGCTGAGTGTAACTAAATTTGAGAAAAGTAGGAAGACGAGGCATATAAAGGAAGAAGAAAGGAGCTGAGGATTGAAGAATAAAAAGCAAGTGTCTGGGTGTGTTCCCACCTTTGGTTTAAATAAGCATCTTTCAAAAACAGCTTCCACGGAAGCTAAAAATAGTATTTTTCAGCTTTGTTGATAGGAAAACTGAGTGCTTGGGAATTCTCGCTAGGCCTGCATTGTCAAAGGTTGCAAAACCCTTGCATTCTAATATGGACTTTGAACCCTTCAGGGCACAGCAAAAACAACTCAATGCCGAGTCAGCAAAGATGCGGACATTTCTGAGCACAGTGAAAGTTCAGTGAGCTGAAGAAAGAGCTGGCTGAATCCGTCACAAGATGAAGGTTTCCTCGTGGTAGAGTCGGGCATTCAGTGAGAATCAAATTTTTTTTCAATTAACATTTTAATGAAAACTTTCAATTCCAGCTTATATTAGCAAAGTTATTTTCAGTGGTAAAAGAAAATACATAACCATATGAATTTGAGAAGTACGGTCAAGTTCACATTCCCACTCTACCACTCCCAGCAACCTCCCTGTTAGATTTTTAGTATATTTCCTTTTCTTTTCTGACTCATCAAACTTCTGTGCATCCTGTGCCTGAGGCTGAGCTCTCTGTACTAACAACCGGGATCACGGGGCCCGGCACTTGCCAGCACAGGCTCTGGAGCCCCACCAACCCGGCTCTGATCCCGCCTCTGCCCCGACTGGCTGTGAGACCCTGAGCAACGAGTCCCTTAACTTCTTGCGCCGTGGTTCTCTCTCTGGAGTAGGAAAAGGCTGTCACCTGCCTCCTGGGGCTGTTGTGAAGAGGACCTGAGATGATGTATTTGCAGAGACTAGCAGGGCGCCTGGCCCCCGTGAGCCTTGATAATCGAGAGCTTCTGTTATTCAGGTTCCAGAGTCATGGCTCCTGCAGCACCCCGTAAATCTCTCGGCAGGCTCTCACCGCCCAGCATTTAACCATAGCCTTACAGTCCTTCTTCTCGCTAGACCGTGAACCCTGTAAAAATGAGAAAGTTGATCTTATTCAACTTTCTGTGCCCAGCACAGTGCGGACATATGGAAGATTCAGTATTCTTTTTTGCTAAATATGGGGTTAGAATCATGATGCACATATTTTATGATCTGCTTTCTTCAGTTAAAGTTATATTTTATAAACATTTTCTTGGGTTGCATTATAATCTTCACTGTTCGTTCATTCATGCTTTTATTCAGTACATGCTTATCGGACACCAGTTATGCATCCGTAACTGTTCCAGGTGCTGGGGACTCTACACTGAACAAATTTAACCCCCTGCCCTCAGGCAGCTGACGCTCCAGGAGGGGCAGACGGACAGTGAACACAATGAACAAGGACAGCAGTGGTGATGGCAAGTGCTGTCTATACGTAAATCATGGCAGGTGGCAGGGTGTGTGGTCAGGGCCGACCTCTGGGGGAGGGTCCTTTCTCATTTGAATGACTGTAGAACTTTCTGTTGAGTGGCTATATCAGCATCACTCAACCTGGGAGGGGCCTCACTCCCACTCTCCACTCAGGGGCATTTGACTGGTGTTTTTTCTCAGGACAGGGGAAGACCTGGAGATTCAGGGTCCAGCAACTCAGCAGAACCTTATAGAAGGGAGGGACGGGAATAATAGTAACCGAGTGCCCGCTGTGAGCTGGGCACGTAGTAGTCGCTTTCACAAACGTCTTCTCTAGTCCTCACAGAAACTTGAAGTGGTTAACTACTTATATACATCAGGGTTCACTAGAAAAACAGAACCAATAGGGTATGTCTTGGTTTCTATCCCTTTTTGTCTGTCTACCTATCCATCTATCTATCTGTCTATCTGTCATCTGTCTATCTATCTACCTATCTATCTATCCATCCATCTATCAATGGATCACTCTGTCTATCCGCCCATCCATCAATCCATCTACCCATTCACCTATCTATCTACCTGTCTATCTATCTATCATCTATCTTTCTATCTATCCATCTATCTATCCATTCACCCATCCGTCCATCAATCCATCCACCTTTCTATCTATCTATCTATTTATCTATTGAGAGATTTCTGGTAAGGAATTGGCTCACATGCTTGTGGGGGCTGGCAAGCCTGAAATTTGTAGGGTGGGCGAGCAGGCTGGAAAGTTAGACAGGAGTTAATGCTGCAGTCTTGAGAGGCTGAAATTCTCTCAGAAAATTAGTTTTTGCTCTTAAGGCCTTCAACTGATTGGATGAGGCCCACCCACATTATGTAGGACAGTCTTCTTTATATAAAGTCAACTGATTGTAGATGGTAACCACATCTACAAAATACCTTCATGGCAGCACCTAGTGTTTGATTGAATAACTGGGCCTCTAGCCTAGCCCGGTTGACACGTAAAACCAAACATCATACTACTCTTACCTGATTTTACATCTCCACTTTCACTCTTGTCTCTAACAATCCATCCACTTATCTTTTGAAGATGTGAGTCAGATCCTATCATCCCTGCTTTAAAATCCTCAGTGGCTCCCAATTTTACTTAGAATAAAATTTGAACTCTTCATCGTGGCCTATGGACCCTCATGATCTGTCCTGTCCTGTTTTTCCAGTTTCACCATATGCTACTCTCCTCCTTGCTCATGTTAATATTACCAAACTTTCTGAATCCTGAATAGGCCAACTTATTCCTACCTCAGGGCCTTTGCATATGCTGTTCCCTGTACCTGGAAAGCTTTCAGGTCAAATGTCACCTCCTCAGAGAAGCCTTCCTTGACCAGCTGTCTGGAGTAGCCCCTCCCACTCATATTGGAGCTCATCATTCATCACTCTTTTACTGCACTGTCACTATCCAAAATTACCTTGTTTATTTATTTGTGGAATTGTCTTTTCTCTGTCTCTT
Organism: Equus quagga; assembly: GCF_021613505.1. Taxonomy (NCBI): domain Eukaryota; kingdom Metazoa; phylum Chordata; class Mammalia; order Perissodactyla; family Equidae; genus Equus; species Equus quagga. The sequence goes on from NC_060273.1 coordinate 48,595,457, forward strand.
CAGCTAGAATGTTCCACCATAAAGGTGAGGATCTTGTCTGCCTCATCTTCCACTGTATTTTCAGCTCCTCGAACAGTGCCTTCCACAGTCGGCCCCTCCCTCACCCAAATCATGCCATAGAACCACTGTGGTGAGGACTCTGGCTCCAGCTCTGACCATCACACACTGCAGCTTGCACAAGAGTCACTCCTGCTCTGGAACTGCTTGCTGTAGCCACAACCGGAGTGGGTTCTCCATTCTCTGGGCAGGGGCATCGGAATGGCTGAGCTGAGGTCATGTGCCAGCACGACATCTGGCCTTTTCGGTAGGGGTCGTGGTCTCTGTCCCTGCACAGGCACGTACACATCACGGGGAACTGAATCACCCGGACGGTTCCCCCGAGCCCTTTCTCAGTCAATCCACTCCCGCTCCAACAGCTACCCTGATTCCTATCACCTGCTTTCTGTGATTTCTCTCACTAATTAGCTTTGTCTGTTCTGGAACTTTAACTTTATCTCAATGGAATCCCACAGTAGACAGTTTTTTGCATGTGTGTCTGGTTTCTTTCACTCAGCGTCTTTTTGAGATTTATCTATGTTGTTGGGTTTAGTTGTAGTGTGATTTTTTCATCGTTGTGTAGAATTCTGTTTCACATGAATATACCACATTTTTTTGTATTCATTTCCCAGTTGATGGGCATTTCCAGCGTTTCCAGTTTTTAGTTCTTATGAATAAAGCTTCTGTATGAACTTTCACATACAAACTTTTTACTGCCATAGGAACAGTTATTTTTTGCATTTAGTTCTCAGCGTTTGGTGGACAAGCTTTGACCGTCAGCTCTGCCTCCAGAGTGGCATTTCCAGGGTGTGAAGCGCACATCCCTCCCCACCTGAAAGCCTGCTCTTGCCCTCCTGATCACGCACACCCTCCCTGGTACGGCATTCAAGGCTTTTTGACATCAGTCTCAATCTCCAGTCAGTTCCACCTGCTGCCTTACCCTCTGCTGCAGGCATGTCTGCCTGCTCACTGTTTCCGGAATGTGTCAGGCTGTTTTCCTCCTCTTTTGCCTTTGTACAAACTGTGTCTGGAATGCTTTGCCCCAGAGAGTCTTGATTCCTGGACAAACTGATACATATCCTTCAAAGCCCAGCTCAAAAGACACCTCCTCCAGGAAGCTGGCCTTCAGTTTGCCAGGCACTCTATCGTACCTTCTATTGGGTGCACACTTTGGTATTAATATTTGGTATTACTCATGCTTTGGGATTCGTGTTGTTAAAGCACTTATTTCATCACATATATTTCTGTGATCACAGTTTTTCTCCTCTTCTTGTCTGGGAGCTTCTGGAAGGCAGAGAAGGAGGCTCAGAGCTGTGAAGTAATGCGCCTAATGCCACAGAGCTGCTGCAGCTCCAGGGCTGCCAGATTCCTGGTGAAATGCTCTAAACACCATCCGTGTTGTTGTGAATGGGATGATTGTGTCTTTTTTATGGCTGAGTAGTATTCCACTGTGTGTGTGTGTGTGTGTGTGTATATATATACCACATCTTCTTTATCCATTCATGTGTAGAAGGCCGCTTGAGTTGTTTCCTCATCCTGGCTATTGTGAATGATGCTGCAATGAACGTAGGGCTGCATAAGTCTCTTGGGATCGTTAATTTCAAGTTCTTTGGATAAATATCCATTAGTGGGATAGCTAGATCACATGGTATTTCTATTTTTAATTTTTTGAGACATCTCCATACTGATTTCCATAGTGGCTGCACCAGTTTGCATTCCCACCAGCGGTGTATGAGGGTTCCCTTTTCTCCACAGCCTCTCCAACACTTATTATTTCTCATCTTGTTAATTGTAGCCATTCTGACTGGTTTGAGGTGATATCTCATTGTAGTTTTGATTTGCATTTCCCTAATAAGTAGTGATGTCGAGCATCGTTTCATATGCCTGTTGGCCATCTGTATATCTTCTTTGGAGAAATGTCTGTTCATGTCCTCTGCCCATCTTTTGATTGGGCTGTTTGCTTGCTTTCTGTTGAGTTGTTATGAGTTCTTTATATATTTTGGAGATCAACCCCTTGTCAGATAAATGATATGCAAATATTTTCTCCTGGTTGGTGGGTTTTCTTTCTGTTTTGTTCATGGTTTCCTTTGCTTTGCAGAAGCTTTTTAGTCTGATGTAGTCCCATTTGTTAACTTTTTCTTGTGTTTCTTTCCCTTTCCCGAGTAGACATAGTATTTGAAAAGATGCTGCCAAGACCAATGTGAAAGAGCATACTGCCTGTATTTTCTTCCAGGAGTTTTATGGTTTCAGGTCTTACATGCAAATCTTTAATCCATTTTGAGTTAATTTTTGTGTATGGTGTAAGATAATGGCCTACTTTCATTCTTTTGCACGTGGCTGTCCAGTTTTCCCAACACCATTTATTGAAGAGACTTTCCTTTCTTTATTGTATGTTCTTGGCTCTTTTGTTGAAGACTAGCTGTCCATAGATGTGTAGTTTTATTTCTGGGTTTTCAATTCTGTTCCAGTGATCTGTGTGTCTGTTTTTGTGCCAGTACCATGCTGTTTTGATTACTGTAGCTTTGTAGTATATTTTAAGTCACGGATTGTGATGCCTCCAGCTTTGTTCCTTTTTCTCAGGATCGCTTTGGCTTTTTGGGGTCTTTTGTTCCATATAAATTTTAGGATTCTTTGCTCTATTTCTGTGAAGGATGTCATTGGGATTCTCTTCGGGATTGCATTGAATCTGTAGATTGCTTTAGGTAGTATGGACATTTTAACTATGTTTACTCTTCCGAACCATGAGCATGGAATGTCTTTCCATTTCTTTATGTCCTCTTCAATTTCTTTTAATAATGTCTTATAGTTTTCAGTGTACAGGTCTCTCACCTCTTTGGTTAAGTTTATTCCTAGTACTTTATTCTGTTTGTTACAGTTGTACATGGGATTTCATTCTTGATTTCTCTTTCTGCTAGCTCATTGTTAGTGCATAGAAATGCAACTGATTTTTAAAAACTGATTTTGTACCCTGAAACTTTGCTGTAGTTTTTAATTATTTCGAATAGTTTTCTGGTGGATTCTTTAGGGTTTTCTTTATACAGAATCATGTCATCTGCAAACAGTGAGAGTTTCACTTCTTCCTTTCCAATTTGGATCCCTTTTATTTATTTTTCTTGCCTAATTGCTCTGGCAAAAACCTCCAGTACTGTGTTGAATAAGAGCGTGCAAGTGGGCACCCTTGTCTTGTTCCTGTTCTCAGAGAGACGGCTTTTAGTTTTTCCCATTAAGTATGATGTTGGCTGTGGATTTGTCATATATGGCCTTTATTACGTTCAGGTACTTTCCTTCCATACCTATTTTATGGAGAGTTTGTATCATAAATGGATGTTGGATCTTGTCAAATGCTTTCTCTGCATCTACTGAGACGATCATGTGATTCTTATTCCTCATTTTGTTAATGTGGCATATCACATTGATTGATTCACAGATGTTGAACCATCCCTGCATCCCTGGAATAAATCCCACTTGATCATGGTGCATGATCCTTTAAATGTATTGCTGTATTTGGGTTGCCAATATTTTGTTGAGGATTTTTGCATCTAAGTTCATCAGCGATATTGACCTCTAATTTTCCTTCTTCATGTTGTCCTTGTCTGGTTTTGGTATCAGAGTAATGTTGGTCTCATAGAATGAGTTAGGAAGCATTCCATCTTCTTCAATTTTTTGGAATAGTTTGAGAAGGATAGGTATTAAATCTTCTTTGAATGTTTATTAGAATTTTCCAGAGAAGCCATCTGGTCCTGGAGTTTTGTTTTTTGGGAGGTTTTTTACTGTTTCAATCTCTTTACTTGTGATTGGTCTATTCAGATTCTCTGTTTCTTCTTGATTCAATTTGGGAGGTTGTATGAGTCTAAGAATTTACCCATTTTTTCTAGGTTATCCCATCTGTGGGCATATAGTTTTGCATAGTATTCTCTTATAATCCTTTGTATTTGTTTAGTATCTGTTGTAATTTCTCCTCTTTCATTTATAATTTTATTTATTTGAGCCCTCTCTCTTTTTTTCTTGGTGAGTCTGGCTAAGGGTTTGTCAATTTTGTTTATCTTCTCAAAGAACAAGCTCTTAGTTCCATTAATCCTTTCTACTGTTTTTGTAATCTCTATTTCATTTATTTCTGCTCTGATTTTTATTATTTCCCTCTTTCTATTGACTTTGGGCTTTGTTTGTTCTTCTTTTCCTAGTTCTGTTAGATGCATCCCAGGATTACTTATTTGAGATTTTTCTTGCTTGTGGAGGTGGGCCTGTATTGCTATGAATTTTCCTCTTATGACCACTTTTGCTACATCCTGTAAGAGTTGGTATGTTGTATTTTCGTTTTCATTTGTATCCAGGTATTTTTTAATTTCCCTTTGATTTCTTCATTGATCTAGTGGTTGTTCAAAAGTGTGTTGTTTATTCTCCACATATTTCTGACTTTCCCAGTTTTGTTCTTGTAGTTGATTTCTAGCTTCATAGCATTGTGATCAGAAAAGATGGTTGGGATGATTTAAATCCTCTTGAATTTATTGAGGCTTGCCTTGTTACCCAACATACGGTCTGTCTTTGAGAATGCTCCGTGGGCACTTGAGAAGAACGTGTATTCTGCTATTTCTGCATAGAAGCTCTCTATATATCTATTAAGTCCATCTGATCAAGTGTTTCATTTAAATCTACTGTTTCCTTGTTGACCTTTTGTCTAGATGATCTGTCCATTGATGTAAGTGGGTGTTGAGGTCCTGTACTATTATTGTGTTGATGTTAATTTCTCCCTTTAGGTCTGTTAATAGTTGCTTTATGTACTCTGGTGCCCCTGTGTTAGGAACATATATGTTAATAAGTGTTATATCCTCTTGGTGGAATGTCGTTTTATCATTAAATACTGCTGCTCTTTGTCTCTTATTGTCTTTTTTAACTTGAAGTCTGATTTGTCTGATATAATTATGGCAACCCTTGCTTTCTTTTGTTTGCCATTAGCTTGGAGTATCATCTTCCATCCCTTCACTCTAAGCCTATGTTTGTCTTTAGAACTGAGATGTGCTTCCTGGAGGCAGCATATTGTTGACTCTTGTTTTTTAATCCATCCAGCCACTCTGTGTCTTCTGATTAGACAATTCAATCTGTTTACATTAAGAGAGATTATTGTTATATGAGGGCTTAATACTGCCATTTTATGTCTTGTTTTCTGGTTGTTCTCTGTTTCCATTGTTTCTCTTCCTTTGTATTTCTGACTGCCATTCCATCTTGCTGGTTTTCTGAAGAGGCTTTCTCTCTTTTTGTGAATTGTGGCTCTGCTCTGATTTTTGTTTAGTAGTTACCATGAGGATTGTATAAAAAATCTCATAGATGAAATAGTCCATCTTCTCATAGCCTCTTATCTCCATTAACCTAAGCAGGCTCCTTCCCTTTCCTCTCCCTTTTTGAGCTATTGCTGCTACAAATTGTTCTGTTTTAAATGTTGTGAGTTTGCGACTAAGTTGAAGTGTTTATCATTACTTTTGATGCTTTCTTTCCCTTTATCTTTTACGTTATAATTGGGTCTTTGCCTCCCTGTTCTGATAGAGGGCTGCAGGTTTCTGATCATGTCTGTCTATTTATCTGCTTGCTCAGAGCTTTGTAGACCTTTGCCTTTTTGTTTCCAGCATGAGGGCATTTTTAATTGTATCTTGCAGGGGAGGTCTAGTGGCAATGAACTCCCTTAGTTTTTGTTTATCTGGAAAAGCTTTTATTTCTCCATTGTATCTGAAGGATAGTTTTCTGGATAGAGTATTCTTGGCTGAAAGTTTTTGTCTTTCAGTATTTTGAATATATAATTCCATTTTCTCCTAGCCTGTAAGGTTTCTGCCAAGAAATCTGCTGAAAGCCTAATAGCAGTTCCTTTGTAGGTTATTTTCTTCTTCCTTGCTGCTCTTAGTATTTTTCTTTGTCATTGACTTTTGCCGTTTTTATTGTCATATGCCTTGGAGAAAGTCTTTTAGCACTGCTGTAATTAGGAGTTCTATTGGCTTAGTGTAATTGTAAGTCTGAACTTCCTCCAGGTTTGGGAAGTTGTCAGCAAGTATTTCTTTGAACAAGCCATCTGCTCCTTTCTCCATCTGTCTCCCTCGGGATTACCTATAATCCTTATGTTGCTTTTCCTAGTCGAGTCTGATATTTCTTGAATAATTCTTTCATTTAAAAAAAAATCTTAGTTCTGCCACCTCCTCTACCTGTAGAATTTCTACATTTTATCCTCTATATCACTAATTCTTTCCCCATAATATCAGCTCTATTTCTTAAGGATTCTAGATTATTTTTTATTTCATTAATTGTGTTTTTCATATCCAGGATTTCTGCTTGAGTTTTTTTTTGTAGTTTCAATCTCTTTGGTGAAGAGATTCATTTTATTTCTGAGCTCACTGAATTGTCTTTCTGAGTTCTCTTATAAATCATTGAATTCCTTTGTGACAGCTATTTTGAATTCTCTGTCATTTAGCTTGTTAATTTCTGTGCCTTCAGGGTTGGTTTCTGGAGAATTGTCATTTTCCTCCTGGTCTGAGTTGTTGCTGTGGTTTCTCATGGTGTTTGATAAATTCATCTTGTTGGGGCATTTGTGGTGATATTAGGTCACAGATTCCGCCTGTTACCACTAGGGGGAAGCAGGAGCAGAGTTTCTGGCCCCTGCCCATGTCCTGGAAGCTGTGGGGGTGCTGTGGGCACTTGCCCAGCCTGGGGTGTGTTCAGATGCTTATGTGGATGTGCTTTGTGGGCAGGGCTTCCTTGCTGGACTGAGCTAGGACCACTCCTTGACATCACAGGGGCACAGTGGGCTCCCTGCCCCTGCCAGGAAAGTGATCGCCAGTAGGCTAAGGGTTGCTGCTGCTTTTCCCACAGCCGCCTTAGACATGTTCCCTCTTTTGGGGCTGGTGGCCCTATGGGTGATTGCATGAGCCTGCAGTGTGCTTGCCCCGGCATGTGGATCTGCTGCAGTCTCTGCTTGCCATCCGCTGGGCCACTGTGCTTAGTGGATGGGGCTTCCTTGCCGAGATTGAGCTAGGGCCACTCCTTAGCACTTGCACAGTAGGCTCCCCCACTGCCAGGAGAGCAATCATGAGTGTGGGCTAAGGGTCACCACTGCCTCCTCCCACGGTCACCCCACTGCGTGTTCCCACTTTCCTGGTGCTTGTACAGGCCGGAAAGCATTTGTGTGTGTGCAGAGGGCTACCAGGGGAGAGTGGGGAGTGCGCACCTATCTCCACCACTTCCCGGGGGGGCCAGGCCATCCACCCTCAGATGTACATCTGTGTGTGTCTCCCAGGCGTCCTGTTGTGCTGTGTGGGCTTCCTCCTTGGTCAGTGAATGTCCATTTAGTTGTAGTTCAAAAGAGGGAGAGACAAAGGAACAGCTCACTCTGCTATGTTGCTGACGTCACTCCTGGAATCTGGATTTTTAAAGCTTCACTATGCAGCCAGGGATGGCAACCTCTGTGGTAAAGGGAAGGACCAAATTCCAAAGAACTGACAGAATCGTGGATTCAGAGTGGCCCCTCCCATTTGTTCTTTAGGTGCAGGATCTTGGTGGTAACTGAGTTGCCCTGCCATCTGCCCCTTAGTTAGGCTGGATTGTGGTCAGCAGGTAGATGGGCCTTGGGTTTGTGTTTCTAATGTGCAGACAATAATCCTAAAAGCATTCTTGCTTGGAAGTGAAAGCCCAGTGTGTCTCTTGTACAAGGCATGTGAAAAACACATCACGAATTGGCTCTTTGTTTAAAAATGAAGCAACGCTAAATATCACTGGGAAGCCAATTGTGTCTTAAATAGGTCCCGGAGGCTAAATACAGTGTGGATTATTCCAAGAAAGCTGAGTCACTCCATTCTTGGTTTTAAGGAACTGGTTCATTAGTCAAATTAATCTTAACAAAATAGGGCAGAAATAAGGGAGAAATAATACTTCACATTTCTTTTTGTGCTGGGTAAGCACTTGCTATTGCATTTCTGTAACTCTTCTGAGAAGAATGCGATGCCCTGCTTGCTGCTCAGGTCCCATCATTCATCCATCCAACGGGTATTTAACCAACACCTCCTCAGCCTGCAGTGGACGGGGACCAGGCAGGGAAACTGAGTCCTTCCCTCAAGGGGCCACAGACAAGCCAACAGATGTGAGGTCTGCGGGCACAAGCAGTGGGATGGAGGAAGCTGGGCAGGAGGACAGAGCAAGGTGTGACGGGGCTGTGTCAGAGGGGTGTTCAGGGCAGGCCCCTCTGCAGGGTGACACTGGAGCAGAGAACTGAATGAAGGGAGGGAAGGAGCCATGCAGAGGCCCAGGGAAGAGCATTCCAGGCAGAGGGAAGGGCAAGTGAAACAGCCTCAGGATTTTCCTAAAAGCTGAGGCTGCAAAGGAACGTTTGAGCTGATATATGAATTTCTGGTGAGAATGTTGATCAGACGGAGACTCAGGACTCCAGCTGGCATATACAGTGCTTTTGTGGGAATTATAAAAGGTCACCCTCTCTGGTAGACAGATTACAAAAAGACTGACCCAGTGTGTAAGCAGAGCCCCTGCTGGATTCTAGCTCCCTGTCACTCCCTGAGTCGGGGGTATTTTTGTGCAGTGTACAGACTGTACAACTGTATGTAGCAACCCTCACTGAGGTTCATTTAAAACAGACTCATCTAAGTCACAGGAAAATGCAGGATGGAATAGATTTTATTTTTCTGGTTATTTTGTATGGTTTTGAAAACTCTCACAAAGAAATCTGAGACAGCTGTGGGGGATAATATTTCGAGAGATTAGCTGGTGAGCTGATTAATTGGTCTCCTCCCCCAACTCCCTTTGCTGTCTGTCCCCATCCTTCCCCTTCAAATGACCAAGCTGCTCTGGGCCAGTTTCCTCAGTGCACCAGAAGGAAGTTTCTAGACTCTGATCTTCAACAAATCTGAGTCCTTAGGGGGATGGAGAGAGGTTGAGTGGAGACAATATGTTTGAAAGAAAAGGCCCCCTTAGATTTACTCACTCACTTTATCCTTATTCTCCACCTCTGTTTTCCTCCCCTCCATAGGCAGCAGTTCTCACATGTTCCTCTGTATCTTTGTAGGACTTGTAATGCAGTTTCAGGTGCGTGGTTTTTAAATTATAGACATGATGTTCTGCTGTAGATCTCATTTTGTTTCTTGCTTTTTCACTCACCTCTAAGTTCTTGGGATCTGTTTGTACTCTTTTGTACATATCTAGCATTTTCCTTCTAACTGCTGATAAAATTCCTTGGAGTGGAGCCACCATATTTTCCTTATCTGCCACTCATGATGGACACCTGGGATGCCTTCCACTTCTCAACGCCATAAACAACTCTGTGATGGACGCCTCCTCATACAGTCAGCTATGCTCCTGTTAATAAAGACTCTGAGAACAGACCGAGGGGTGAGATTTCTGCACACACAAGCACACAATTTAGATGACACTGCCAGAGGTCTCTGCAGAATGGTGGCAACATCTACACACTCACCAGCGGTGTGCAAAAGATGCTCCTGTTCCCCCACGTCTCACCAAGAGTCGGTGCTGTTCCTCTCTCTGGTCTTTGCCTATCTGATGGGAATAAAGCACCATATTGTTGCTTTAATTTCTATTTCTTTGGTTATTAATGAACCTGAGAATCTTCTCATGTACTTGTTAGCACTTGCTGGATCACATTCATTGCCTGTTTTTTAAAAAAATCAGGTTTCCTCTCCTTGTCACTTTCTGAGTGTTCCATGTCTGTTGTAAACATTGCAAATATCTTCTCCCAACCTGTCATCTTTCTGTTAACTTTGTCTGCAGTATGCTTTGTTGAACAGAAATCTTGAATGTTGCTGTAATTAAAGCTGTCAACTTGTTGCCTTGTGTTCTGAACTTTTGAGGTCTTGTTTCAGAAGGTCTCCCCCAATGCTAGGTTGTAAAGATCTTCTCCAATATTTCATTCTTTAGTTATGTAGTTTTACACTTCACATTTAGGTCTTTGATCTACCTGGAACCTACTTTTGTATAGGCTGTGAGGTAGGGATTCTACCTTATTTTCCTTTAAAGAGTGAGCTGGTTTTCACTACACTGTCGCCTGAACTGTGGATCAGGGGTTTAAGGGAGTAGAGATTTTCTCCTCCTCCAGACTGGGCATGATTTCATCAGGATGAAGGAAGAGGAGAGAAGAGGGAATGTGTTCAAAATCCAGATATTAATACATTCCCGGGGGAGGCAGCCCACTTCCGGCTTCCCTGGCAGGCTCTATCATGAGTCTAGGGAGATGAGGTCTCATCTTCATTGAGATTGTCAGACTCCCAAGTGTGGGTTATGGAAACAGAGCTGGCAGATCCAAAGAGTCCTGGTAGATAGGAACGAGGGATATGTAAATATTGATATTTTCTAGGGATATGTAAATAGCAACCTCTTTGAATTAATGAAGGATCAATGGGACCGCCCACCATGCCTTGGAACTTAGATGCAGCCCTAAGAAAATGGGAAGGTAGGTGAACTTTTAACTAACCAAGATAAACTTTCAACCACCTCAGTGAAATCGGGGCTTGAGATGGAGACTCAGTTCAATTATGGAAGTTCTCACGTTATCAGCTGAGTGAAATTCAAACATACATCTTTGTTATTTCCCTTTTGTGTTACCCCTTAACCAGTATCATGTCAGAATTAAACTTTTTGATAATTGCAATCATAGTTCGGCTAAGAATACAAGAGTTTGGTGAAAATCAATGAAGCATCTTGTGAGAATCTGTTGCCTATAGGAAAAATAATACAGAGCATTGTAGAATTTATCATCATTTGCAAATTTTGTTCTACACATCCTTTGTATCCATATATTTATAATAAACTTACATATGTATATATATTTTTCAGAGCACTGGTTGTTTAACATTTAACCTACACGTCTGGCTCAAGGTTCAATTTTATCTAACTATCTGCTCACTCTACATGTCACCCAGGAATAAATTTTGACTACTGCTGTTCCAGTTCCTTTCCTTGTCAATGATTGGTTCCATATGGCCATGTAATCCTGTGATGGCCAATGAGATACGAGAAGAAATCTCCTGGGAGTCTTCTGGGAGAAGTTTTCTTGCTCTAAAAAGAGATTTTGTCTTTTAAAATTGGTCCTGAGCTAAGATCTGTTGCCAATCTTCCTCTTTTTTTTTCTCCCCAAACCCCCAGTATATAGTTGTATATGCTAGTTACGAGTCATTCTAGTTCTTCTGAGGGGTGCTGCCACAGCAGCCTGATGAGTGGTGTGTAGGTCCAAGCCCAGCATCTGAACCGGCGAACCCTGGACCACCGAAGCAGAGTGCACGAACTTAACCACTCAGCCACAGCGCCAGCCCCTAAAAAGAGATTTTTCACAGGGTACTTTTCTTTGGGTCTGGATTTGTAATGCCTGGGTGATGTCTGGAATTGTGGCAGCCCTCATGTTGCCATGAGGAGAACTAACTGAAGATGAAGATACATTCTAAAGATTGCAGAGTGGAAAGATAGAAAGAACCTTTGTTCTTGATGGCAACATTGAACAGTGGAGTTAAGCAGCCCTGGAGCTGTTCTTCCTGGGAACTTCTTTTTTGGTCAGGTGATAAAATTTCCTCATTGTTTAACTTAAGCAACTGAATTAAATTAAACTGGAATTTTTCTATTGCTTACAGCCAAAGTGTTCTCACTGGTACCCTGGTCATATGAATGGTTTGCATGCTAGTTATTCAGTAATTGTCTCTCTGCACCAAACCCAAATTGGTATACTCTGTGGTTCCAGGACTCTGCAAACCACATCTCTGCTTTGCCAGCTGGCTCCAATGTAGGTTCTACCAAAGGAGGCCTAGGGGGAGATGGAGGAGGAAGGAGGACATGTCCCTTCCTGTTTGCTTGCTATTCTTTTTTTTTTTTTTTTTTTTGAGGAAGATTAGCCCTGAGCTAACATCTGCTGCCAATCCTCCTCTTTTTGCTGAGGAAGCGGGTCCCTGAGCTAACATCGTTGCCCATCTTACTCTACTTTATATGTGGGACGCCTGCCATAGCATGGCTTTTGCCAAGTCGTGCCATGTCTGCACCCGGGATCAGAATTGGTGAACCCCGGGCTGTCGAAGCGGAATGTGAGCACTTAACCGCTGCGCCACGGGGCCGGCCCCGCTTGCTATTCTTTTTGGCGTCACCTCAGCCTTGCTTCTTCATCCTGAGCCAAGTTTTTCCGCACTCCCAGACTCAGCCTCATTGCACCCCTTTGGAGATACCAGCACTGACAGATGGGGTGCCCCTCCTCAGAGTTCTGGGTCCGAGACCCGTGAGCGCTCTCCCCCAAGCTCCGAGACACTCGCACCAGCCGAGGAGCACTCTCTTCCCCAAGTCCTGAGACTTAGTGAGCCCAGCCACTTCCCTGGATTCCCCCGCATTAGGAATGGTAGCTGGTTCCGGCAGTCGCTACCTCAGGACGGCTTAGTGTCTCCTTTCGTCGTTCCAGTGTTCTAATCCCTGTTTAAACAATTCCTCAGATCAAATCCTCTCTGTTAAAACAGCTTGTGTAGTTTTTGTTATCCTGCTTGTGACCCCGACTGATGGAATGTGTTCAGTGGGCATTTGATTGCCTTTCAACATCCATTACAGCCCTTCTTCTGCCGAGAGTGCCCTGACTCAGTGCAGTTACCTCTGCCCTACTTCGCAGCAGCGGTTTGGTTCACGAGAGGTCGAGCGGATTTCATCTCTAGGGAGATTGTCTTCGTCCTCACAGCACATCGCACCCCCTTAGCTGCAGTTCTTGGCTCAAGGATAGGCACGAGTCCCAGTCTGGGACGGAGAGAGTGCATCCAGGATCGTGTTTTGCAAGAACGGGAGCTGTAGGGCTCTGGAAGTGCAAAAGGAATGGCTGAAGTGCTGGGCAGGGTCGACCCCTTGGAGGCGGAGGATGAGGCTGACGTGGTAGACTGCAGAGCTGAGAGACGGAGAGAAATCCAGGGGTTGGGAAGGAGGCCCGGCCTCTGGGTCCAGCCTTCCCTTAAGGCCAGGGCAAGCCTGTGCTCTTCAGCTGTTCAGCCAATAAACTCCCCTTTGCTTAAATAAATTGGGTCAGATTGTCTGTTACTTGCAATCAAAAGAATCCTAACTGATGGAATAGGGAAAGAAAACCAATATATTGAGCACCCACCGTATGCCCAGCTCTGGGCCAGGCACGTTCGTGTAGGCTGTGTTGTATGACTCTCCCAGGAAGACTATTTCCATATTACACACGTGGAAACTGAGTCTCAGAGAAGCTAAGTATTGTGCTTAATGTCACACAGAAAGTAAATGTCAGAGCCTACATAGTTTTTTCAGAAGAAGGTTAACTCAACTTTTTGTGATAAGGATAGCTATAATTCAGATATGGTTGGCAGCATACTATCTACACCCACTGAGAGGGGAAGGGGCATGGATTTGAGGAACAAATGAAAAAGAGGTTTTCACACAGAATGTCCCAGGCATCCTGATAGGAATTTGAGGTTGGCTTTATTGAGGAATAATTTATAAAAAACAAAACGCACAGCTCACAGGAAGCTGTATGGCTCACTGAGCTTTGACAAATGTATACACATCCATGTATCTACAGCCACAATGAAGACATACAAAATTCCCATTGCCCTTAAAATTTTCCTTTGGGCCCCTTTGCAGTCAAGCCCTCACGCCCAACAACCACTAGCCTACTTTCTGTAATTATAAACTAGTCTAGCCTCTTCAAGAATGTCAGATAAGTGGGATCGTATACATTAGTCTTTCGTGTCTGGCGTATTTGGCTCAGCACAGTGCCTGTGCGCTCCATCCATGGCGTTGCGTGCATGAGTCCTTCCTCCCTTGTTATCGCCGAGTGGGCTTCCGTGTGCTAATATGCTGCCGTCTTTTGTCTAATGAGCAGATAGGATTTGGGGGCCAGCTTCTTGGGAGGCAGGAAATGCTACTGCCATAGCCTCAGTGGAGTGGGGCTTTTCACCACGAAGCCTCGGGGGCGACAGTGTCATTGCTGGGATGTCTGGAGGATGCCCTTGGGTGGTGTGGTCCTCCAGGTGTGCTGGGCCTGCTCCTGCTGGGATGGCTGCTGCAGGAAGGGGTGGCCTCTGAAACTCCTCTTTGCCTCAATTCTGTGGCCTCCAGACCACCTCATCTTAGCTTCCTCCTTTGTTGGTTTTTCAGTGCAGTCCTGACAGTGATCCTGTGAGGGGGTGTGGAGAGCAGGCCGTGGAGGCTCAGGGAGGGGTGGCGAGCCCGGTTTCTCCTGCATGGTGCACGTGTACCCTCTTGTCACTTTAGCACTGTCCCGCATGGCATCCACACCTGCACAGGAAGATGTCCTCACTGTGTGGGCTTGGCCCGCAGCTCAGTCCCCGGTGCTCCTGGCTGCTGCAGAGTTTGAAAAATCTCTTGAGGAAAATTACCTGGGATTTGCTTTCGGCGGACAGGTAGGGAGGAGAGGATCATATACGTTCTCTGATTTACATCAAAGCCGAAGAGGGATGTTTTTTAAAGGGTCTTGAATACAAAATATCTTGTGAGCAGCTTTTGTGTATTGCAGCTAAGGCCCTCAAACTTTTCAGCACTGTTATTTTGCTTTGTTAAGAGATGCTGAAGTTAATTTATGAAATTTATTAGAAAAATATTCTGGCTCTTTCAAGGCAATTTCTAGCAGATCTGAAAGTATCTAGACTTCCCTTAAGCCAAACGCTGCCTGCCAGGTGTACACTTGCTTTTTTAGATGTGTTTCCATGCTGCAAAGTCCAAATGTATTTGACTCATTTGGGAGAAATGCCACACTGGAGGCTGCCAGCGCTTGGCAGATGCATTTGGACCTAAGTTCATTTCCCTGCTGGGTGGTACGTGTGCCCTCCAGGCTGCCGTGCTCTGAGGGCCACCTCCCTGGGGATTCTCAGCTCCAGTCAACAGAGGCCCCTCTTCCTGGTTTAAATAGAAGGGGATTTGTTAAGGGATATTCGATAGTTTGCAAACCTCCAAGGGGTTTGGAGAACCAGACTTGGGAAAAGAAAAAACACAGTTGGGAGAAACAATCAGTCAGATCAAGGATTGTGTAAAAACACTATGATGCTGGAGACTGAAAACATCTGCCACAGAGCTCCCCAGCTGATCCTCTCATGCGTCAGCTACCCGCCTCCCTTCGCACGCTGCCACATCCGAGTCTAGCCATGTGTCAGACAAGCTGAAACCAGGTCGCACACCTGTGCCCTAGCTGCAAAGGAGTCTGGGAAATGTGGTTGTGGGTTCTTCACCGACTACAGCACAGAGAGGAAGCTGGGAGGGGCTTGGGAGGGGTGCTGAGTGAGCCTGCTTTCAGTGTCTCCCACAAGGACTAACCTGGAGTTGACAGAGACCATGCCATTCGAGGATGGGAGCCAGAGGCTATGTTGTCTCATTCGAAGCAAAGTTTCAAAGTGTGATTTTTGAGCCTCTGTTCCCTAGTTTGTAAAATGTGGCTAAAAATCCTACCTTACAGGGCACGGTGCATTGCTTGGGTCTCCCTTCAGGAAAGAATTCGCTGTTTCCCTGCAAAGAGTGAATGTGGCTGAGTGGTGAGCTGTTAGAGCCTCAGGGTCTGCCTTCACTTGTGAGCAGGGGCCTCACTCTTTCTAGGTAGCCCTCAGCCAGTGACCAAGCATGGTGGGAACACTCGGGCCGGTCTATTTCTGCCCGATGCAGGACTCCTGTGACGGGGAATCTTGGCTCTGGAGCTGCCCATTGGGTTGAGTTGGGTTGGCTGAAGCTGTCGTATGTGCCTCAGAGTCCTTTTCCTGTCCAATGCTGCTTCCTTCCCTTTCTATCTTTCACAGGCACTTCCCCCTAATTCCACCTCAGTGTCTGCTGCCCAGGGGACCCGAGTGACACACAGGCCATATCGTGAAGACGAAATGAGGCAATAACCCATGCAAGCTTTGGACGAAGGGGGAGTCCAATAATTTCCTCTTTGATTGCTCTCTTTCCGTTTTAATCTATGTCTAACCCAACAGGAAATTTACACGTCATTTCCACCTTCAAAATGTATCTTGAATTTATCTGCTTCTTATTTTTAATGCTATTACCGTAGTCCAATGTACCCTTGTGTCTGGCCTTCGATTGGTTTTCCGGGTCTGCCATAACGAAGAGCCACAAACTGGGGGGCCTAAGAAACAGAAATTTGTCATCTCACGGCTCTGGAGGCTGGAAGTCTGAGGCCAAGGTGTCAGCAGGGTTGGTTCCCTCCGGGGGCTGTGAGGGAGGAGCTGCTCGTGCCTCGCCCCTTGCTCAGGGTGGTTTTCTGACAGTCTTTGGCATGCCTTCGCTTGCAGAAACATTGCCCCAATGTCTACCTTCTTCACATGGCGTTCTCCCTGTGTGCATGTCCGTGTCCGAGTTTCTCCCTTTCTAATGACATCAGTCACGTGGACATCCTGCTCCAGTGTGACCTCATCGAAACCTAGCTAATTACATCTGCAATGACCCGACTTCTGTACAAGGTCACATTCTGAGGACCTGGGGATTAGGACTTCAACACGGGAATTCTGGGGGACATACTGCAGCCCCTAATAGGCCTGGACAGTGCAACAGACTCTTATTCATGTCCCTGCTTCCTTTCCTGCTTCCTTACACAGAATTCAGGGCGATCTTTTGACCACTTGAGTCTAATTCCTCACCCCACTGCTGGGAGTCTCTCGGTGCCTCCTCTCACACATGGGAACACATCCAGCTCTTCACTTGGCTCCTGACTCGCTGCTGCTCAGGCCCAGACATCTCTCCAGCTTTGTCTCTCACCACTCTCATCTGCTGCACACACCCAGGCCTGTCTCCTCAAAAGTGCCAAGTTCTTTCCCCCTCAGGGCACGTGCTCTGGCTGTTCTGCCCTTTCTAGGAAGCTCTCCTCTCCTGCTCTTTACCTCATGGGCTCCTTGAATCAGGTCTCAGCTCAAATGTCACTTCCTCAAAGAGGTCTTCACTGACTGCCCTGCTGTGCTAACAGGTGACCCCAGATCTCAGGGACTTACAACAACGGTGTGTCCATCAAGGTCAGCTTCAGTCTGAGACTGCCTGATGGACAGCTTCCACTGGGACATTGCTGAACTTAGGCAGAGAGAAGAGAGATGGTGAACCATGGGCTGGTTTTAAGGTATACGCCTGATGAAAATACGCATCACTTACAGACACATGGATGCTCCCGAGTGTCACAGAGTGTCACAGGGTGTGGGTGAACAATGTTCCCTGGGGGGCACCCCAAGTCCTGGTAGTCAAGGGACTGGCCCTGAAGGCAGGGAACTGGCAAAGTATAACCTTCTCCCAGGGAAGGGCAGCAAATATTTTGAACAATAATATAATCTACCAAAAAGGTCATCCTCTGTCTGCATTCTCTCTTAATTTCTCTTTTTGCTTTCTTTCATAGTAATTATTATAGGTGTAAATTGTAAATAAATCCACATTTATTTAAAAACTGTGTGTGTGAGTGTGTGTGTGTCTGTGTGTGAGTGTGTGTGTGTGTGTGTATCACGGAGGCCCGGCCCGGGGCATATTTTTGATGAATCATAATTGAATGAATGAATATAGAAACATGAAGAAACATGAAGAGACCCCAGGCCTTTCAGTCGGATAGAATTAAGCATGAGTCTCAGCCTGCCTCTCATTAGTGTGATCTCAGACAACTTAATAAATAATAGTGAGCTTCAGGTTCTCCATATTTAAAATAAGGCTGATAAAACTTTCACCAGAGTTGGCCCATAGGTGGCACTAAAAAACATGTTTCTGCCCCAATTTGTTGCTTTACTAGCTGTCATTCTTTTGGCGTGTGTTTCATTTCAGCACATAAGAGCATGAACATGGTATTTACCGTATTGCAGCAAATACAAAACAACATTTTTATGCTGGCTGTGGTTCAGAAACCTCATTCATTTGGCAATGGCTGTGTTTTGCGGTAATTTAACTCGTGTTCCTTCGTGATCTCTGGCTCTGCCACTGTGCCTCATATTCTCTAATTAACCTTCTAAATCTGGCTTTAAAAACATGACATCTGTTGATAAACTGACTGCTTTGTTTCAATTTATCAGGTTTTTTTTTCATGCCTTTAAGTAGTTAAAGGAATCTAATTTTTTATAATGATGATGAGTCATAGTCCCAAATCAATGAACGTGATTTGGAGAGCTATCCCTGGCTCCTTTGCATTTGATGCAATAATTGCCTCTGGTATACAGAACCCCAGCTGTCCTCTATCCAGCATGGGGAGTTATGGTCTTTGGCGTCAGACAGGCCTTGCAAGACCGGCTCTACCATCTTGTTCGTTACGTGGTTTTGGACAAATCTCTGCGCCTCCGTTTCTGTTGAGTGAGGTGGAGATTCTGTGTGAACAGTCTCCTCATCCAGGCGGGATGGGTGCTGACCATTGTGTCATGTGTAAGAATCCGGACCCGTGGAGGTTGGTGGCTTTTCTGGCCCCTGGGCTGTAGTGCCTGTGACCTAGGGGGGTGAAGGAGGGAAAGAATACTGGAGAGACAGCAAAACAGAAGCCTGAGTGTGTTGTCAGAGACCTCCAGCCAGAAGAGCCTGGACACATGAGGTGACCCTGGGATGAAGCGTCGGGCACAGTGAAAACAGGGTGCATAACTGAGGCTCGGCATAGCAGACGTTCTTTGTTACACAGAATAAGTTAAGGAGGCCACCTGGCAGGCAGAGAGCTGCAGCTGCTTCTTGTAGAATGTCAGCGTTTCAGTTCATATTCTTTGGCCAAAAGAAACCAACCCTGGATGACTTAGGCGAGCAGGGGACTGGACTGTAAGGAAAAGGGGGAGTCCAGAGGCTGATAAGGAGAGCCGGTGCACCCTCCCGTGGAAGGTCAGGGAAGCGCTGGGTCTTCAACAGCGGGGACTCCCAGGCCACCCTCTGGAGGCTGCCATCTGATGGCTCAGTTCTGACCTCCTTTGCTTTTTATTGTGGTAAAATAGACATAGTATAAAATTTACCATCTTAACTATTTCTTTTTTTTCTTTATCTTTTTTGGTGAGGAAGATTTGCCCTGAGCTAACATCCATGACAATCTTCCTCTATTTTGTATGTAGGATGCCTCCACAGCATGTCTTCATGAATGGTGTAGGTCCACGCCTGGGACCTGAACCTTCGAATGCCCGGCTGCCAAAGCAGAGCACGTGAACTTAACCACTATGCCACTGGGCCAGCCCCTGTACCATTTCTAAGTGTGGAGTTCAGTGGTATTAAGCACATTCACATTGCTGTGTAACCACCACCACCATCCATCTCCAGTACTTTTTTCTTCTTCCTTATCCCAAACCGTGTACTCAGTAAACAATAACTCTCCATTCCTCTCCCCCAACCCCCAGCCCCAGGAACCACCATTCTCCTTTCTGTGTCTATGACTTCACTATTCTAGGTAGCTCATATAAATGGAATCATACAGTATTTGTCCTTTTGTGACTGGCTTATTTCACTTAGCATAATGTCCTCAAGGTTCATCCATATTGTATTATGTGTTAGAATTTCCTTCCTTTTTAGGGCTGAATAATAGTCCATTGTATGTATATACCGCGTTTTGTTTATCCGTTCATCTATTCATTGATACTTGAGTTGCTTCCATCTTTTAGCTATTACAAATAACGTTACTATGAACAGGGATGTAAAAATATCTGTTTGAGCCCATGCTTTCAGTTTTTTTCGGTATATACCCAGACGTGAAATTGTTAGGTCAGCTGGTCATTCTATTTTTAATTTTTTGAGGAACTGTCATACTATTTTCCACCTTGGTGGCACTATTTTACTTTCCCACCAGCAATGCACAAGGGATCCAATTTCTCCACGTCCTTGGTAACACTTCTTATTTTCTGTCTTTTGATAATAGCCATCCTAACAGGTGTAAAGTGGTATCTCATTGTGGGTTTTGATTTGCATTTTCCTAAATATTAGTGATCAACATCTCTTCATGTGCTTATCGGCTGTTTGTATATCTTCTTTAGAGAAATATCTAATTGAGTCCTTGCCTATTTTTTAATCTTCTTTTTGAGTTGTATTCTGGATATTAATCCCTTATCAGATATGATTTGCAAATATTTCCTTCCATTCTGTGGGTTGCCTTTATACTCTGTTAATAGTATCCTTTGATGCACTCAAGTTTTCTATTTTTTTCTTTTGTTGCCTGTGCTTTTGGTGCCATATCCAAGAGATCATTGCCAATCCAATGTCATGAAGATTTCCCCCAATATTTTCTTCTAAGAGTTTTATAATTTTAGCTCTTCCTTTTAGATCTTTGGTCCATTTTGAATTGTTTTATCTATGGTGTTAGGTGAGGGTCCAACTTAACTCTTTTGCATGGAGAAATACAGATTTCACAACATTAGTTGAAAACAAAGCTATGACCTATTTTTTTCCCTCTGAGTTTCCACTCAAATTTCAGATGCCCGAGAGAGAGTCTGAACAGGGCAGTCTGGGTCCTGTGCTTGTCCTATATAGTTGGGGCAGTTGAGTTCCATGACAGATGGGGAGGAAGACGACAGGTGAACAAAACAGAGGTGTCACTACAGCCAGGGATAGAACCCTAATCACGAGCAATTATTGTGAAGATAAGGACTCTGCCAGATTCATCCACTTATCTTTGCAATGAAGAGAGAAGAGACAAGGTTGAATTCTGAGTCTTCTCTTTCTGGAAAAGCAAAATTGTAGTTTATAAAGCTTCCAGGAATGAGAGATGCCAATTTGAACATGTTCCCTGTGATGGCCAATCACATGACAGACTCTGAGAAGTGAGAAGCACGTTCCACAAGTCAGACCCTGAGCCCAGGTATCTCCAAAGAGACTTGTACGAACAGTGGGGCCCCTTGTGTAGTTTTGAAACAGAGAACTGTGTCTTATTCTTGTAAATGTTTCCTGCCTCCAACTTTATCTAAACTTTTTTCCCCAAAAGGCTGTAGCATTTAGGATTTTGTCTCCAAGTGCAGCCACACCAGCTTTCTTTTGTTCCTTTATCTGTATTTAGGAGGGTTTCCTTTGCAAGGCTGCACATATAATTCCTTTTGCTAGAATCGAATCTAATAAAGTAATGCTTAAAGAAATCTAAGACCTAACGAAAGAATATACGAGGAAGTAATAGGTTTCAAAGAAAGGGACAAGTGATGTGTGACTAGCATACCCAGAAACCTCAGGAAGGAACATGGAAGGGGCAACTACAGGTTCTTCTCCTCCCTGCTAATCCCATTTTACCAGGTGTTTCCAAAGATTAGAGACACATAACCCATGACTTACCAACTCGCTAAGGCAAATGCTGGGATGATGATTGGGAGGCTGGCTGCAGCAACTGTGTGAGATGTTGAGACTCGGATTAGAACAGCAGTGGGGGAAATGAAGAAAAGGGGCAGATGTCTCCATGAATCTCAGAAGAAGAATGAGCAGGAGTGGATGACTTTGAACATGGGAGGAGGAAAGACATCAGGCAATGTGTGGGCTTCCATTGTGGCGTCTGGGGGAGTAGAGGTGTCTTTCACCAAGAAAGAAATCACAAGAGAAGCAGCAAATTTTGAAGGAAGATGTGAGTTTAATAAAGAACGCAATTATAATGATTTTGTGGAGATGCTAAGTAGGCAGTTGGTGACACAAGAGTTCCAGAGGGGTGGGTGGCTGGAGACTGGGGCCACACAATATATAGGTGGTATAGGAAGGAAACCTTTTTACAAAGCTCCTGGGATTCTGTCTGCAAGGTTGTTGGCCATTCTCTGGGTCCTTCTCTGTGTTCCCTGTCTCTTCCAAACTGGAGCCACTGAGATTCACGGTGGCTTCTGCCTCTAGTTTCTCTGCCCCATGAACACAAGACCTGTTGGATACCCTGGAGACCCTCATAAGCCTCTGAATAAAAGCATATTGACCTTAAAAATGCTTGAGTTTCCAAAGCAAGGTAGACTCTTTTCTTTATATTTTTTCCAGTCTTCCAATCTTATCTCTCATTATTTCCCCCTCCCCTCCCACCACCATCACATCCTCCAGGTCTTTGGATTTACTGTTCTTTCTGCCAAATACACTTTTACCTCCTTCTTCATCTGGATATTTCCTTCCTTTCTTCTAAGGTCAGATTAGGTGTTGTCTCCTCTGGGGAGTCTCCCTTGGTCCTCCTATGGACCCTCCTGAATCTGGGATGGGTGCTTCCATTCTTTGGAGAAGTAGCCAATCAGGTAAACCCCAGGGTCCAAAATGTGGGGATTCAGAGCCTGTTGGCTCACAGGCTTCCAGGTGGAGGTGGCTGGGCCAACTCTAGGGATCATGGGCAGGGGGTTTCCCACTGGAAGCAGCTAATACACTGCTTTGTTCATTTCATCTCTTGAATGTTTGTTATGGGAAATGAAGTTTGTAAATGAGATAAGTCACTGGGAGGACTCATCGCTATATAGCACTATACAGGCTCTTCTGTTAGTTAGGAAAAACCTGACACTCCTTGTATTTAATTTTTCTCCTTGCTGACCAGGCAAGTAAAAATGATGAATCCATTTCATTTGAATCCAAATAAAACATGAAATATGTTTTTTCGTTTCTTGTTTTGCTGATAGAGCTCTCATAGAACTCTCTGGTTTTAGCAACAGAAATTCACCAGGGTTAGCCTAAACAAAAGGAAATTCCCCAGAAAGGTAACACTGCATGGAGGGGAGGTTGTAAAGCCAGGTTTGGGAACAGACAGGGAACCAAGCACCCAGGGTCCTAGAAGCAGGAGTTGCATGAACAGTCTTACAGCAGAAGCAGCGGGTCAGGGTGATGCATGACTGCCAAGCACTGTCAGTCTCTCTGCCCTTCTTCTTAAGTCAAGTCTCAAGGAAGAAGCCTCGTCAGGTCAGGTGTCCGCCCCCTTACCTACAGAGGGGCAGCCTACCCTATCAGACCACCAGAATGCGGACAATAAAGAAGAGGCAATTCCCCTCCAAAACACCTGGGATATTTTTCCCAGAGAAGGTGAAATGGGTGCTGGGCTGGCAAAACCCAACAAATGACACTTGACAAACCACCAGCGTGTAAAGAGAGGTAACATTTCCTGATCTCTGTCTATCCACCTGCTATTTCATAGACAGGACCTCTTTTAATCTTCTCAACAACCTTGCACCGTAAATAGTAGTATTTGTATTTTCAGGGGGTGGAAAAAGAAGATTAGAAAGGTGAAGAAACTTGGCTAAGTCTCCACAACTACATATTAGTGGAGTCAAGATTCAAACCCAGGTCTGCCTGACTCATTGTTTCTCCCTCTGCAGCCCCGTGCTACCTCCTCACAGAACTGGGACACCTGAAGCTAGCGGGTTAGATTGACCAGCAGTTACGTTGTCAGGAGGGGAAGCATCTTACCCAACGGCAGAGGTAGGCTGTGGGGAAAAGCCTTGCTCGTGAATCCTTTTGTGCACTGAAGAATACTCTCTGGGGTCCTCCACTCACACATTGTCTCATGGGCCCGACTGACAAATTAGCAGCTTTTGTTTCTCCATAGACATTGATTTACAGCCTCAAGAGCCTTTTTGAGCATTTTCTCTGCAAAACCTCTCCCCGGGCTTCGTGTTTTCTGTAAATGGCCTAAAGAAGACTCTCTCAGGTGACTTAAATCGAGCCTATATTTACACAGTATGAACAATTTTTGTGAATTAGCCTGTCTTTTATCTTAGCTTGGGTTATGATTTTGCTAGTATGAGAAGTAATTTTTTTCCAACAAAATTGAAACTCATGGCAATTCTATACTGCATTGAGTAAGATAGTTATCACTTAGTGCTGGACTATAAATGCTCTGAGGACAAGGATGTCTGTTTTGGTCAGTGCTATATTCCCAGCACCTAGGAAAGCACCTAGCCAATAAGAGGCACTCAGGCAATATTTATGGAATGCATGATGGCATTTGTAACCATTCCATCTCTTCTCAGAGAAGGAACTCTGCCCACAACTCCAGAAGGTCAGGCTGGACCAAACTGACTCCATATATCTCCCAAAACAGCGGGATTTAGATGGGGAACAGGGGACAATACTGGAGCCATAATAACAGGTGAGCCAGGGCTAGATTTAGTGCTTAAGGAGCCCAGAGCCATGGGCCAGTAGCAGTGTGAGGGTGCACAAAACCAGAAGAAAATCAGTGTTGCTGAACCAGTCTTCATTTCCAACCCGAATTTCCCTTGCCTGCCTAGACTCCTTTGCCTTTTTAGATTTAAAATCTAAAAAGTTGAAATTTCCATTTCCAGACAAGATCGGGTAACAGGGACTAGATTGATCCTCCTACCTGAAACAATCAATAAAATGGACAGAACCTATGAATCAATGGTTTCCAAGGTATTGGCCATCAGGCAACAAAGGACAGGAATCCCAAGAGATGGGAACCGAATGAGGTGAGCCTTATAACGCCCCAGCTTACTAACTCCAGACAAGTTCCAGGTCATGGTGCAGGGAACACAGGTGGAGTCTGGTGGACTCCTTGAGTTGAAGAGACAGAATTTAGAGTCCAGGGACCCCAAGGCAGCTATTGTTCACAGAACAGAGTACTGGAGAGGAGAGACCTGCACAGAGAGACAGAATGAGAGAACTCCAGAGCCCCTGGGAGTATTCAGCAGAGAACGAATCCATGGAAGACGTGAGGAAATGGGAGTGTGAAGATTACAGGGAAAATAGAATCTGGAATCCACACAGGACTAGGCATAGTGCTTGTTGCCATCAGTCAAACTGGGAAACGTCATAATTCCCAGGGCATCGGGTAGCATACATAGAAAAATCTCACCTGAGTCATGGAAAATAATTAGCCTCAGATGAAACACTGCTCTGGTTTTACCTACTAAGTCTTAAAAGCAATACTTGAAAGGGCCAAACTGTTTTTAAGTAATTTAAATACATTCTAGAGCAAAGCTCAAGAATACTTGTAGGAATATAAAAAGATCCAGCACCCAACAAGATAAAATTCACAATGTGTGGCATCCAATAAAAAATTGCCAGGCATGAAAAGAATTAGAAAAATACAGCCCATAATGAGAAGAAAAGCAACTGAACTGACACAGAGGTTGGAATTAGCCAAGAGGGACATTAAAATAGTTATTATAACTATATTTCACAAATTCAAAAAGTTAAAGAGAGACAGGGGATATGTAAAAAAGACACAAAATGAACTTCTAGAGATGAAAACTACAAACTGTGAGATGAAAAATACACTGGATGGGATTAACTACAGATTAGAAAGTGAAGAAGAAAAATATTAGTGAATTTAAAGATATAGCAATAGAAACTATCCAAAATGAAATACAGAGAGAAAAGAGAGTAAATAAAAGATCATAGCATCAGTGAGTTGTAGGCCAACCTCAAGCATTCTTATCAACATGTAATTGAAGAACCCAAAGGAGAGAAGAAAGGGGGAGACAGAAAAAAATATTTGAAGAACTAATGGCCAAAACTTTTCCAAATTTGACAAACACTATAAACCTACAGATCTAAGAAATTCAACAAATCCCAAGCACTCCAAGGGTTTGAAGAAAACGACACTAACGTACATCTTGATTAAATTGATCAAAACCAGGGATAAAGAAAAATAAGCTTAAAAGCAGCCAGAGGAAAAAAACCATGATAGGTGCAGAGTGACAAAGACCAAGACGACAGCAGATTTCTCACTGGAAACAATGCAAGTAAGGTGACAGTGGACAATCCTCTGAAAGCACGAAAAGGAGAAATTTGTCAGTCTAGACTTCTATCCCTAGCAAGAATATCTTCCAAAAATGAAAGCAAAATAAAGACTTTTCAGAAACAATAAAAGGTGAAAGAATCAATCACCAACAGACCTACAGTCCCGGAAAAGTTAAAGATCGTCCTTCAAGCAGAAAGACGATACCAGATGGAAGTAGGGATCTACGCAAAAGAATAAGAGCATCAGAAGTACTACAGCGGTCAATAAATGGGTAAATATATAATATTTCTTTCTTATTATGTAAATCTCTTTACGAGATAATTGACTGTTTAAAGAAAAGTTAATGATGAGGATTTTTAGGCTGCTTAATTTTAAAACGGTTTATGACGAGGATTTTTAGGCTGGTTACTTTTAAAACTACAGATAAGAAGCAGGCTCCGAGGAGTGGAATTTGCTTGCCCTTTGATCAGAGACAGTTGCATTTGTGAAGGAAATCTCCATGCCTCCCTCTCTGCGCCAGGAGGAAGGGGGGATGACCTTATCTCTGGAGACTCTTAACGGGGAAGGCACGAACTTAAGTTGTTTACTGTCTGGCAACCTCATGTAACTGACCCCCCACCCCAAAATCCTCCTTTGTCTTTAGTTGAAGATAATATTTGAGTGGTGACCTGCCATTTACTCAGTCCGGTTTGATTCTTATCTAAAAGTTGTGGGACTGCCCAATGGCTGGACCCTACTGGCACTGGTACCATTTTAACTTTTTTTTCCTTTGTCTCGTAAAGAGATAACTCACATACCTATGCCTTAAATTTAGCTCTAACCCTCAACTTGGGGCAGCAGAAGCGGCAGCAGCAAGAGCAACATGCCGGCAGCATCTCTGCCTTCCCATGGGTCCTTTCCACATGCCAGTGGTGGCAGCAGCAGCTCCCCATGCCAGCAGCATCTCTGACTGCCCGTGGGCCCTGTCCCCACGCAGCAGAAGCTCTGACTGCCCATGGGTCCTGTCCCCATGCTATTCTATACTATTCTCTAAATAAAAGAGCACTACTGCCAGATCTTAAGAGTCTAAGAAATCTTTCTTTCGACTCCTTGGCTCACCAACCCCGCATCATTAACAACATACTCTGAGGTTTGTATCACATGTAGAAGTGAAATGAATGACAACAGCGGCATAAAGACTAGGGGGGAAGACATGGAAGAAACTACTGTAAGGTTCTTCACTGTGATGAAATGGTGTAACATCACTCGAAGGCAGGCACTGAAAAGATGTATCGTATAAGGTCTACACCTCTTATGCACTGCAGGGAGGGGAGGTCAAAATGATGCTTTTCAACAAACTTTTATCTGGAGTTTTTAAAAATAAAGGAATATAGAAGTCACGCTATCAAAGGAAGAGCTTAGTCTCATAAAAGAATAAACAAAACAACTGAACTGTCAAGCATGACGTACACGTATGTGATGGAAACCCTAAAGCAGCCATGAAAATGAAATAACAAAGGATTGTAGAAAACAAGGCAATTAAAGAGATAAAGCAGAATCTTAAAAACCACTCAGTTAAGCGTAGAGAAGGCAGAAAAAGAGGAAAAGGAAAACGAACTCTGAGAACAGAAGCAACAAGACAAAACACATCTGGGCCCTGAAAGACCTCTCAACCACCACCCTAAGTGATAGTCGTTGATTTAAAAATTATTAATAGTGTCGACTTTTGAATTGTGTAACAACTGTAATTGTGTAATAACTATAATAACACGAGATTAGGGATTTCAGAGAAGCTGCACTTATGGTCTAAAACAAGCATTCTAGTTACTTACTCAAGGTCAGCCAAGCTGTATCTCTTTTCACTGACGTTATAAGCAATCGTGGTTGGTATAAAATCAGCTTTAATAATCCTGAAGCCTCCCAGACACATTATTTGTTGTACTTGACAGTTCAATGGTTTTATTTATTCTCTATGAGATTAACCTCCCGCTGTGATAGTGTGCCTTCTGTATTCATTTACTATTACACACTCCACATAAAACTTGTTGAAAAAGCATCGTTTTAACTTCCCCTTCCTGCAGTGCATAAATTGCAGTCGAGCTTAAAAGACATGCCAATTTGGGAAACAAAGGTGCTTTTGTGTTTGGGTTTCCATTCCCGGCATGATCGACGCTAATACCTGCCCTTAACATTCCCCTCCTGAATGTTTGTGGGGGAGATTTTTATAGAACAAAAATGGAAGGCTTGATTTCACCTTGGCTTCAAGAGAGAAAAAAACGGGAAAACCCCCAAACCTCTAGCCAAACTGTAAGTTCCTCTGAAATTCACACTCTGTGCAAAGTGAAATAAACCCTGAGATTTAAGCTCCATTTTACCCTTTCCTGTTCCCTCAGCAATGGGGTTCAAAAATCAGCAACCTGGGTCCGGCAGGAAGAGCACTCAGGTGTCTGTCTTGGAGTCATGAGAAACTGCTCTTGTTTACCTGGTGAGAGAAAACAAAATTCACAGGTCCCCCATCGTCCTCCAGCTGGGGTCCTGAGCCTTTCTTGCGTTATGGGTAAGGAGGAGATTTAAAGTGCCCCCACTGAAAATGGCAGAAATGTACTTGTGGACGAGAAATACCTCTCAGTCACTACAAACTGGCAGATGCTGAGCTGATCACCCAGACCTGTCAGGTGAATGAGCTGAGAGAAAAAGACAGGTCAGTGTGGGCTGGTTTGGAAAAATTTTAGGGGATTTTTCAAGCAAAGAAAGAAGACATTTTTTTTTTTTTTTTTCTGCAGCAGCTGCCAAGGCTGAGAGAAGCAAAGATATGAAGAAGTGTCTCATGAATATCACTTCCTTCCAAAAAGGTTTTGGTTAATATTTAAACTTCATATCAAATAGGTTTTGCCTGTTGAACTGGTATTTCATTAAAGGTGATGCCAGCTGAGACCAGAGCAGTTGCTACCGGGCTTCTTGTAGCTGAGACCGCCGAGGCCTGGGCCTTCAGGATGTGGCTGTCGTCCTTGTTTTAATGTAAAGAGCAGTGGGCATTGCCAGAGTTATGGCTCTGGGAGGGCTGGGGCAGTGGGGGCACTTTGCAGGGCAGCCACTAGAGAGAAATATTACCCCTCAAATGGGCCTCATCCTGACCTCCAGCCCCTCTTACCTCAGTCTTGGTAATGTGTTCTTTTGGGATTTCTTCGCATATGGGAAATCCCAGGGGAGTCCTCCCTCCTCCAGTCCAGCCGCATCTGCCCTTTCTCCTGGAGAAAAGGATCCCACCCCGTCCTGCCTTCCGGGGTTCATGCTGCATTTCCTTTCCCTGTGTGTTTCTGGGTAATTGCAGTGGAAACGTTTGTTTCAGGATGGGTGGGTAGAATGTGGAAGTAAAACGTTCAGGCTCACATGACCGTCTCGAACCAGAATCACGTCCTTTCATTTGTGTCTGTTAGGAAAAGGGAAAGAAAGATGAAATAAAGTCAAGAAGCTCGGGGAGTGACTGCCTTAAGATCAACAATCTGGCAGTATGATGTTAAGCATGGCTTAAGGCTTGACAAGAATGTGGTTCTTTGGGCATGTGGTAAAAACTATGTCTGTGAGCAGGACTCATGACTCATGGCGTCCCTGTGTGCGACAGCGAGGCCCAGGGTGGGAGGACAGAGTGGAGAGCAGAGGCACAGGAGGGTCTGTGTCTGTAATGTGGACCTTTCCATTAAAACCGAGGCGCAGTTTGTACTGGCTGATTGAATGGAATTACTATTTAGGTTCAGGGTTTTTACAGAGAAAATTGTCGGGCGCTCTGCAGCGCGGGGTTCTCATGGAGATAAGGCTGCGGGTTTCTAAGGAGCCCATGACCTGTGGGGCCTTGCCTGGGCGGCTGGGGAGGGCCTCAGGGGATCCTTCTCCCGCAGGCCCTCTTGCCTCCATCTTGCCCTCCCCTCTGTTTAGTCCCCTGCGTAATTGTTTAGTCTGTTGGCTCCTGCACTAGACCCGGAGCTCGGGGAGCAGTGACGTGTGAGTGAGAAGAACAGGCAGGTGAGAGGCAGGCAGCCCGCGCCCTCCTTAACCCTGTGACTCTGAGCACCTCTCTGCACCCGATTTCACACTCAGGTGGAGTGGAGGCGAGCAGGCCTATGAGGAGCGACTGTTTTAAGGGGTGAACCACATGAGGCATGTGCCTGGGACACAGGAGCTGCTCAGTAAAGGCCAGTTCTCTCTGGTCTCTTTGAGAGGAAGGCTTATATCTGGCTTACCCTGTCGCTGTCGGCACACAGCGAGCGCTCAAGAAATACATTGGTTAAATGAATGCATGCCAGCAAAGGGAATTTTTCACCCTTGTCAATTCTTAGGGGTATTTTAATCAGAGTCCCCTTCCCCAGGTTCTGGCAGTTAAGGAAGAGCGCATCCGAGCGCAGGTCCCGCGTGGATGCTGGAGCCCCTGCGGGTGAGGTGTACCCACGAGGGCGCAGCCGGGCCTCGGGGAGCCGCAGCTGCCGGCAGAGGGCGCCCCGGGCCGCCGAGAGCGCGGCGTTGGGGTTGGGGCGCTCGCCCGGCGCGGGGCGCAGGCTGCAGTCCGGCGTTGACCGCGGCCCGGGACGCGCCCGCCGCTCGGGCGGAGCGCGAGTGGGCGCCCGCGGGGCGCAGCGGCGCGCACGGGCCTGGCGGGGCGCCGCGCCGAGCCCTCCCCGCACGCGGTGAGTGCAGGCGCCCGCGGGGCACGTCTCACCCTAGTTGGGGGCACTTGGAGGCAGCGCAGGTCGGACGCGGGCGGGCTGTTCCGGCGGTCGGTGTGCGTGGGAGGGTGGGCAGGGTCCCTGCTGGCTGTGGTCTTTGGGAAGGGCTTGGGGTGGACACCAAGAGGCGTTGGATATCGGGCCGAGCTTTGCTTTTAGGAGACTAGGGCTTACTTGAGATTCTAACATCGGGATTTATCTCTCGGGCCCTGTCGCGTGCTGTCCAGGGGTCCGGGGGCCCGGGGGTTGGCGGGGTAACCTAGGGCGGGTGAGCGCTCACCTGGGCATCTCCAACTCTTTCACCATCCAGGGGAACCACGTGCGGCTGTCGCCCGCAACTCTGCCTGTCAAGCGAAGCCCGCCCCCGGGGCAGGGGAGGGGACGCGGGGGCGGGGTGGGCTGTGCCCCGGGGAACCGGCCCCTGCGCCCGCCGGTGCCAGCTCGGCTCTCCCTGCCTCAGTATCCCACCGGCTCCTGGGATGTAGCGGGCAGTGCCGCGGGGAGGCGCAGGGTCCTGCCCCGAGGAGCCAGAGGCCGCCCGAGGGAAAGGCAGCCAAGAAGGTGCCCAGGTGACTAGTCCTGGAGGTGCCGTCTCCCGAGGAGGCGCCGAGCGCCCGGGAGCCTCTTTTTCGGGTCTCGGACGCTTTGAACCGTCTCTGGCCGTTCGAAGCAGTGGGGCAGCGCCGGCTGTCTGGGCCCCGGCCCGGGATCCCGTTCCCAGCCCGCCTCGGCGACTGTTGGTGCATCGGGAGCCGAACCCGCGGGGCGCGCGGGGCAGGACTCGGGCGCACCTCCTGGGCGTTGTGGAGCTGTGGCGCCCGAGAAGCCCGCCTTCCGAGCTGCAGGGGCGCTGAGAGAGAGGACCCCAAGGCAAGGTGGGTGGCTGGGACCGGGTTGCATTGGGCTTGACACGAGTAAAGATGTGGTCTGCTCGAGTCTTTGCAAACGACCTTCGCTTTCTCTTTGCTTTTTAGGGCGTTTGGGGAGCTGCTGCGGAGCTAGGGGCTCGGAGGACCGAGGCATGTATTTTCAGCTGCAGCGCAGAAGGGGAGAATTCTGTCACCACCGAAATGTGACTACAATTGACTAGCTCGGCAGAGGCCTGGGAGTCTCTGGGATTGATAGTTTAGAATATGCTAAAGAGCCAGTGCTCTCCCTGGGCAATCAAAGGGCCAGCTGGTCACTGTGACAGTGACCTGGAGCAAGGGAGTCAGAAGACAGTTGTAGAAAGCAAGAGGGCTCTCCCGAAGGGCTGCCTGGATTGCTCACGGCTGGCTCCTGCTGCACAATTGTTGCAGCTCTGATGGGGTGTTGCTGAGGTCCCCCACCCCGGGGAGCAGCTGGGGCTGCGCAGGGGGCTGCCTGGTGAAGGAGGACTCCTGCAGGTCTGACTGACCCGTACTCTCAGCTTAGGAACTTGAGGGCTGTCAGAGCCACCTGTGTGCTCTCCCTCAGGAAGATGAGCACTCTGAACACTTCTACCATGGATGGGGCTGGGCTGGTAGGGAAGAGGGACTTCTCCTTCCGCATCCTCACAGGCTGTTTCCTGTCGCTGCTCATCCTGTCCACACTCCTGGGGAACACACTGGTCTGTGCCGCCGTCATCAGGTTCCGACACCTGCGGTCCAAAGTGACCAACTTCTTTGTTATCTCCTTGGCCGTGTCGGATCTCTTGGTGGCTGTCTTGGTCATGCCCTGGAAAGCGGTGGCGGAGATTGCTGGCTTCTGGCCCTTTGGGTCCTTCTGTAACATCTGGGTGGCCTTTGACATCATGTGCTCCACTGCGTCTATCCTCAACCTCTGTGTGATCAGCGTGGACAGGTATTGGGCTATCTCCAGTCCCTTCCGGTATGAGAGGAAGATGACCCCCAAGGCAGCCTTCATTCTGATCAGTGTGGCATGGACCTTGTCTGTGCTCATCTCCTTCATCCCAGTGCAGCTCAGCTGGCACAAGGCGAAACCTGCGAGCCCGGCCGATGGGAATGCCACTTCCCTGGGGGAGACCGTGGACAACTGTGATTCCAGCTTGAGCAGGACATATGCCATTTCGTCCTCCTTCATAAGCTTTTACATCCCCGTGGCCATCATGATTGTCACCTACACCAGGATCTACAGGATTGCCCAGAAACAAATACGGCGCATCTCAGCCTTGGAGAGGGCAGCCGTCCACGCCAAGAATTGCCAGACCACTACAGGTAACGGAAACCCTGTGGAGTGTTCTCAACCCGAAAGCTCCTTTAAGATGTCCTTCAAAAGAGAGACTAAGGTTCTGAAGACTCTGTCAGTGATCATGGGGGTGTTTGTGTGCTGCTGGCTTCCCTTCTTCGTCTTGAACTGCATGGTGCCCTTCTGTGGGTCTGGGGAGACCAAGCCCTTCTGCATTGATTCCATCACCTTCGATGTGTTTATGTGGTTTGGGTGGGCTAATTCCTCCTTGAACCCCATCATTTATGCCTTTAATGCTGATTTTCGGAAGGCATTTTCAACCCTTTTAGGATGCTACAGACTTTGCCCTACCACAAATAACGCAATAGAGACAGTTAGCATCAATAACAACGGGGCTGTGGTGTTTTCCAGCCATCACGAGCCGCGAGGCTCCATCTCCAAGGACTGCAATCTGGTTTATCTGATCCCACATGCAGTGGGCTCCTCTGAGGACCTGAAGAAGGAGGAGGCAGGTGGAGTAGCCAGACCTTTGGAGAAGCTGTCCCCGGCCCTGTCTGTCATATTGGACTATGACACTGATGTCTCTCTGGAGAAGATTCAGCCTGTCACACAAAATGGGCAGCACCCTACCTGAACTCCGAGATGAATCCTGCCAGCCATGCTCATCCCAAAAGCCAGAGGAGATTTCTCTGGGGCTTGCTGGTGAGACCCTAAGGTGTGGTGAGACTGAGATGTCAGGCAGGCCTTCCCCTGCAGCTTTCCCTCAACACACAGCTGACTCTATTTTAAATACATTCCAGTGTGTCTCCTGTGTTGTTCATGGCGAATCAAAGAGGGACGCGTGTGAAGCGAATGTTCACAAGGGACATGTCTTTGGCTCCAAAATTACTTTTAGAAAGTGATTCTTATCTTAGGACTTTAAAAATAAGGCAAAGAATCAACAAGAACAGCTTCGCTTAAAAATTAAACCTTTCCAGGAAGGAAATGAGAAGGGTTGCATTTGCTGTATACAAACAGGTGCTAACACTGGTCCAAGCAAAGAGTTCAGATGGTGAAGGTAGGTGCATGCCTTTATAAACGATTCCTCAAGAATACTCGAGCCTTACAGGAGGAAGGGGAGGGGTTTTCTTTTTTTGTTTCAGAATTGAGAGATGCTTTGTTGATATTGGTTTTATTTATTTATGGTATTATATGGATATTTTTAATTTATTATAATAAATCTATATTTATCATATTTAATAGCATAAACTGAGTTATCTGAAACCTTACAATCACATTTTTGTCCATTTAACTAGCACTTTATAAGCCAATGAAACAAACACACAGACTCTCTCAGATTCTAAATGCTCATGCGTAGCTTCCAGAAACACGGCAAAGCCTGATAGGAAAGGCAGCTGTGATGATTCCTTGAAATTCATTGGCATAAATAAATACGAGGTGAGAATTGACAAATGTTGTGAATGTTTCTTTTTCTAAAAAGATTTGGGAAAATTTTCAAAAGCATAGCTACTATGGTGTTCATAATTTTTCAAATGACACTCTCCCAGGAGAATGATTTGCAGCTCTGTAAATAAACGCCAGCCTAAGAAGAATCCGACTTTAAAGTTTATCATCTTAGGTGGTAATAAAAAGTATATGCCACTTTGTATTTATGTAAAATAATTGGCCCTCTGTGTCTTTTCTCATTTCACGTGTCAGCTTTTCTGAACCAATGACCCTGCTGGTCAGATGCGTGTAGTGAAGACAGTGGGTTTCCTTAACTCTCGTGTCACAGCAGCTTCAGCACTAGGCAGAGTTCAAACCCGCATCTCCATCTTCCCAGGTCAAACCAAGCCACTCAGTGAGGCTACTTTTTGTAGTGCTTGAATCTGAATTTAGAGTTGATTTTTTTAAAAAGTCTTTAAGTGTTAATGATGTACTAACTAATGAACCGTGCCTCATTATCATCCTTGAGTAAGACACTTCTGTTGGTGGGAAAAACAGGAGACCCCTTCTCTTGGGCTATGTTAAGCACCCCAAAGCCATCAGTACCTCTTGACAAATGCTAGCCCTCCTTTGTGCTTTGGAATCACGTTCCTATGTCATCGCCTGGACTGTAAAAAGAATCGTAACTCCCCCTCGCTAGATTCTAATTCATGTGGGGCATTTCAAGAGAATTTCTTTGAAATGTTTACAAAGCCTTCTTGTAAGCAGTTTTCTTAATATTTAGATGAAATGAGTAACAGAAAGAAATCTACTGAACAGTATCTCCTGCGTCAGGTCTGTGTTATTTATGCATTGTGAATGTTTTCTTAATTTTATTGCCTGTATGCTTTCTTACATATAATAAAATTATTTTGTGAACTCAAATCAACCTTGAATGAGCCGTGTTGCATTTGTTAAATGTGTTTTAAAAACTAGGATATTTCAGATTGGCAAGTAAGAAAACATGGGCGTTTTCAAGTATATGTTACTTTTTTTCTTTTTAGTAGAAATTTCTCCTGTTGTGCATGCCACATGTTGCCTTTGAATATTTAAAAAGGAAATGTTTTGATTTGGGTTATATACTCTTGTCTTCCCTCTGTCTTAAAAACATTTGTTTTTTAAGAAATCCTCCTTCACTTGAGGAATTACTCTACTTTTCATTTCACAGATTGGAAACCTTTCTAAAATCTCTGCTTTTTCTTTCAGTGAGCCCAGGGATTTTAAATATAAAAATTACAGAGAAAACTGTGGCGTGCTATGGGTTGTTGTGGGCCCTCAGCTTATGGCAACCTCTGTATGTGTAGTGTTTGTTTTAAGAGTAAAATATGACAGGAATTTTTTTCTGGAGAAAATACACGGATTGCGATGCTGGGCTTATCAAACTGTCTTACGTCCATGGATCCTGCTAAACTCCTGAGTTGAGGTGCCTGTGCCCCGGCCCCCTTTCTTCATCCTGAAGAAGGAGAATGACTGAACAGCAGGTGATGGAGAACTTAGGGGTTAAGTTTATAACTTGTAGCATCACATAACAGATGGCGTCTTCTGAAACTCCACATTTGCCTTCCCCAGGCTTTGGCATCTAATGAATGCATCTAGGATGAACACCCATATAGCGTGATGCCTTTCCTTTCTGCTTCATGACTTTCTGGATATCTTTATTCTTTGCAGTTTAATTTTGTTCTTTAATTCAAGTCCAGCAACACAGCTATAATGGTCAGGGTTGTCCGACCAATGACACATGGCACAAAAGCCTCACCATTTATTTCATTGGCAAAGAGTGAAAAATAAAGGATATGTCTAGAAATTGTACTAAACAATTGTAAAATTCAGTACACCGTGGATGAGACTATGCTTTGGGTTCCTGGCATGTTGGACTGATAAAGGATATCTTATGAAAGATTCGTTCTACTGACAGAATCTTTCAGAGAATTTAATTTGCAACTATAAAGGCAAAATTACAGGATGATTTTATTTTCATTTTGAACTATAGCGATGAGCCTTAGTAATGCTCAGTATGTGTGAAATATTTTAGCAAGACAGAGACAATTTAAAAGGTGTTCTTTTCCCTGCCCATCTAAGAAGGTGCTGTTCCTGTCACATAGATGCCGAGCCCTTAATGGAGAGGGAACAAGTTTTACGGAAGGGAGACTGAGCACGTGGTTTTAGTTGGTGGATGTGGGGTTTATGCGGGAAACTCACCGCTTTCTCTTGGGATCTAAGCAGCTCATGGTCTCAGTTATCCTGATCCGTTAAATGAGAGGAACAAAACAACTTCTGCATTAACTTCTTCAGTGTGTGTGTTGCGGGGTGTCACTGCAAACAGCAAACCGATATATAGTCCAACTTCAGGGACTTCCTGAATTCTCCACCCCCTGGGGCTCCATCGTGATTTCCCCTAGGCCCTGCACCAGAAGCACTTTAGCTCGTTCCTTCCACCCCCGTGGAGCCAGTCCACATGTGGGGCCTGGAATGCAGAAAGCACAGGCTTTGCTTCAGAAGGACATGGGTTCACATTACAGCTACCACTTTCAAGCTGTGTGAGAGTGAGCAAATGTGTGTGTCTCTCTGAGCCTGTTTGCCCATTTGTGAAATGGAAACAAGCAGCTTCTTGTGAGGGTTTCAATGAAGCTACTGTCTGTAAGGGCACTGAGCAGTAGCATGTTGGGCTCACTAATTCTTCGCAGGATCTCTACATCAAAGGGGTCGATGACTTAATATTTCTTGCATTGGTAGTAATGGAGCTGCTCTGCATCTGACTTCTTGCATGTTTGCTTGAAGCAAATGGAAGTGACTTTGACAGTTCATGTAGTGTGGGATTTTGCCAGACTCCATTCTCTTTTGCTGTGGTTATCTGGTATTCCAGCAGCAAGTGGCTTTTTGTATCTGTGTAGTTAAGACAGTTACCTTAATTTACCACAAGATACTGACTAAATAAATCTGTCCACAATGTTTTAGCTATGAAACCTACTTTCCTTGCAGAATTTGTTTCAGGATTAATGAATTGATGGCCAGCTGGCTCTGGGCTGTTAAAACTAGGATCTGCTGCTCTGCATGAGGTTACTGAGGTCATTTGAAGGAACTAACCAGTGGAGCGTGAGATTGTAGCATTATATAGATTAGATGCACCCCTGTGGATTTCTTTGAGATTTCCTGGATAGAAACATGACATCAACCTGTTTATTTTTATAGAGGATTGAGGGGATGGTGAGCATTACAGCACAGAGAACCCCTCTAAGATTTTGTTACCAGGCCAATCTAGTCGCGCCGCCTTCTGTCATGTTAAGTAAATTCCATGTGACGTACAGATTTCAAAAAGCAGCATTTGGACTGAGTGTGTTACATCATCCAAGATTTGGGAGTTGTAATTTAAATAGTATTAGAAGCTCAAGAATAATCTCTGATTTAAAAGGGTTTAACTTTTTAATCACTAGGAGAAAATAGTGATACAAAAAACCCAAACCAAACCAAACCAAACCAGTTGCAGTTTTTCTCCTGTTCATAGCATGGCTGTTCTTCCAGCTTTCAATTGGGCAATGTTTTGAGCCATCGAGGACGGTCTTCCCTGAGTTATGTCCACACAAGTGAGCCCACCCAGCAGAAATGCCAGCCAAGGGGCAGGTGGGAGTGGGCCCCAGGAGGACTGATTTGCAGGGTAGAGTGTTTTATTTCATTTAAAACTTTTTAAAAAGATAAGTAGTTCAAATCACTTTACATCCCTTGAAAATAAGTGTTTTAATCTCTACAATAAGGGGATTAGAAGAGATGATTTCTAAGCTATTTTTTGGCTTGACAGTACTAGATATGGGATCCATTATGGGCAAAATAGGAGTCTGATAGATTTCCCCTGGTAGGTTTCCCAAGCCTGTGTTCTCTTTGCAATTAGAAAGCTAACAAAGTGATATTTATAAAATGCAAATATGGCTGTTATGCCCTGCTTGGCACTCTTTGATGACTCCCAATTACTTTCAGGAAAAAAAATCAAGCTCATTCAGTGCCTTTCATGATCAGGCCCCTAGTGGCCCCTGCAGTCTTGTGTATTACCATCACCCCACTAGCACTGCCCCATAGGCATTCTGAACTTCGTACAGTTTGTGGAGTGTACAAAGTCTTTTCTTGTCTTGATGCCTTTGCACATGCTGTTCCCTCTGCCTGGAACACCCTTCCCTGTTGCCTTGTTTGCCTGCGCCTACCCATCTGTTAAGATTCAGTAGGATGTGAGTGTAGAAGGCCTTTCTTGGCACCTTCTTCCTGCCTCTACTCTTCTTTCTTTTTTTTTTTTTTCCTGCTTTTTCTCCCCAAATCCCCCCCCGGTACATAGTTGTATATCTTAGTTGCAGGTCCTTCTAGTTGTGGCATATGGGACGCCGCCTCTACGTGGCCTGACGAATGGTGCCATGTCCGAGCCCAGGATCCGAACCCTGGGCCGCCGCAGCAGAGCGTGCGAACTTAACCACTCGGCCACGGAGCCGGCCCCTACTCTTATTTCTTTCCAGGGGCTTACCAACTGTAATGAAATGATCTCCTTGTTTCCTTGTCTTTCTCCCTGGATTATGAGCATATTGAGAGGGAAGCTGTCTTATTTTCTTTCCCTTTATCTCTGTATTCCTAAACATCCAGCACATGGCCTGGCTTATGGCAGTTGCTCATTAAAGCTTTGTTGAACAAATGAAAGAACGAGCAAGTCAAAACAGGCGATGGTGAAGCCACACTTCCAGTGGAGAGGATTCCTGGGCTGCTTGCTGTGTCTGTGCAGGTCTGCTTGGCTCTCTATGGCCTGTGGGTGTCATCTCCACGTGGTCTCTGAGGCCTGTACTTCCCTGGGGTCTGACATGGTTGTATGGAGGTCATTGTACACACACGCACACGTGTGTTTATGTACATACTCGATGCCATCTGCAATCAGTAACCTTTGTGAGCACTTTCTATGACTCAGGCCCCGTGCTGGCTGCTGGCAATGAATCAGACACTATTCTGATCTTTGAGGAGCTTAAAGTAGAGACGTATATGCAAATAAACCATCACCAAAGAACGCTTTAAAAATGAAATGTATGGAGAATGAAAGTGTTTTCTTCCAGGTAATGCCAATAGTTCCATTCCATTGAGTCTCAGTAACCATCTATCTGGCCTGGTGCCAAGCACAGTCCATTCATTATGTCATCTGTCCTCACACCCATTCTATGAGGTGAGCACCGTTATCATCATCCTCGTTTTACAGATCAAAATAATAAATATCCAGAGAGGACGTGCAATGTGTCCAAGGTCACACAGCTAGTAAAGGATGAGGTGGGTTTAAATCTGGGCTCTAGGACTTCAAAGCTTATTCTTTTGAATATGAACCTGTTCTGTTTACCAGGAACTAGTCCTAACTAAACGAGTAACTTAGGTTACTCAAATATTGTGTTTTCACCTCAAATATTGGTGGAGTGAAAAATACTTTTTATTACTGATGTTTTCAGTCATATACAAAATGTAGAGAGAGCTATATAATAAACTCCTGCATCCCCATCCCATTACCCAGATTCGAACACTAGCAAGACTAAGGTTGATTGTCTTGGAGCAGTGACAACGGGAGGTATGTGTCTTTGGATGGAGCCAAGGTTGAAGAAGACGGTTAAGACAGTTTCGAAAACATGACCCTGTGGAGTGCGTGGCTGTTCCATTTCCGGCGACCACTTTGGTCAAAGCACACAGTTTAATTCAGCCAACATTTGTGTCCACCTGCCTGGTGCTCATCTCTGCTTTGGGAGAAGGAGTGGGGA
This sequence comes from Equus quagga, assembly GCF_021613505.1. Lineage (NCBI taxonomy): Eukaryota > Metazoa > Chordata > Mammalia > Perissodactyla > Equidae > Equus > Equus quagga. The sequence goes on from NC_060273.1 coordinate 48,635,152, forward strand.
AGGGGGATGAGAGGACGGGACAGGCTGGGGAAGACACTTAGTGAGGGACAGTGTTGCTGGAGGGGTGTGGGCACTGGGTATGGGGTCGGGAGGGAAGTGGTATTACCAGTGGGCTTGAGGGGTGGACAGGACTTTGGCAGACACACAGGGAGTGAGAACAGTTGAGGTTGGAACTCTAGTGTCTGCAAACGTGGGGCTGGGGAATGGGCCCTGGGTCAATTTGCTGGATACAGGAATTGCGTAGAGATGAACTTAAATTCACTAGAAGGTTTGGTCCAAATGGGGTCCCCCAGGCTGTCAAATTAATTGCCTTAGGGTGGTCTCCACCCTCTGCGGGGCCCCTTTCAGTGCATTGGATGATTATTCAGGCCGTCAGGTGATAATGGCTAGGCATGAGCATGAGCCCCTCCCTTCCTTACACCCTCCCTGCAGCCATACTCACCTATTTACTGCTCTGAAATAGACTCTGGTGACACCCCTTTGCCCTCTTTCCAGGTGGGACACGCTCCATCCTGCTCTTCCTCTGAGCCTCGTCTCAGGTGCCAGTCTCCCTGGGAACCCTGCCCAGCCCTCCCACGTGCTGTCATTACTCCCGTTTCTCAGGGCAACTCCTGGAGGCACGGAGTGTGTCCTTTTCAACTCTCTATTCCCCGTGCCCAGCAAAGCCTGGTACAGGAGTTGCCCAAGTTAATATATTTTTTAAATGAATGGGTGAATTGAAAACTGTATGAAAAGATTTAGGTAGCTGCTTAGAGGCATCCTTTAATTTTCACTGTGGGGTTGACTCTGCTGCGGGTATAAAGGCTCATCTTCTCTGCTAAGTTAGGTTTCTCCATCACTGACACAGTTGCAGGAAAATAATTGGAGCGGTATTTAAATGGCACACTAGGGCTCTCTCATCTATCGATGTGCATGGCGAGTGAGTGATCAAGCCTTTTGCATGGGAGAGAGAGGAAATGTCAACCAAATGTCACCAACGTGTTCGAGATGATCAAGCCACATGCGTGCTGCTTTGAGACCGAGTTTTTAGGTCAGATGTATTTAGCATTATAAACATGTTGACCGTAATTAAGATAATGTCCAACCCCATTTGTAAGATGCTGCTTTAGCACACACTGCTGTTGCTGTTAAACCAGGAGGAAGGAGGGAGCTCCGTGCTAAATCTGCCAGAACAGCTGTGGGGTTTTCCTAGCACGATGGTGGGGTCGCTATGAATCAGCATGTTCCTGACTGTCCCAGGGGAGGATTAAAGAGGATCCTCCACTCTGAGGGGGAACCAGGGGCTATAAAGTGGCGGTTTGTTGCAAAACCCTGGTCATAATACTTTCACGGAAAAAGCAAATTTTAATGTAATTTTTAGAAAGCATCCATTGCACCCCTATTGAAATTAAAACTTATTTGCTTGCTCATGGGACCACACAATTTAGAATGTCTCCCTTGGATGGAGCTCCATCATCCAGTAGAGAAGCAGAACCTCTGGGCTGGGGATGGCAAGCAGACACTTTCCTGACTGCTCACGGTAGTGTAGACTGATCTGGCTAATTGGAAGGGAAATTTGGTAGGAACAACCAAACTTTAAACGTGCACATGATTTGACCCAGCAATTCCGCTTATAGGAATCTGACTAACATATAGCCTCCCCTCTGTGCTCACAGATGTCTGTGTAAAGGATGCAGCCTTGCTTGCAAAAGCCAGCTGGAGACAACCTAAGTGTCCAGTAATAGGGCAATGGAAACTGAAGTGTAGGATGTCTACGGTATGTGCTGGTTTAAAAGAAAGGTGGATCCATATGCACTGTTATGGAAGGATTTTCGTGAAGTGAAAAAGCAAGTTACAAAGTAACGTGGATGATATGATCCTTTTTGTTTAAACAGTGTAAGAAATATTTCTTTTTTTTTTTTTTTTTAAAGAAGCTCCTTCATAGAGCCTGGAAATCAATCTTGTTTCTTTTTTGTTTCTTTTTTTTTTTCCTTTTTATCCCCAAAGCTCCCCGGTACATAGCTGTATATTCTTCGTTGTGGGTCCTTCTAGTTGTGGCATGTGGGATGCTGCCTCAGCGTGGTTTGATGAGCAGTGCCATGTCCGCACCCAGGATTTGAAACACTGGGCCGCCTGCAGCGGAGCGCGTGAACTTAACCCCTTGGCCATGGGGCCAGCTCCAGAAATATTTATTTCTTATGTAAATATGTAGAAAAAGATGTGCGAAAATGCCCTCCTCCCTGAGAACAGTGGTATCTCTGGGGAGAAGCATGAGCTTGGAGGAGAACCAAGGGGCTTTCACTTTTTACTTTGTATATTTCTTGATATTTACAAGAAGCTTCTGTTTATATATATCACACGTGTGATTAAAATGTATCTATTTGAAGAAACATGCTGAGCCCCGTGTGAGCTCTGGCTGTGGCGCTGGGGGGCGTGGGCATGTCCCTGGAAGAAAGAATAGTAATTGAACACCTCGCGTGCTCACCCGTGAACACCTGTGGTGTGATGGGCGCAGCCTGATGTGACTGAGGCGGGGCCAGGCTCAGCACGGACCGGGGCAGAGCGGGAGCCCCCGGCCAGCCAGCTGCAAAGCCTCCCCCTTCCGCAGGACACGGCCCTCCTCCGCCACACGGGGGTCATAGTGTCCTCATGCAGAAGGTCCTTTTTTACTGAGCTTCCAGAGAGCCCGAGTTTGGAATAATTTTGTTGATCAGACGCATCTCATTTAGAAAACAACAGGCCGTGTGGCCTTTCGATAGGTTACAGCATTTTCTCTGTTCAGCTTTTGGGAAATGATGAAGAGCACTCATGGTGGGGTCCCCGGGAAGCCCAGGTCGGGGTCACTAGTGAGAGTGTGTCTGAAGTCCTTGGAGCCAACAAAGACCAACTCTTCAGGGGCCTGGACTGTTTATATTTTCTTGGGAATTCTGACGTCTGTATTCACTGGCCTGTACTGTTGTTGCCCTGTGCTATCTTAGTGTGACTTTGGAATCAGGTGACGTAGGCTTCACGAAATCAGTTGGAAAGTGTTCCCTCCTCTTCTGCTTTCCGGGAAAGCTTGTAGAGAAATGTTGTTTCTTCTTTAAATGCTTTGTGGACTCACTGGTCCTGCAGAGTTCTTTCTTGGAAGGATTCCGTTTTTAAAATAGATATAGGACAATTCAGCTTATGTATTTTTTTCTGGGGTGACTTTTGGTAGTTTATGACTTTCAAGGAATTGGTTTAGTTCATCAAAATTGCCAAATATATGTACATAGAGTTGTTCATAGTGTTCTTTCTTATCTTTTTAATCTCTGTGGCGTCTGTAGTAATATCCTGTCTTTTATGTTTTCATTTTTGCTACTTTTTTCTTTTGACATTTTCGTATTCCTTTTATAACTTCTTATGGTGATTGCTTAATTTATTTTTATCTCTTCTCATTTATTAATACAAATCTTTGAAACTATGGATTTTCCTCTGAACACTATTCATGGGTTCTAATATAGTTTTCTTTATTATTTTCTTCATGGTACCTAGACACATAGTGTAGATCTTAGAATACTCTTACTTGCGGTGTCCCAATGCATGTCACATCAAACAAATTCAGATGCTCTCACACCTCTCTTAAATAATTTTATTCCTGCAAAAAAGAAGGATTTTTAAACGTTGTTTTGAAATTATTTGTAATTTCAATTTTGCAGTTACTTTGTCATATTTTGGAACCAGTGCATTTCCCCTCTGGTCTCAAATATTTTTGGGTGCTTTTGTAAAGCCCAGAGAACCCTGAGGACCTCTATTCCCTTGCCCCTGAACAGACTACAGCAGGAATTTTCTCCAAGTTTGAGAGCAGAAATTCCGTGTGCTATTCGGAGTCTCAGGAGAGGCCATGTTGGCTTCCCTGCGGTGGTCTCTCTCCCTCTGGCTGGGCTGTGACTGCGCACATGCACAAGGGCCCCTTTTAAATTGCGGTCTACAACCGCAAGGCAAACCACTGCGAATTACTTCGAAACTGAAAACACCCTAGCGTTTGTTCTTAGGATTAACCTTTTGGGAGATTTTCAAATTCTATTTTTCTCATCATTGACATAGATATTAAATGTTTTAGTGATATTTTTATGTTAAATGCTCCCACAGGCTCATTTTAGATGTTTCAAGAGAATCAATGTGAAAAGGCTTCAGGTGGTAAATTTAAAGTGTGAGGATAAAAGCATTTGGGGCAGGATTGGAGGAAAAGACAGCCTTCCTGATTCGATCTTTGTTGTAAGAGGAGGAAGATTTCAGTGTGAAGCCTCAGCATCTGTGACCTTTGAGAGACTGGAACGGTGGGTCCAGTGCAGAGAGGGTGCGAGGCCAGACACTGACCAGGGAAAGTGGTCATTGTCACGTGCAGACAGAGCCACGAAGTTATTTCAGACACAAGTTTATATGGGAGACGGTGTTTGGGGACCTGGTCGGAACATCAGTTCACGTTGATGGCCAATTGCCGTGGGGAGATGGAGGCTTTTTGTCACCCGACCTCTGTGCAGACTCCCCCTGCTTCACAGTAACGAGCAGTGGGGAGCAGGGGCTCAGCTTTATTCCTCTGGTTTTGCACCGGGACAGTTAGCAAACTACTGAGGTTCACTGGACAGAGATTCCAAATTCAACAGAGAAGGAGGTGGAGGTGAGGGAGGGGGGTTGGAGGGGGAGGGGAGAGCTGGCAGAGGAGAGAGCTGGTGATTTGTCAAGAAATATGTGCTGGCATCTCACTTGTTAAAAATTTTATTTTAGAAAAGTTTTAGATTTATAGAGAAATTTCAAAGATAGTACAGAGAGTTCCCATGCACCCAGTTTCCCCTGTTGTGAACCTCTCACATTAGTATGGTCACATTTCATGAACCGTTATAGAAATATTCGTATTTACTAAAATCCATAGTTTATTCAGATTTCTTTAGTTTTTACCTAATGTCCACTTTCTCTTCTAGGACCCCAGCCAGGACACCACATTACATTTAGTCATCACGTCCACTTGGGCTCCTCTGGGCTGTGACAGTTTCTCACACTTTCCTGGTTTTCGATGACCTGACAGTTTTGAGTGCACTGGTTGGTATTTCACAGACTGTCCCTCAGTTGGGATTTGTCTGTTTTTCCCCACTCATTTCCAAATGAACTCAGGTCAGCCCTTTTTTCCTCTACCTCCTTCTGGGAGGTTATTTCATACATTTGTAAAGCAGTTGGATTCTTTGTCGAGGTTTGCATTCCATCCTCGGATCTTCTGACTTCCCAAATGGTTTTTTACAAAATTTCCGTATGTTAAGGTGCACTCTTTGTGCTGTTAGGTTCGATGGCATTTGAGAAATGCATGATGTCTTGTGTTGGGCCTTACAGAATTATACAGAATTGCTTCACTGCCCTAAAAACATCCCTTGGGCTTCACCTATTCAACAACTGACCCCCTGCCCGCCCCCTTGCCAAGCTCCTGGCAACCACTGGTCTGTTTACTTTCTCTCTAGTTTTGCCTTTTCCCTTATGTCATACAGATGCAGTCATACAGATGCAGTCATACAGGAAGTAACCATTTCAGACTGCCTTCCTTCCCTCATCGAAAGGATTCTTGGTTGCTCTCAGTTTTAGGTGATTATGAAAAAAGGTGCTATAAATATTTGCATGCAAGTTTTTGTGTAGATGTAAATTTTCAAATCAGTTGGGTAAATACCAGGAGTGCAGTTGTTAGGAATTGCTTCCTCTGCTTCTGTTTTCTGGGAGAGATTACAGGAAATTGGTACTATTTCTTCCTTAATTGTTTGGTGGAATTCACTTGTAAAACCATCTGGGCCTAGTCCTTGCTCTTTTCAGAGGTTTTTAATTATCCACTTGATTTCTTTAGTAGATACAGGGATATTCAGGTTCTCTCTTTTTCCTTGTGTGATTTTGGTGGTTTGTGTCTTTCAAGAAACTGGTCCATTTCATCTAGATTATCAAATTCGGGGCATAGACTTGTTCCTAGCATCCCTTTATTATCCTTGGAATCAGTAGTGATGAACTTTCTTTCATTTCTGATGTTGCCATTTGTGTCTTCTCTCCTTTTTTCTTCATTTATCAATTTTTGAAAATCAATTTATTGATCCTTTCAAAGAATCAGCTCTTGGGTTTGTTGATTTTCTTTAGTGTTTTTCTGTTTTCAATTTCCTTGGCATTGATGGCTGCTCTTTATTTTTTCTTTTCTTTTATTTATTTTAGGCTTAAGTTGCTCTTGGTTCTCTAGTTTCCTAAGGTGGAAGCTGAGTTATTGATTTTAGATCTTTCTTTTTTCTAATATATGCATTTAATGTTGTAAATTTTCCTTGGAGAGCCATTTTTGCTACATCCTACACATTTTGATAATTGTATTTCCATTTTCATTTAGTTCGAAATATTTTTTAACTTCACTTGAGGCTTCTTCTTTGAGCCATGTATTATTTCGGAATGTGCTATTTAATTTACAAAACATTTGGGAGTTATCTTTCTGTTATTGATTTCTGGGTTAATTCCATTGTGCCCTGAGAACCTACTTTGTATGATCGTATTCTTTCACAATTTTCGAGATGTGTTCTCTGACCAGAATGTGGTCTGTCGTGGTGAACGTCCCATGTGAGCTTGAGAAGGATGTGTGTTTTGCTCTTGTCTGCTGGAGAATTCTATACATTCTATTCAAGGAAATAGGCTAAGTGGCGTAAAGAGACTCAGGGCCAGGGGCTGTCTGTCCAGGTGCATTGAGTTCAGCTTACGTTGCACCTGCACGTCAGGCTATGCCCCGGAGACGCCTCTTAGTTATTTGCAAACTTCAGCCTTATGAGTAAAGGTATTACAGATCAGCAAACAGAGGCTTACAGAAGAGAAGTCACTTGCCTGAGATCTTTCTGCTCTTAAGTGCCATGTCCCAGGACTGACAGCAACATCAATACTCTACCAAATACCATCGCACCAGGTGGATCTGATTCTAGGATGACTGACTGACTGGAGTTTCGTGGAGAACGAGCTAGGCCTCTTTCTCGATCCAGCTGAATTAATCAGTGTAGGAGGCAGCAAGACTTACACAGGGGAAAAGAAAAGTCGTCTTTAACATGAACAAAAGGAAGGTAGGAGGAACTAGGCAAAAGTGGATTAGTAATAGGGTATGGGCTAAGGAATCTGACATTTGAAGTCAAGGGCAATTAGATAAGAAGTTTTAGTTACAAAGAAAATGAGCAGTTTGAGAAAGGGGAGAGAGCTGAAGGTTATCAGTGCTTCTGTGTTTCAGGCGCTGTGCTGGGCACATTTGCATTCATTTCCTCCTTTGATGCTCAGAACAGTCCTGTGAGATGTTCCCACAGCGGCAGAGTCTCCCTTCCACCCCTGGCCCACTGCGTAACGATGCTTCCCGGGGAAGAAGACAGGATCCCAAAGTGGTGGGAAATTTGGAAAGGAATATAGGATGGTGACTGGGTGTCCCAGACTGAGGGAAATGTACCATCATCATTCTTTAGGAAGACAGGGGGCAAAAGAATGGGCATTCCCACTGCCAATTGTTATAGGTGGGCCCTGGGACTAGGGGAAGAAGGGATTGCCTCTAACCAGACACAGATGTATGGAGGCCAAGCCAGGGGTCTGATGGTGGGATGACCCCCTTGGCCTTGTGAGGTATTATGGGGCCCAGTGCTCTGACTCATCCACCTCTTTGTGTAGACGCCCCAAGAATTTAGGGGTGGACTGGTTCTAGGCAGAGCACGTGGCTTGATATCTGAGTTTTCTAACACAGGCTCCCTGGATCATGGATAATGCATGGAAGTGTGTGGCATGTATGGAGAGAACTGAGTCTCCAAGGAGCTTCCCTCGGGAGGGCAGAGGCGGGTGCGGCACCCAGAGCTGCAGGAAACACTCAGGGGATTCTCCACCTCCCGGGAGCCCGTGCCCTCCTTATTCTGTGTCTGGAGAAAACAATAAAGGGCCAGCACTGAGGACCCACCTCCCAGGCGGAGTTGGCCTGGATGGATCGGAGATGCAGTAGTGTGGCCCCATCAGCCACAAAAGCTAGACGGTCCAAGTCGCCTAGGCCGGGCAGTGAGCTATTGAGCCAAGCGGGGATTTCTGTTTTCTGACCTTTTGATGATGACTACCAGACCTGCCTCCTGAGACTGAATCGACACCTCAGGGACATGGGGTCACGCTAACAAAGAAAAAAGACATGCCCTGATATATAGGGTAGGAGGGTGGAGCTGTTTCACTTGAATACTAAGAAAAAACTATATCTCAAGCTTGTGCGATTGGATGTGTCAGTTATACAGATAACTAGTCAGTTCGCCTTGGGTGTGGACTGAGAAGTGGCTCATGAGTAATCTTTTCACTGTCGGGGAGGTGGGCATAGGGGGTAAATGGTAAATGTATCCTGGATAGCAAAGATAAAGAATGCACATTTGTGTTAAGACCTGTCACATAATCCTTTGTGTCCTGCCAGCACCCAGTACAGAATTCAGTCTGCAGTTCAACAGGGTACTATTTTAAAGATTTTGGCAGCTTCGCCAGGAAGAGGCAAAGAGAATGATCTCTGTAAATATTTGCTGATGGGTGGGTGAATGGCTGAATAAGTGGATACATGTATGGGTGGGTGGATGGACGGGTGGGTGGATGGTGGATGGGTGAGTGAGTGGCTAGAATGATGGATGGAACAGTGCCATTTGCATTTCTGAGACTCAGTGTCAGTAGCAGAATTGAACACGACCAGGCTATTGCGTGTCTGGTGGTCAGCAGCCTGTCAATACTGTCCTATGGTGATGGCACTTCTGAATTTCTACTTGTGGGGCATTATTCAAGTGGACTATGCACCTTGAAGGCACGCCTGGGCACAGAGCCCATCCGCTGAAAGTGAGAGGGTGCAGTGGAGAGACCACAAGCCCGCTGTCGGACAGACCTGGGCTTCAGCCACTTCCCCAGCCATAGTGGCTTTACTGCTCTGAGCCTCAGTTTCCTGGTCTCCCAGGAGAGGATGAGAACCCCTGTCTCACAGGATGGAGGTGAGGACTAAACAAGACAGTAGTAGTAATTAGGGTTGATACTTACAAGAGATCCTACTGTGTGCCAGGTGCTGTTTTCAGAGGTTTACATTTACCGACTCATAACAATCCAATGAGGTAGGAACTATTACAGTCCTCATCTTACAGAGGAGAAACTGAGGCACAGAGAGGTTAAGAGACTTGACTGAGACCGCCAGCTAGTAAGGCAGATCTGGACTTGACACCTAGACAAGGTGGTTCCTGAGCTTCTGCACCTAGCCCTTTAGCCAAACGCCCTCCCGGACGCATAAGTGCTGAGCACAGCCCCTGGCACTCGGTGGGTCTAGTCAAGGGGTAATACCTTTTCTCCTGGTTCATTGGTCGCTCTGGATGGCCATCGTGGCCTTTCCCCATGGCCAGAGCTGACGGACACTGGACAGAAGCTGGTGGAGTCAGTCCTGGCCAGCCACGCGAAGCCCCTTACTGATGACTTTTCTTTTTATGCTTTGTTTGATTCTTAAAAAGTAAAGGACAGAGATTTCAAGCTCCTTTAGAATAAAACCGGTGTCCCTGACCTCAGTCCAGGCCTGGTAAAGGAAGGAGAAACACGCTACTTCCAAACGCGCTTTAAGTCAGTTCTGGGAATTATGGTACAATTTTGGTGCACAGGCACTTTTAGAACAAAATAATAAGAAAACTGCTTTTTAAGAGCATGGCCAGGGCTATGTCCACTATTAATATTATCATCATTATTATTATTTGCTGTGTGTGTTTGGGCGAAATACATGGGCAGTGGTCAACTTTAGATTCTCTTCTCCTGTAATTTAGGTTGATACGTTACCCTGAGACCATTGCTCAGCCACTCAGAATCAGAGGTGGAAGACGTGTATCCATGCAGGCAGGAGCGAAGCTCCCATGAACGGAACAGGCAGTGTATCTCGATGGTTAGGACCATTGTCTGGGGAGGCTGGATGCAAACTTTGCTGGCAGTCCTTCCTGTGTGACCCTAGATTAGTCGCTGTCCTTCTCCAAGCCTCAGCTTCTTCCCCTTAAACAGGGCAGTGGTTTTACAAAGAGTTGCTGTGTTGATCAAACAAGATAAATTGTTACTAGAACTCTCCAGTGCTGGATAAATGGGAGGGATGGTGCTCATTTTTGGAAGGCCTGGGGGCCTGGAGTCAGGCAGACCTGGTTTGAATGTCTGCTCAGGCACTCTCTTGATGAGCCTTGGTTTTCTTATCTTCAAAATCGGGATAGTAATACATAACAGGATTTTTTTTCTTTATAGGAATCAATGAGATTAATGTGGGTAAAATGCTTGGCACAGTGCCTGATATAGGGTAAGTGCTTGATAAGTGTCAGCCAATTACAATTCAATTATGACCTCGGCTCAGAAGTGGTGCCGCAAAGACTAGGACGTGAGAAGAAATAAATGGTTTAAACTAATGATTGGTCGGTCCACTGAGCGTTCCTTTAGTTTCCTCCTGTCTATGTGTGTTTATACGTTTCTGTGTGTGTATGGGTGTTTACGTGTGTGCTTAGGCAGGGTTAATGACAAATTTCCACGGTGAGAACGGATGAGTCATAGAATCAATTTAGTCTTTACAACAATTGAAAATGCTACGAAGCACGTTCTTCTTCTGGAGGCCACGACCCCCTCTTGGCCGACTCTGGTGGGATTCTCTGCTATCCGGCTATGGTGAGCGCTCGCTGGGCAGTTCAGCAGGGCTCCTGGAGAGTGCAGCTCATTCTCAGTCAGAGGGCCGTGGCTCCGTGGCTTCCTAACGCATGACATGCTGCCAACCTCTGCAGATCCCCCCGGGCTGCATGTCCTCTGCAGTGTGGGCTTGCAGGGGGATGCCATAGAAGCACTTCATGCTTCTTTCTTTCCCTCGAAGGACAGTCACCTGAATGTTCCTCTGCATCTCACTGGACTACTGCACACCTTCCTCAGAGGTCTGCTTGACTCCCGTCTCACCTCTGTCAGTCATTGACACATCACAGTCACACCCACTGTGTACACACCCTTGTCTGATTGTGTCACTCCTCTGCCAAAAACCTTTCACTGGCTCCCCATCACCGTCGGGGGAGAGTCCTGGCTGCTTTGCACAATTAACAGACTTTTCCTGAGTTGGCATCACCATGCCTCCTCAGCCCCTGCTCCCATGTGCCCTGTCATAATTATCTGTGCACACATTTTTGTATCCCACTAGCCTGTGTGCGACTCTCGAGCAAAAACTATCTGATTCCTCTTGTAGCTCTGGTAACTGGCATATACGTGGTGCTGGGTAAATTCTTTTTTTTTTTTAAAGATTTTATCTTTTTCCTTTTTCTCCCCAAAGCCCCCCAGTACATAGTTGTATATTCTTCGTTGTGGGTCCTTCTAGTTGTGGCATGTGGGATGCTGCCTCAGCGTGGTTTGATGAGCAGTGCCATGTCCGTGCCCAGGATTCAAACCAACGAAACACTGGACCGCCTGCAGCGGAGCGTGCGAACTTAACCACTCGGCCATGGGGCCAGCCCCTGGGTAAATGTTTTTTTAAGAGATGTTTCAGCCTAGTGTTTAAGAATTTGATTTTGGAGTCAAGGAGATCTGAGTTTGGTTCTTGGACTCATCAATTTATTGATCTGTAACATAGGTTACAGACTAAGACAGACTAGGCAGAAGCATCCAGCCACCCACTTTCAAAAAAATTGGCCATGAAAACTCTACGAATAGTGGAGCATTGTCTGATACGGTGCCAGAAGGTGAGAGGATGGCGCAAAAAGATCAGGCAGGGCTCTGCTCTGCTCTGCCATCCAGAGGGTCGCTAGAAGTCAGAATTGACTTGACGGTACTGATGACAAACATAGGCCAAGTAGCTAAGCAGGCTAAGTCTTAGTTTCCTGCTCTGCACAGTGGAGGCAATGGTGCTTACCTTGTAGGGATGTTTTGAAAGTTAGATGAAGGAATGCAGCAAAAGCCTTGTTGCAACGCCTGGCATGCAGTAAGAACTCAACAGACGTTACATTTTAATATTATTAAATCATTATTGAACACACATCATAGCATGGTCTATGGAAAGAAAGAATCATAACAGGGATACTGAATAATAGTCTTTTGATTCTGGGAACCACCAAGGACACGTGATAGAAGATGCCATTCATCTGAGAACATGTGCTACTGGGGGTGACGGAAATTGTTGGGAATCGTTGACATCTGGTATTGTGGTAGGGTGCGTTCAGTTGCAAGTAACCAAAAATCCAACCCAAATGGGCTCAACCAATTTAAAGAAAAGGTTAATTGCTTATGTAACCTGGCAGTAAGGAGGCTGGGTGGGCTTCAGTGCTGGTCTGATTCAGCCACTCAATGGTATCATCAGGGATCCAGGGTCTTTCCTTTCTGCCATGCCAGCCTCAGCCTAAGGCTGTCTTCTTTCTTGTTGTAGCTGTCAGAGGGCTGCCAAAATCTTCTGGGATTTGATGCCTATGTCCAGGGAGAGAGACAAGTTTGTTTCTAGAAACTCTCTCAGAGAGTGAAACCTTGCTTTCCTGAAGCCACCAGCAAACATCTTTCACAATTTTGCTGGGCCTGGATGAATCACACATCCACCCATGAATCCAGGGCAGTGTTCAGGGAAGGAGGTTGTGCTGATTGGCTTGGCTTGAGCTACCTGCCTCATCCCCAGAACCAGGGCAGCTGGTCTGCAGTGGTGGGGTCAGAAAATCCAGGGACTGAAAAGGCAGGCAGGGTGCCAGGAAAGAAGCTGTTTTCCAAGCTTCTGAAAGGACCTGCAGCTCTCATGGCTCCTATACACGTTTCGAATGGTGGGAGGCACGTCTCTATGCTTTTATTGCCTGATCCCCTGGGTGCTTTTAAAAGTGCTTTCCTGCATCTTTCATTTCCTAACCGCCATCAACAGCACCACAAAGAAAGTATAATAATGCCATTTTTTAGTGTGCCTCCTATTTGCCCTACTATCGTTTAGCTTTGATACTCTGAGGATGTTCTTTCCAATAAGTAACTCTCCAAAGTAAGTGTTGCTAGGTTCTCTTTATAGATGAGGAAACAAACTAAAGCTCAGAGAGGTTGTGTAAGTTTTTCAAATTCACACAGAAAATTAGTGGCAGAGCCAGGATTTGATCCAGATCTGTCTGGTTCCAAAGTCCGTGTTCTGTCCAAGACTCCATGCTACTCTCCAATTCTGGAAGCAAGGCAAAGATTTCCATTTGAAAATGGATATGCAAACTTGATATTCTCCCCCTCTCCTTCTGGATACCATCTAAAGCAATAAGGAGAATAGAAAACAGAAAGCCAAACTCCTTTTTCAGTGAAGCTAGGACACAGACTGGAAAATATCTTGGAAGGACTTTCAAGAGCATGCAGTAGCTGTGTGTGAGAGGCTGTAGTGTGAGAGGAAGTAGCCAAAAGCAGAAGGAAGAGCTCAGTAAAGTATTAGACCAAAAAAAAAAAAAGTTTCTTGAAACTGGGGGAACCATTCCGAGGGAGAAAATCTATATCTATATCCTTTCTATATATCTACATATCTATATCCATCTGAGCGAGAAAATCTATATCCTTTGATTGAAAAAGAGAATGAGGAAAGTGGGTAAGCTGAGAGGGAGAAGTCCCCCAAACTTGGTTAGGTTCAGAGAAGTGAGGAAGCTGGAAGTATCAGTCAGTTTTTGCTGTGTAACAAACAAGTCCAAACTCAATAAACATTTATTTCTTGTTCATGCCTCTTCGGGGTGGCTGCGGTTGGGGTATCTAGGCTGGTTAAAGCTGTGTCTGACTCTAGTCTGAGGGCTGGGTGCTGGTCTGCTCCACATGTATCTCAACCTTTGTAATCCAGTGGCTACCTGAGGTATACTCATCTCATGATAAAAAGCAAGAGCCAAGAAGGTAAACCCAAGTACACAAGCACGTTTCATGCTTTGCCCATGGTATACCCACTAACAGCCCATTAGCCAAAGCAAGTTGCATGGTCAAATCTGACGCCAAGGGGTCAGGAAGTACAATCCATCACCATGAGGCCGTGGCAAGGGTGTAGATGTATATCACTGTGGGGGATGAAGAAGTGAGAATAGAAATTTAATCCTCCACACCAGGTTACTTATAGAAGCATGTAGATAACCTATTCTTATGAGAAGCTGTCTGACTTTGTGCAAGTGAGGAGAAGAGAGCTTCTGAGTTGTGAAAGCCACCTTGATTATAATTCTATTCTGGCCTCTCTCCACCTACAGAAACTTTTGCCTAATATTTGGCCCATAAAAATTCTAATGCAGTCAATAATACAGCCATACCAGTGCTGTATTTTCACAAATATACTATAAGATTTTTTCTTTTTAGAAGGAAAGGAGTGGCAAAATTTATAAACAAATAACACTCATTAGTAAAATGGCCTTGAAAAAGATTAAAATTGTGAACAAACCTCCTACCATGAACAAAATATCATGAAGAAATAATCATCTCTGAGAATAATCATTATGCAATAACTCAGGGATAAGATTGCAAGGCAGCAGCAGAAGATGAGATGCAATCTGGCAAAACTCAGAAAAGAAATAGAAGAAAAAGTAAAACCATTGCAAAAATGAAGACAAAATTTAAAAGAGGATAAGGGTTAATAAACACTACAAAAACACAAGAAAGGACATAGAAAATGGAAATGAGAAGCATGAACAAAGTGAAATGTAAATATAGAAAGAGTTAAATAGGACTGGATAATGATCGATGTGGAAGACAGGCAAGGGAGATCAAATATATGTGTAATTGGAGTTCCCACAGAAAAACCCCAAAATAATGAAACAGAACAAATAGTAAAGGTATAAATCAAGAAAACTTCCCTAAAAATCCCCACTTGAATCTACATATTGCAAAGGCCACATTGTGTGCCTGAGAAAGATGTCCCCCAAATGGTCAACATTGAGATATCTTCTCATAAAGTTCGTGGACTTCAAATATAAAGATTTCTAATTCTCCCCCATATATGGGACTTTAGTTTCTCTCTTCTCCAACTGGCTTCAGATTTCTCTGGAGCTACTACATTCAATCCCAGATGAAATAGAGTGACATTTAAACAATTTTTAATGAAAGAGAGTATGAATCAATTACTTTATTCCTTTATATTCTTTAAATATAAAAGCTAGAGAAATGCAATTTTAAAAACACAAGAGCTCAGAGAATGTCTTGCCACGAGCCCTTCTTGAGGAAAATAAAAATGACAAACTTCAGCCATCCAAGCCATCTTTTTGAGAAACTTTATACAAGGGCTGACAGTGAATATTGTACATACTTGACAATAGAGTCAAGACTAATATTAATGTGGGTATTAAAGTGGTAGAATGGAAGATGAATGTTCTAAAACATTATAGAAATGATAAAACTTACAAAAACTGGGGGAGGAAAAGGTAAAGAAAATATAAGGAAAAGAAAGTATGTTGATCGTTTCATGTAATGGCTGGGAGCAAAAGAATATCATTTAAAGTTGACAAATAAAGTAATACAAACATAAGCCAGCTTTTGTTATATAATAACCAACCTCAAAAAGTCAGTGGTTTACAAGAACATCAACAAGATCATTTATTCTCACACTTAGCTGTTATCAGTTTGACCGAGGTTTGGCCTGATCCACAGTGGAATTGTCGAGTGGCCCTGCGTCAGGCTGTGGGTCATCCTGGGTTTGGCTCTAAGCAGTGGGTTGGGTTCAGATACCCACATGTATTAGTTCTGGACTCAGGCTAAAGGGGCAGCAGCCACCTGGAGGCAGGTCTTCTCATAGCACACCGCAAGAGTAGAGGAGGCCAAGCCAACCGATGAAGCACAGGGCCGACCTCGGCTGCTTCCTATCTGCCAGCATTCCATTGGCCAAAGCAAGCTACGTGTCCACGCCCATCATCAATGGGGGTGGGCATAATATATAGCCCCAGAGTGAGGAACTTAAGGCAATAAGCCAATCTATCATGGCATATTTAAGAGCCTGAACATAATCACTAAAAAAATATTAACTAAAATGTGATGATAGGGAACTAATAAGAAAAAAATAGAGGACTAGGAGTATCACATAAAATTATAATTTTAAAGCTAATGATTAAAGTACAAACTTTTCTAAATATCAGAGGAAGTATGTACAGGAAATGAAACAAAGAAAATTGATCACAAAGCAAAGAAAGCATAATAATATGTCGGAACTCGGACCAACATTTTGATCATACTATCAATGCAAAAGGGCTGAACTCACTGTGAGGGGAGGGATAATGGGCCTCAAGGATGTTCACCTCCATCCCTGCAACCTGTGAATTCGTTGGGTTACAGGCCAGGGTTGCAGGTGGAATTAAGGTTTCAGGTCAGCTGACTTTAAGGAGATTGTTTTAATTAATCTGGATTACCTGGGTGGGCCTGATGTAATCACGCAGGGTCTTTAAAGAGGCAGAGGGAGGTTTGACAATACAAGAGGAGTCAGAGTGATCCATCTGAGGAGCACTCAACCCACCAGTGCTGGCTTTGAAGATGGAGGAAGGGGCCACGAGCCAAGGCGTGCAGGCAGCCTCTGGAAACTGGAAAAAGCAAGGAAACGAATTGTCCCCGAGAACCTCGAATGAATGCAGCCAGGGCAGCACTTTGATTTTAGCCCAGTAAGACCCATTTCAAACTTCTGATCTCCAGGACTGTAAGATAATAAATTCGTGCCGGTTTAGGCCACTAAATTTGTGATAACTTGTTACAGCAGCAATAGGAAACTAAAATGCTCATCTATTAATGGAGAAGTAAATTCAGATTGGGTCACAAGTGAAAAGCAATATGATGATGTTTACAAGACACGTCTCTGAAACTGAGGGATTCAACAAGCTGAGAAACAAAAAAACAGGCAGAGTATGAGTCTGAGTGACGCACTGAATAAACGCATCTGCATGGATTAAAGTGAACACCACAAGACTTACTTGGAGGAAAAAACAGATACATAACAGAAAGTCAGTAATAATGAGGGAATTTAACTGAATTCTGTTAGTCAAAGATATACGAAGTAGGCCTAAATAGTATAATTAACTAACACGGTAGATATAATTAACATATGGAAATCTTTGCACCTTAAAAACAGTGAATAGAATCTTTTTACATGCGCCTATGGAAGATATGCAACATTTGTCCACAAAGAAAATCCCAATTAAGTTCCAGTTTCCATATAGTACAGGCAATATTCCCTAGTTATGATTCACTAAAACTAAGAATTCAAAACAAAATCAGGAGAAGAAAACTCATATCTTGAAGTAAAAAAACTCTCTTAAGTCAGGGCAGCAAAAAAATTTCAATCAAAATTAGGTACTATGAGCACTGGCCAGGTGGCACAGCGCTTGGTTTCACATGCTCCGCTGCGGCGGCCCAGGGTTTGCTAGTTCGGATCCCGGGTGTGGACCTACATATAAAGGCATGCTGTGGTAGGCGTCTCACATATAAAGTAGAGGAAGATGAGGAGGGATGTTAGCTCAGGGCCAGTCTTCCTCAGGAAAAAAGGAGGATTGGCGGCAGATGTTAGCTCAGAGCTAATCTTCCTCAAAAAAGTAAATAAATAAATAAAATAAATTAAGCAATCACCATAAGAAGTTATAAAAGGAATATGAAAATGTCAAAAGAAAAAGGCAGCAAAAATGAAAACATAAAAGACAGGATATTACTACAGATGCCACAGAGATTAAAAAGATAAGAAAGAACACTGCGAACAACTCTAGGTACATATATTTGGCAATTTTGACGAACTAAACCAATTCCTTGAAAGTCATAAACTACCAAAAGTCACCCCAGAAAAAAATACATAAGCTGAATTGTCCTATATCTATTTTAAAAACGGAATCTTTCCAAGAAAGAACTCTGCAGGACCAGTGAGTCCACAAAGCATTTAAAGAAGAAACAACATTTCTCTACAAGCTTTCCCGGAAAGCAGAAGAGGAGGAAACACTTTCCAACTGATTTCGTGAAGCCTACGTCACCTGATTCCAAAGTCACACTAAGATAGCACAGGACAACAACAGTACAGGCCAGTGAATACAGACGTCAGAATTCCCAAGAAAATATAAACAAATCAACCCAGCAACATATAAAATGAATAATATACCATGACTCAGTGGCATTTATCCCTGTGATGAATGGGCTGGTTTAGTCACTGAGACGCAATCAATGTAATCCACCATATTAACAGAGAAAAGAAGAAAAACTACATGATCGTTTTAAGAATGCAGAAAAAGCATTTGACGAAATTCAATGTCCATTCATAAAAAAGACCTCTTAGCAAGCCAGGAATAGAGGGGAACGTCCTTATCCTGATAAACAGCATCTGAGACACCACAGCTAACATAATACTTACTGATTAGTGACTGAATGCTCCACTCTAACAACAGGAACAACTCAAGAATGTTCATTCTCTCCCATTCAACAGAGGAATAAGGCAAGGAAAAGAAATAAAAGGCACACGGATTGGGGAGGAAGAGAGAAAATTGCGCCCATTCACCATAGATGTGAATATCTATATGGAACGTACCAAAGAATCTACAAAAACCTCTCAGAACTAATAAGCGAGTTTAGCAAGGCTGCAGGACACAAAAGTCAGCACACAAAAGTCACGTTTTTGTATACTAGCAATGAGCAATTATATAGCAAAATTTTTAAAAATACCATTTATTATCTCCCCCACCAAAAAATCTTAGGTATAAACGTAACAAAACATATGCAGGATCTGTGTGCTGAAAACTACAAAATGTTAATAAAAGAAATAAAAGAAGATCCAAATAAATGAGGAGACATGCTTTGTTCATGGATTGGAAGCCTCAATATAGTTAATGATGTCAGTTCTTCTCATATTGATGTATGGTTTAGTTCATAAATCCATAAATCATAAATCCAAAATTAATACATCCATTTACTACTTTGATCAAAATTCCAGCAGGACTTTTGGAGACATTGACAAACTGATTGTAAAATTTGTATGGAAAGCCAAAAGATCTAAAATAGCCAAAACGATTTTGAAAAAGAAGAATGAAGTTGCATTTCAAGACAATATGAAATGCTGGTAATGACATGACACTAGATATGACACCAAAAGGATAATCTGTGAAAGAAAAAAATTGATAAATTGAACTTAATCAAAATTCAAAACTTTGCTAAGTGAAATATACTGTTATGAGAATAAAAAGACAAGCCACAGACTGGGAGAAAATATTTTCAAATCCCATATTTGACAAACAACTTGTATCCAGAATATATAAAGACCTCTTGAAACTCAACGGAGAAAACAAAACAACCTGATAAAAACATGGACAAAATATTTGAACAGATAATTCTCCAAAAAACATATGCATGGCAAGAAGCACATGAAGAGATACTCGACATCATTAGTCATTAAGAAAATATAAATTAAAACCACGATAAGATACCCCTACGTACCTACTGGAATGGCTAAAATTTAAAAACAAAAACAGAAACAGGAAATACCTGTCACTATCAAATGCTGACAAGGATATGGAGAAACTGGAACTCTGATACATTCCTGACAGGAATGCAAAATGGTACAGCCACTGGGAAACAGTTTGGCAGTGTCTTATAAAGCAAAACATACAGTTCCACAAGACCAAGCCGTCTAACCCCAGCGTATTTACCCCAGAGAAATGAAAACTTACGTTTGCAAAAAACCCTTTACACAGATGTTTCTAGCAACTCTATTGATAGACACTGCAAACTGGAAACAACGCAAATGTCCTTCTGTGGGTGAATGGATAAAGAAACTCTAGTATATCCATACGATGGAATATTATTCAGCCGTGAAAAGGAACAGACTTGATACATGCAACAACATAAGTGAATCTCAAAGGCATTAAGCTGAGTGAAAGAAGGCAGTCTCAAAATGTTACACACTGTGTGATCTCATTTGTATGACATTCTGAAGAAGACAAAACTATGGGGACAGAGAACAGATCAGTGGTTTGTTGGGGGTTAAGGACTCGGGGATGGAGTGACTGCAGAGGACCAGCATGAAGCAATTTGGGGGGTGATGGAACCGTTTTGTTTTGTAATGTTGGTGGTGGTTCCATGAATTGATACCTGTGGTGAAACTTATAAAACTGCACAACCAAAGTCAAATTTTTAAAATTGAGGTAACATTGGTTTATAACGTTATATAAATTTCAGGTGTAGGTCATTATATTTTGATTTCTGTGTAAACTACATCATGTTCACCACCCAAAGACTAATTACCATCCATCAATTTCATTGTACATTAATTTGAAAATTTTAAAAATGGAAGCAGAGATTAATAAATTAAGCAACAAAAACTCTAGAAGTAATAAACTAGTAAAACCAAAAGCTAGTTCTGGGAAAAATATAAAAAATATAGCCTAGCCAACTAACCAAGCAAAATGAAAGAAACTGCAAATTTGCGAAACAAGAAATGACAAGAGGGAAACACTATTAAAGTAAAATTTCTTTTTTCTTTTTTTTTTTGGTGAGGAAAGTTGGCCCTGAGCTAAGATCAATTTTCTTTGCCCTGGGAGCAATTTTGGCCCTGCTGAGACCTGTGTGGTCCCTCTCTGGGAGAGGTGAGTCCATCTCCTGTCTATCTAAGGCCTTTGGGGGCATGGCCAGCACCACTAGGCCTCCAGAGGGAAAAGAAAATTGGTTCTTAGGGGGAGAGGGAAAAACCTCTTACTCTTTGTGTGTACAAAGCACAGATATACATCAGTGCACAAGCAGATACACAGTACAGCTGTAGTGTTAGAATTTTATGGAGGGGGTGATTAAGAAAATAATGTCTAAAAAGGCTCCAGATGAAGGGTGATTTTTTTTTTTTTTTAAAAGGTTGAGAGACACTGATTTTGATAACTCTCCTCTTGGGGCAGCCTCAGTAGGCAGTTGCTTAGGCCAGAAATCTAGATGTCCTCCTTGATGACTGTTTTTCTCCAGTAAGTCTTAAAGGCCCCAAGATATGTCCCAAATTTAATCATCTCTCCCAGTTTCATGCTCAAACTTCAGCCCAAGCCACCATCCCCTCCCGCCACACTCCCAGGGCTGACACCATTTTTCCTTGGGACGATTAGAGAACTTGGATTTACTTGCCAGTGGCCTCGCCTGCCTCTTGATCAGGGTGGGCAAACGAGGGCCCAGTGCACAGCGTTACTGGGACACAGCCCACCCACTCGTTGGCGTGTTGTCTCTGTGCCTTACTGGTGGGAAAGAATAGTTCCATGTGGCCATGTGGCCTGCAAAGCCTAAAATATTTACTGTCTGGCCCTTTACTAAAACAGTTCTGGACTCCGGTTGTTGCTATGAGCTACCCAGGGCAAAGGATAAGTCTTGTTGAACTCGGTTCCCGGAGCCCAGCCCCGAGCCTGGTGAATAGCAGTCAGCGAGTGTTGGGAGATGAATGACTGAATGGATGAATAAATGAATGCAATGCAAGCTCGTTTGGAATAGGGTAGGCCCATGGGGTGGGAAAGCCAGAAAGTCGCTGACTTTTCTCCCAAAGTGCAGGGCGCAGCTCAAGTTCCAAACCAGCACAGGGCCTGCCCCCTCCTGCTCCTGCCCTCGGTTCTGCTGCACCGGGTTTTCATAAGATGAACATTTTCTTGTGCAGCTCAGATGGTTAAAGATGGACGATCCAAGTACTGCTCGCCTCTGGGAATCTTGAGTGATGCCAGAAAAAAAATTCCTAGGTTAACGTTGATTCTCAGAAGGCGGAAGTTTTTGTGCCGTAATGACAAATTCCACATGCTGCACACATCTGGGGCCTATCCTGCTGGCTTTAGTCATGATCTTGTTAAGAAGAACTCATTCCTGGGCTTGTTTAGACCTATAAAACATTACAGCGCCATGGATCACAGCAACAGCAGCTGAGGGAGTTGAGCACTTGCGCATTCCGGGACGTGGCGAGTGGCTGCCATGTATTACAAAAGTCCTGTGAGGAGTTCTGGTTAACCCCCATTTTACTGCTCGGGAAACTGAGGCTCCAAGAAGGAAGTGACTTGCTCAAGTTCACACAGCTGCCAAGTACAAAACAGGGATTTGACAGTCTGTTGGACTGCAAATTCCATGTTCTTTCTATTCAATCAGGAGATTAATAATGATAATATTAATAATAAAATTTACCCGTTTGTTGGAAGCCAGATTCCAAAGAACAGGCTCCTTTTGAAGGAAAAGAGAATAAGGAAGTTTCCCCAAATGAGGAAATGTGATTCCAGGATTTTGATGAAGTTAAGTGGAAATGGCCTGGCTTTAAGGATGCTACCCATGCATGAGAGCACTCTGGACGCACTGGTTTTCATGCCCCTGTCTAGTTCACATATTACTTGGCCATCTTGCTTGCTTCCGTCTCTGCTCTCCCTCCTTACCCAGCGTAGCCTGACCCTTACCCTGTCTCTCCCAGGCTCCCTCCTGGTTATCTTTCCACGCCTCCCTTCCTTCTCTTCCCACTGCTAGGGCCTACGCTGGAGCAGGAACTAACCCTGGTCTCTCCACCCCCCTCCCCGGCCGCCACTTCAAGCACTTTGAAAGTTCTGTTTCATAGAAAGCCATCAATTCCGTTCTTGAGTCCATCACCACTTTACTTTGCTCGTATGCTCATCTGCCATCCAGCTCCATTCTCTCCTCTGCTGATAGATGGCCCCTCCCTGTCCTTTTGGAGAGCAGTACTACCCACTCTTACCCATGGTGTTCAGGAGGCGCTGAGCCTGCCCCAAACTCCAGGGGTGGGCCATGGCCCAGTCCCATCTGACCATCCCTCTGACTACAGTGATTGCTTCAGAGATGGGCACATGACCCAAGAGAGACCAATGGACTCAGTCCTGAGACTTTTGTCAGAGCTGTTGGAAACCCACTCTTTTGTTCATTGGAGCTCCTAGAAGTATCAATGAGGTAAATCTGAATCTGAATAAAGCCAACCCAGAGGAAAACAGAGCTGAGAAGTGGAAAGAGCCCCCAGATGCAGCTATGCCTGAAGCTGATATACTCTGTGGACTTCCAAATACCAGAGCCAGTAAATTCCCTGAACTCAGTTTGAATGGAATTTCTATCCATTTATAAATTGTGACTAATACGTAAATTGAATGGAGCAACTTTCTCTCTCTCTGTTTCAGTTTCTTCAGCAAGAACAAAAAATTGATTCCTTGCCCAATGATTTGAGAGGCTGGTTAAAACGAAAACAATTATGAGATTAAACACAAAACAATTTTGCAAAATTACTTTATCAAAATTCATGTTCTATATCCTCCTATATAAATGCCTACAGTGCCTATTCTTTCCTGGATTGACCCAGTTATATACGTATTTATAATACGTACATATTTATGTATTAATGTAATTGACTTCCTTCCTCTTTTGTTCCTTCTTTTCCCCCATTGGATGCCTGCCATGTGCCAGGCTCTGTTTTCGGCTTTGACAGACGAGTAAGCATGATTTTGTCCACAAGGAACCCTTCATCCAATGTGGAAATCTAGACTCCAAAACCAGCAATTCTTATAGAGCATGATGGCCCCTGTGATGGAGCAGGGCAGAGGGCGTGTCTGACCTAGACTGGGGCGGTGGTCGAAGAAGGGAATGGAAGGCTGTCTAGAAGAGAAGGTTTTTCTTTTTGAGGGTGAGGAAGAGAAATCCAGTTAGTGGGAACGGCATGTGCTAAAGGAAGACATGACTGAAGAAAGAACAAGCCCCTCAATGTAGCTGGAGCCGCCACCTCGGTCACAGGAGCCACCACGTGGCCCCTCTGCCAACAGTATCTGCAGGCCCACTTCCTGAGCTGCAAAAAGGCCAGTGGATTTGCTTTAACACTTTATTATTACCAAAATGATGCTCTGCTTGCAACATCAGAATCTGAAAATGTCCACCTCCAATGGCATAAATTCACCAAAACGCAGCCTAGAAGTTGCTGCCTAACACATGGATGCTTCACAAATATTTATTGAGGGATGAAAGCTAATAATATGTTCAGAAGACTGTTCTAAAATTGAACTTCATTGAAATTCCTACCTAGTAGCTGATAACTCCGCAGCCTTCCTATCTTTCTTTTTACCCGAAATGTACACATCCATGAGATTTTAAAGGTACCGTGGGCAGTTATTCAGCTCTTAAACTGCTCCCCTGCATATCTTACTTTTATAGAAAATGAAGAATATTGGATAAAACCAGAAGGATAAGGAAGAAATCCTATACTTATCAAGCATTTCTGTGTGCCGGTTGGTGAACAGTGTTTTACTTAATTCCACTATGGCCCAGAGGTGGGGAGCGTTCTTCTGGGTTTACAGATGGAAAGAGTGGGCTCAAGACGCCGCTGGTAAGGGCAGGGCTTGTATTCAAACTCTGACTCATCTGACTCCAGAGCTCTGTTCCCTGACCCTTGGGAATTAGAAGTTCACCCCAAATTCTCCAAATAGGCGCCTACAGATAGGATCAGAATTCGACTCTGACCCTTCCGCTTTTTTCACTATTTTTTCTGTTTTTATTCATTCCCTAAGGTTGGTGTGTGTCTTGGGATACAGACTCGAGCATCTCAGATGCCCTCCTCTGCTTCTTTCTTTCTCTCTTGCTGATACCTCGCCTGAGTCACATTCTCTCTCCACTTGTGAATTTGGAGGTGACACTACGCCACAGGGTGTGGGACCTTGGGATCTGGCTTCCTGAGCTGCCGCCAAGGGGCCAGGTGATGCATCAGGAAGTGTGGGGGGGTTATCTCCTGTGGGGTCAACCCTGGCCAAGGGGAAGGCGGGGAAGGGGTGAGCCAGACAGATGAAGAGCTCCTTCTCTCTTCTGGGTACTACTTGGAGGCAGTCTCTCTTTTCTCAGCCTGTCTGTGTATTGAGTGAACAAGCCTTCTGAGTAATGTGCTGAGTCTCTCAGCTCACTGTGAAGTGGCAACCCACAGGGTAATACGATGCACCACGGAGCATCATATTTTCCCTTTGCTTACTTCCCATTTTTCTTCATCATCAGAGCCCTGGGCTTGCACTCTCATATAAGTTGTGAGCATCTAAACCCTGGCCTCAGGCTCTGCTTTCTAGAAGGCCTGGAAAAGTAAAGAAAGAGAAAAAAGTCTCCAACTCCTGTGGGACAATAATGTTGGGAAAACTTCCTAACTCCCTAGTCCAGGAGAGGCAAGTTTTCCCCCATAATGTCATATGTTCTTGAATATAAGATAAGTCTTTTACCCTTGTGATGGTTAATTTTATGTATCAGTTTGTCTAGGCCATGGTGCCCAGTTGTTGGGTGAAACACCAGTCTAGATGTTGCTGCGAAGGCATTTTTAGATGAGATTAACATTTAAATCAGTAGACTTTGAGTAAAGCAGATTGTCCTCCACAATGTGGATGGCCCTCGTTCAATCAGAAGGCCTTAACAGAAAAAGACTGAGGTTTTCTGAAGAAGAAGGAAAGCTCCTCAAGATTGCAAGAGTTTCCAGACTGCTGTCCTGTGGAATTTGAACTCAACACTGCAACATTCACTCTTCCCTGGGTCTCTAGACTGCTGGCCTGCCCTGTGGATTTTGGATGTGCCAGCTCCCAAAACATGAGCCAATTGCTTAAAATCTATCTGCCTATCTCTCTCTCTCTATCATCTATCTATGTATCTATCTATCATCTCTCTCTCTCTCTCTCTATCATCTACGTATCTATCTATCTCTCTATCATCTATCTATGTATCTCTCTATCATCTATCTATGTATCTATCTATCATCTATCTATCATCTATGTATCTATCTATCTCTCTATCATCTATCTATGTATCTATCTCTCTATCATCTATCTATGTATCTATCTATCTCTCTATCATCTATCTATGTATCTATGTATCTATCTGTCTATCTGTCTGTCTATCTAACTATCCTATCCTATTGGTTCTGTTTCTCTCGAGAATCCTAACATACATCCTCTAAAAATATCAGAGAGGGTTTAAAACAAAATGTTTAATACAGAGTGTACCCAGAATTAATTTAAAAAAACAGCAAAATATTATTTGGGAAAAATATATTGCCCTGAAGTAACCTTAATCAATGCTATTTTGGCTGCCTATCAAGGTCATTGCCAGAATTTGTAAAAGAAGAAAGCAGATAAATTGCTCCCCAATCTTTCACATGATGTGAGAGATTCAAATAAGTTAATGAAGGGATCAGATGGAAACACGATGATCTTCCTGCTCATCTACCATCTCTCTGGGTAGTATGGTCGGGGGAAGGGCATTTGCTAAACTCCTACCTTGTGCCAGGTGTGGTCCTGAGTGTTGGGAATATAGTGGTGACAAAATGTGGGCCCTGTCCCAGAGCACATGGGGCCCAGTGGGCCAGACGGACATCCATAAATAAATAAATATGTTCAACTAGTATGTTGAACAAGCGCAGCTCACAGTATATTAAAACATGACTTTTAAAAACAATTTCTGTTGTTCCCTTTAACATTTCCTTCCATGGGAGTTACTTTCTCGCCTCTGCACGAGCATTCTGCCACGTCCATGGCTTTTCTGCTCACGCCTAAGTACAGACCCTTCCACAGTCACTTTGCATGGAACATGGAGTCTCGATACAGTAATTAGAAAGCTGAGTCCAAGATAGTAATCGAAGTTCCGAGCTTGATTTGGCCTTGAATCTTCCCACCTTGGTGCCAACTGGAAGCCCGCTGTGGGGAAGATGGGCTTAATTAGGAACTTCTCTCTCCCCCACTTTGCTCTTTTCTCCTTTCCAGCCCCCCAGCTAACTGCCTGGCATCTGACCCCCCAGGGTCCGAGGGGAAGACGGTTGTCAAGGGAGGGGGGGAGGGTCCTTTCTGAAATGGTGCTGTCCTGTGTGTGGCATGTGTATTCCTTGGTCCTGGCAGATGCTTAAAGCTGGCTCTTTCCCCTGAGAGCTGCTTTTGTGTGCTTTTCAGAAGTTTCCCGCTGGGCACCCTCCCCGTAGGTCCTCTGACCCATCTTTATTTTGTGTGGTGGCTTGTGACTCTTTTCCCCAGCTTTTAAGACTTCAAACCAGCTATTTGCTGCTGGGGCGCCTCGGTCTCTCTCAGCTGCCCTATTTGACGGGAACTAAGACAAACCGATTCAGGCTCTCTCTGCCATGCAGCCTTATTTGGTCCCGAGGAGGCACACAGGCATCCTTGCCCTGACAGCCTGGCAATGCAGCTGCCAGCCCTTTGGTCGACTTCCCAGGCAGGAGTCAGACCGCAGCCCATCCTCTGGGCCCTGGATGCAGGGCTCACGGCTGAGTAGCTCTGTGGAAGGTGGGAGAGGGATGGGAGTTCCAGCACAGCTCTCTCCAAGACGAGCCTGCTCACAAAATTCTCCATCCTCCATTTTTTCGAGCCTTTTATATTATCCAGGTGGGTGAGGAGTCCGGGAAATGATTCTCAAGAATGTCCTTTGAATATCTTGGTGATTCTTCACTCGGAAATGTCACACCTGTGATATATTGGTGCCTGGATGTAAAGTCGATTTTAACACCTTGTTACATACATAAGTAAAATTGTGCTATAGAACATAAGTAATATATTATGAAAATTGAATCCCGTCTCTATCACTTGCTATGGGGACTTCAGCTGCTACAAATTCTGGGCTTAAATTTGCCTGTCTGAAAATCGAGAGTAATGTTATTGACCTCACCAGATTGCTTTAAGGATTAGAGATAATGCAAAGTTCTAGCACATCCTAGGCACTCGAGAATTTGAGCTGCAATGATCTGTTACACGACAACAGAACTTTAAGAAGTGAGTCCCTGGGAGGACGCATGCCCCATTGTAGAGACAGACAGTGACAACAAAAGAGGACCAGAGTGTTTGCCCCTGGTTTCTTTTTCCCATTTAAAAAACCCGCAACCATAAAAATTGCTTTTCTATTTTGAAAATAGGACAATTCAATTATTAAAGTTTAAAAAATATGAAAAAGGAACAAAAACATAATCCCAACATAATTC
Organism: Equus quagga; assembly: GCF_021613505.1. Classification (NCBI taxonomy): domain Eukaryota; kingdom Metazoa; phylum Chordata; class Mammalia; order Perissodactyla; family Equidae; genus Equus; species Equus quagga. The sequence continues at coordinate 48,662,999 of NC_060273.1, forward strand.
ATGTTATTATTTTGAAGTTCTTCTTTGCATGTTTTTACATAGTTGTAGTCACACTGCATATAAAATTTTGCACCCTGACTTTTTTCACAGATATTGTATTATGGATATCTCTATTTTATTGTATATCCTAGTAACTGTAATTTTTAATGACAGCATAATATTTCTTTGAGTGGATAAACTATACTTTGCTGTTTTCTAATTCCTTGACGTTTGTTTGGTTTCTATTTTTTTCTGCTTTTATAAATTGAGTCAGTAAGTGTTCCTTGTTGGCAGGTAAGAGAAACCAGCTCTGGATAGCTCAGGCAGGAAAGGGATTAATTTGAAGGATATAGATGAGCTCACGAAGTCCACAGCGGGATTGGAGAACCAGCTGAATGAAAAGGCCAGGAGTTGAGGAAGTTCCGGGGGTCTGGGTGGCAGGGCGACTTGACAGTCTGGTTACAGCGCTGTTGTTAGAGTGAATACATGTCAGCTGTGCTTTCCTTGTGTCAGTCCACTAGAGAGAGAGAACACGATCGGCCTCCCTTGAGTCCTGTGCCCAGACCTAGGCGAGGTGAAGGCCCAATGCCTAGATTCACAGTAAGATCAAGGCCATAAACAGTAGGGGTGGGGTATGAACCCCTCAGAGAAAATGAGGACATTGGTATTAGGTGGCCAATAAACCAAGTTTCCAATATATAAATACCCCATCTTTGTACACACAGCTTTTTCTAGATTTTCGAATCATTTTCTTAGATGAAATTTTCCAAAGTGGAATGACTGGATGACAGGGTGGAACTTTTGGGGTGGTTCTTAATGTACATTGTGAAATACGTGTATGGGAATACAGGAGGAACGTTTTCAGAAGTCATCCATTGGGAGTGGTGGTTAGTTAAAATGGGGAATCAAGGATTATGCAAACACACCTTAAGCATTTCGTTTTACCTGTGTCTACATCTCAATCGATTACATTGCTAATCTTCTGGTGTAGACCTGAGACCTTTGTGTACGTGTCCTCTTTTGAATTTTCATGTTGTTACCCATGATGCATTGTCTGAAATTTCTAGTTTAGGATTCTGTAAAAGGGAGCAAGAACTTAGAGATCTTTGTGAAACAATCGGAAGGCAGCATCCTTCTGGATTTTTAAGATTCCTACCCCCTCCGAACCTTTTACTGTTGGCTCGCCCACACCTAATTCGACATCCATAATTTTTCATGTGTGATTTGCTTTTTTTTGAGCCTTTCCAAAGCCTTCAATTTAGTTTTTATTGAAACGACAACTCTCATACTTATCCCACTCATATTTAATTGGTTTTTATTATGTTTGTTTTAATTATGTAATTAGAAAAACAGTTCAAGTGGTCCCAACAGGCTTGAGAACAAATACAACTTGCCTTTGGTAAACAGACAGCTCAGCTGGTGGGAGCATTAGCACAGTCTGGAGAGTAGCCTGCAGTGGGAAGGAGGACGTCCCTGTGGGCATCGGTTGCATGCTTTCTGGGGGAATGCTGAGCAGGCTGAGTGGAGCTGTTTAGGAGAAATTCTACTGAATCCGTTTAAATGAACCCTCTCCATATCTTACACAATAATAATCTAATATCAACACCATGAATCTGACGTTGGTGCAGTGTGTGTGTTTAGTTCTGGGCCGTGTGCGGATGTGTGTAACCCTGCCTGCAATCTAGACCCAGGAGTCTTCCATCAGCACAAGTCTCTCGCTAGTGCTAACCCTTTACAGTCACCTCATCCTTCCTTCCACTGTGCCTAACCCAGGGCAACAACCAATCCGCTCCACATCTCTCCAGTTTTCTCATCTTGGGGATGTTATTTAAGTGGACTCATACAGTATTTGCCCTTTTGAGACTGAATTTTTTCACTCGGCGTAATGTCCTTGAGATCAATACGAGGTGTTGTGTGCATCAATGACCGGCTTCTTTTTATGGCTGAGCAGTGTTGCCTCGCATGGGCGGGCCACAGTTTGTTGAGCCATTCGCCCATGGAAGGGCATTTCAGTTGCTCGCAGTTTGGGGCTGTAACAAATAAACCTGTGAACCGTCGCACTCGGGCCTTTATGTGGACACGGGCCTTCCTGTCCCAGAGTCCAAGTCCTTGGGTTGTTGGGTAAGAATGTGCCAGACTACTTTCCTGGTGGCTGGACGTTTTATGTTCTTACCAGTAATAAATGAGAGATCCAGTTTTTCCACATTCTCACCAGCATTTGGTATTGACAATATTTTTAATTTTAGCTGCTCTAATAGGCATAAAGTGATATCCCATCATGGTCTTCGTTTGCATTTCCCTAATGGCTAGAGATATAGAACATCTTTTCATGTGCTTATTTGTGTCAGAGGTTTGAAGGGATTTGGGGCAGATCAGAGAAAAAGATGTGAGCATGGGAGGTAGTGACACACAACAAGCCTTTTCAGGTGGTGCTTAGACAGGGCAGCATGTGACGGCAAGTCCCTCGTTGCAGGAGTCTGTCCACAGGTGATGGCTTGAGGGGTCGCTGCTCAAAAGGGCAGAGGAGGACCAGACCGGAGGCTGACATGTTTAGGGGATGTTCTTCAGCAGCATGTGGGGTGTCTGTGGGTCTCAGAACTCTGAAGGACCAGAGTCGCTTGGCGTCTTATAACCATGAGACTCCAGCTTATCAATTGTCGGCAGATGTGGGGTGAGGTTTCTTGGGGAATGTAAAGCAGGCAGGCTCTAAGTGGTTGAAGTCTGCTGGATTGGGCTCCACTGAAAACAACTGGATGTGTAGAAATGTGAGTTTGGAGCCAGCAGGCTTTTAAGCTAATGGGTCTCAGCCTGCAGGGAAGAAATGAGCAACCTGGGGGCCACTACGCCGGGTCCATTTTGGTCCTTTACATAACAATTCGCCATCTGTTTATTCTCTTCTATGTAATGTCTCTCTACGGTTTTTGCCCATTGTCCAACTGGATTGACTTTTCAAACGTCTTGAGTTTGGGAGTTCTGTATATGTTCTAGATGTGAGAATTTCATCAGCTAAGTAGTTTGCAAATATTTCCTCCCAGTCTGTAGCTCGTCTTCTCATTGTCTTAACAGTCTTTTAATTAAACCTGAAGAGCTTTTAATTTTGATGACGTCCAAGTTATTGATTTGTTTCTTTTATGGATCATGTTTTTGGTGTCGCATCTAAGAACTCTCCACCTAGCCCCGGGTCCTGAATATTTTCTCCTTTTTACTTCTAAAAGTTTTATAATTTTATGTTTAACGTTTAAGCCTGTAGCCAATTTTGAATTAATTTTTATATAAGAGGTGAGACTTAGATTGAGGCGTATTTACTTTTTTGGAGATATTCAATTGTTCCGGCTCCGTTTTTTGAAAATACTATCCTTTCTCCACGGATTTGCTTTCCACCTTTGTCAAAACCAGTTGACTGTCCTCGAGTGGGGCTATTTCTGGGCCCTCCATTCTATTCCATTGGTCTATGTCTCTCCTTCTATCGATACCACACAGTCTGGATTCCTGTAGCTACATAATAAGCCTTGAATTCAGGTGGAATGATTCCTCCCACTTTATTCTTTTTCAGAATTGTGTTAGTTGTTCTAGTCCTTTAAAAACTTCAGAATAACCTTGTCTTTACTTACAAAATCTTGATGGGAATTGCATTAAATCTGTATATCAATTTAACGAGAACTGACATCTCCACTATAGTGAGTTTTCCAACCCATGAACAAGGCATGCCTATGCGTTTATTGAGATCTTTGATGTTTTTTCATCAGTGTTTTATAATTTTCAAAATCCAAGTGCTGTACATATTTTGGAAAATTCACACTTAGACATTTTGTTTGTTTCAGTGGTTACAAATGGCATCGAGATTTTAAAATTTTGCTGTTTACATATTCATTGTTAGTATATAGAAATAAAATTGATTTTTGTATTTTTATTTTGTATCCTGCATCTTTGCTGGACTCACTTATTAGTTCCAGATTTCTTTGTGTGTATGTGTGTGGGTATGTATTCCTTGTGGTTTTCTGTGTAGATAATCATCAATTATACCACTTGCAAAGAGGGACAGTTTTGTTTCTTTCGTTCTGATGTGTATGCCTTTTATTTTCTTCTCTTGTTTTACTGTGCTGGCTAAAAGTTCCAGTACTATGTTGAATAGCGGTGGTGAGAGTGGACATCCTTGCCTTGTTTTCAATCTTAGGGCGAAAGTATTCAGCCTTTCCCCATTAGGTATGATGTTTAGCTGTATTTTTTTTTTTTTTTCCCGTAGATGTTCTTTATCAACTTGAGGTTAAAGGATCTATATAGGCAAATAGAATAGATAGATGGGCATCTGTCTATTCCTAATTTTCTGAAAGATTTTAAAAAATCACGAATGGATGTTAGATTTTTGCCAAATGCTTTTTCTGCATTAGTTGATGCGATCGTGTGATTTTTCTTCTTTAGCCTGTTAATGTGGTGGACTACATGGATTGATTTTCAAGTATTGAACCAGAATTACATCCCTGGAATAGACCCCACTTGGTCCTGGTGTGTAATTCTTTTATGCCTTGATGAATTCTCTTTGCTAATATTTTGTTAAGAATTTTTGCCTTACGTTCATGGTGTGTAGCTCCTATTCTTTCTTCGTACTGTCCTGTCTGGTCTGTGGAATTCAGGGTGATACTAGCTTCATAGAGTAAGTTGGGAAATATTCCCTCCTCTTCTGTATTCTGGAAGAGAATATATAGAACTGATATTAGCTCTTCTTTAAACATTTAAACCATCTAGGCCTGGAGATTTCTTTTTTTAGAAGATTTTTAATTGTGAATTTGATTTCTTTAATTGTTGTGGGGCTGTTCATAGGATTGATTTCAGCTTGGGTGAGGTGGGATAGATTGTACTTGTTGAGTAATTGGTCCTGTTCATCTCCGTTGTCAATAATGCCTGTACAGTTGTTCATAGTGTTCCCTATCATCCCCCTGCAGAGTCTGCAGCGCTGTCCTCTCTTTATTCCTGACATTAGTAATGTATTCTTCTTTATTTTTTTCTTTGTTAGTTTCCTAGTGGTTTGTCAATTTTATTGATTCTTTTAAAGAATGAGGTCTTTATTTCATTGATTTTTCTCTACTGCTTTTCTGTTTTCAATTTCATTAGTTTATGCTCTGATCTTTATTATTTCCTTCCTTCTACTTACTTTGGGTTTATTTTGCTTGTCTTTTTCTAATTTCCTTGGGTGGGAGCTTAGATTATTGATTTGAGACTTTTATTCTTTGCTAATATATTCATTTAGTGCTATAGATTTCCCTCTCAAAGCTGCTTTGGCTCTCTCTCACAAATTTTGATCATATTTTCACTTTTATTCAGTTGAATGTATTTTTAAAAATTTTCCTTGAGACTTCCTCTTTGACCCATGGATTATTTAGGAGTATGTTGTTTAGTTTCCAGTGTTTGGAGATTTCCTTTTCACCTTTTTGTTCTTGGTTTCTAGTCTGATTCCGTTGTGTTTACAGAACACACTCTGTATGTTTTTAATTCTTTTAAATCAGTTCAGGTTTGTTTTATGGCCCAGATAATGGTTTATCTTCATGTATGTTCCACGAGTGCTTGAAAATAATGTGTTCTGCTGTTGTCGGGTGGAGTGTTCCGTAAATGTTGATTAGATCCTGTTGATTGGTGGTGGTGGTAAGTTTTCCTAAATCTTTGCTGATTTTTTGTCTAGTTGTCTCATCAACTGTTGAGAGAAGGATGCTAAGTCCGGAACTATAATTGTGGATTTCTCTCTCCAGTACTTTTGTTTGTCACTAACTTAGTAGGTAAAAATCAGAACATTATTATTTGAATTTACATTTTTGACTTTCAGAGAGAGTAAACTGTTTGCTTACCAATTTTACCTCCTCTTTGTGAATTAGCTGTCATATCTTTTTCCTTTTTATGTAAAGGCATATTTTGTATTTCTCTAAAAAATTTTTGTTTTGGGACTGGCTCTGTGGCCGAGTGGTTAAGTTCGTATGCTCTGCTGTGGCGGCCCAGGGTTCGGATCCTGGGCGCAGACATGGCACCACTCGTCAGGCTACGTTGAGGCAGCATCCCACATCCCACAAATATAGAAGGACCTGCAACTAAGATATACAACTATGTACCTGGGGCTGGGGGGGGGGGGGGGGGGGGTGCGGTTTGGGAAATAAAGCAGAAAAAAAAAAAAAAGATTGGCAACAGTTGTTAGCCCAGGTGCCAATCCTTAAAAAAACAAAATTTTTTGTTTCACCAATTAGATCTAGCTCTGTAAATAATAAATATATTAATTCACTAGTCTCCAGGGAGTGGGATTATGGGTTATTTTAGTTTGTTTATTTATTCTGGTAATAAGGCAATGTTTTGAAAAATTAATGAATCAGACTAACCTGCTTAAAAATCTTATTTTTAAGAAGGTCTTATTTTCTTAGGGATGGCCTCATCATTGGGGAAAAATGATTTTTCCTTCTACTTCTCAGTAGGGCTTTGTGTCTTTGAGGCCTGCGCTTCTTTTTTCCCTCTTGAGAGAATTAAGAGGACTTTGTTCATGAAACCTTGGCCTGTGGGAGAGATTAGGCTGCACTGCCTAGGAAGACAGGACTGAGCCTGTGGGACTCAGCAGATGAAGGTGAAGAGTGGTCCAGTTCTGAAAGGGACTGCCTAGATACCGAGGATGGATGGCAGGTTTCTTGGCAAGGCAGAGATTAGTGCTTCTGGAGGAGCGTTCCCGGAAGTTGTAAGACCTTGTCATGGTTAATTTGATGTGTCAACTTGACTGGGCTAAGGGATGCCCAGAGAGCTGGTGAAACATTGTTTCTGGTGTGCCTGTGAGGGTTTCTGGAAGGGGTTAGTACCTGACTCAGCAGGCTGAGTAAAGAGATGTGCCCTCAGCAACGTGGGCGGCATCAGGCAATACACTGGGGACAGGAATGGAACAAAAGGAAGGAAGCGTTTCTCTCTCTGCTTGAGCTGGCGTGTCCACCTTCTGCCCTCTGACATCGGAGCTCCCGCTTCTCAGGCCTTGGGACTCCAGAGCTGACACCAGCAGCCCCCCGGTTCTCAGGCCTTTGGACTCAAACTGAATTACGCCACCAGCTTTCTTGGTTCTCCAGCTTGCAGACTGAAGAATGTGGGTCTTCTCGGCCTCCATGACCATGTGAGCTGATTCCTATAATAAATCTCCCCTTTTATATATCTCTGCATATCCCATGGTTCAGTTTCTCTGGAGAACCCTGAGTAATACAGATCTGATAGCACAATGATGGACCAGGGCATTGAGACAACAGGATGCTAAGAATCTTTACCTTGGCAACCTCAATGAAGGTCTCCATTTGGGGAACTGTGGACTGTGGAGATGGCAGCTGTGAGAGGAGTTCTCTGTGACTCCCCAGGAGCAGCAGTGCCCTGCAGATGGTGGAAGGTTGGTGTTCCATAGGGTCATCTTTACAGCAAGAGGAGCAAGAGGAAGAAGGGTAGCTGTGAGGAATTGGAGCCAGGTCCTGCCACTGTTTTCTGGAGACCATCATCCCTGAGAGAGCTGTGCAACTCAGTGGAGGAGGAGGGCCTCCTAAGAGGACTTCTAAAGTTCATACTGTCCTTGGCCAGTGAGAACCGAGAATCATATTTAATTTAATCCAGAAAATTTAGAAAATGCAACATGTGTTTCTCTTTTCCCTTTGTGGAGAAATTATACCTATAATATACCTTTCTGTATTTTTCCAAGTTTTGTGCAATAAGCCTGCATTCATTTTAAAATTAGGAAATAAAAAATGTTACATGCACTATATTAATGCTTTGCATGTTAGCTATGCTTAGATTGTTTTTTTTACCAATCTGATTTTTAAGTGTTAGTTTTAGTTAAGCATATTTTTGATGAACAGAAGTTTATAAATGTTTATTTAATCCAATTTTACCTCATTGTTCTGAAAAAAAATCTCCTAAACTTAAAAAGCTAACAGTTTTATCTCTCCACCACTCAGGTAGCTGAATAAATATTCAGATTTTTTTTCTATTTTTTCTATAGATATATACTAGGACACTAAGGTAGGACCCTTGTCTCAATTTCAGTTGAAGTATGAAGACAATAGGTATCTTACTCTAGGTTGAGAGTCTCACGCAGAAATTTCAAAGGAGATGGTCTAAAACTCTCAAATGACTTTTAAATCTTTGCCCATATCAAGATCATAAAAAAAGTTAGAGACTAAAAGAAAATTTGGGAAAATATTTTTCTGCCTGGAAAAATCTGATGAATTTAGAGAGCAGCCTTTTGTAGCAGTTGGAAGGACTCCGGTTTGGAGAGAGACTGTGTTCTCAGTAGTCCCTCAGTCAGAGAAAGTGGGAGCGCTTCCTGTGGACTGGCTGTGTGCCTGCACATGCAGGAGGGGTGAGGTGGTCTCTGAAGAATCCAAGGGGGGGGGGGGCACGAGATAAATGATCAGGCGTAATCATCCCCCAGGGTCAGAGAGGATGCTGTGAGCAGTGACATTATCAGTCATAGTCACCTAAGAGCTCTCCTACCCTACTCACCTCTTTCCCCTTCTCCTCTTCAACCCTGGAGGGATCAGAGACTGGTTAGCAAACCTGGGGGGAAAGTGGAAGGTAGGGAAATAAAAAAGCTGAATGCTCTTCTTCTTATCTGTAGACTTGCTGCCTACCAAGTCCTGAGCTGGGGAAAGAGGGAGAAAACATTTATAAATTGTGTGAAGGAATTTTTTTTATTAGAACATTAAGACACAGAACTAGATGTTTAAGTTACTGAATTGAGAACATGTTTTGAGACTTAAAGAGAACTGAGATTTGAATGTACCCAAGGAGCTAATTTATAACTGAGCAGAAAAGTCATGAGACTACCCACTTATAGGAGAGAATTCCTTGTGGCCCATACCACTGACAAGGTGGGTGCCATTTTGAAAGCACCTCTTTCTGGAGACACAATTTAGAGCTGGGAGTTTACATTTTGTGGCTTTGCAAACCTTCAGCAAGAAGAATAATTAATCATTTTTGATTCAGGCATTTAACCTTCTTAATTGTCTCCAAATCCCACATTGGTTGCTTGGTTGTTTATTTCTGTCCAATCTTCTAAACAGGAAATAGTAATCCCTTCTTATCCCTCTGCATTTTTGGAAACAGAGCCAAAGTAATCCAATGAGAAAGGGATAGTCTTTTCAGTAAATGGTGCTGGAACAACTGGATGTCTGAATAATAATAATAACCTTGAATCTTACATCATACTTTATATAAAAATACACTTGAAATGCATCACAGATTCAGCATCATCTAGGTGAATCATCATCATCAACTAGTTCAACATCATCTTTATTATTTAATCAAGAAGCTGAAACAAGTTTGACCTCCTGTGGCACTATTGCCCCTCCTTTAGTAACGGAAAATTACTCTTCTTTTGTCTGTGACAGTGGAGGTACAAATGCTAATGAAAGATACAGCTAACGACTATATCTGGGTCACTGCTGGCTATACCTCACTGCCCAGGAGACTCTTTTTGAGGTTGCTGCTTCCCCATAATCACTGAGTCTTCATGACATAAGGTATAAAGTGGGGTGGGGGGAGAAGTGTGGGGGGTGGGGCTTGGAGAAAGACAATAAAAAGAAGTAGATATACGACCTGTGCCTGTTAGGGGGCTAAGGCAGAGTGAGAGGCAAGAGAGGGATGAAGGTTGACTGCTGTTTCATATGGGATGTTCAGGGAAGACCTCTCTTATAAGCAAACATTTTCGTGTGTGGTGTTTCTCCAGTATTTATTTCTGTCATGCACTTACTTATTTTCTTACTTATTTACTTATTTTCATGCACTTATCTATATTTTTATAGAGATAGAATCTATATTAAATTAAATACACCCATTTCAACTGTTCAGTTCAATGAGTTTTGACAAATGTGTGTACCCGTGTAACCATCGCCACAATCAATCTATAGAACATTTCCTTGGAATTTCCAAAAAGATTCATTCTGCCCCTTGCTAATCAATCCCCAGCCCCCACTCCTGGTTCCAGGCGACCACTGATCTGATTTCTGCCATTGTAGATTAGATTTGTCTTTCCTGAGTTTCATGTAAATGAAATCACAAAGTATGTACTATTTTGTGTCTGACTTCTTTTGCTCGGCGTGATTTTGAGATTTATCCATATGCATGTATAGGTAGTTCATTCTGTTCTTTTGCTCAGTAGTATTCCACTGTCTGGATATATCACAATTTGTGTGTATGTTTAAATTTATAGGAAACTGCTAAGCTTTTCTAAGGTGATCGTGCCATTTAAACATTACCCCTCAGCAGTTCATGAGAGTTCCCCTTGCTCCACATCCTCACCAACAGCTGTGCTCTCCATCTTCTTAAGTTTCCCCATTCTAGGGTGGCTGAGGTCGCTTCTCATGTGGTTTTAAGTTGCATTTTCCTGACAACTAGTGATATTGATCATCTTTTCATGTGCTTATTGGGAATTCATGTATTTTTTCTTGTAAATATTTCTTTAAAGCTTTTTCCCATTTTTAACTGAAATATTCATCTCCCTAACATTGAGTTATATAGGTTGCTTATATATCCTGGATACCAGTCTCATATCGGATATACCTTAATAGGGTCTTTTGAAGAGCAAAAGTTTTATATTTTGCTGAAATTTGATTTCTCAGTTTTTTCCTCTATGGTTTGTGCTTTTATGTTCTAATCTGAGAAACATTTGCCTACCCACAAATCAAGAAAATTTTCTCCTATATCTTCTAAAAGTTCTATAGTTATAGTGTTTAAGCTTGAATCTGTGATGCATTTAATTTTCGTATGTAGTATGATGTAAGATTCAAGGCTGTTATGATTATTATTCAGATATGTAGTTGCTCCCACACCATTTACTGAAAAGACTATCCTTTCCTCATTGGATTATCTTGGCCCCCTTTCCAAAAATCAATTAGCCATATCTGTGTGGGTGTATTTCTGAACTCTGTTACGTTCCATTGATCTATATATCTATCCTTACATCATTACCAAACTGTTTTGATTATTGCAGACAAAGTTCATAGTATAGCAAATTATAGCCCATAGGCCTAACCTAGCCCATGGTTTGTTTTGTACAACCGTGAGCTAAAAATGGTGTTTTTTTTACATCTTTAAAGGGTCATATATGGCACACAGCCAAAGATATTTCTTTCTGGACTTTTATAGAAAAAGTTTTCTGATTTTATACAAGTCTTGACGTGAGGTAGTATGAGTCCTTCAAATTTGTTCTATGTCACAATTCCTCTGGATACTCTAGGGCTACTGCATTCACATAAATCTTAGAAGCATCTTGTTAATTTCTAAAAAAAAAATACTGCTGAGATTTTGAATGGGATTGCATTGAATCTCTAGATCAATTTGGGGATAATTGGCATCTTAAAAATATTGAGCCTTCCACTCTATGAAAATGCAGTATCTCTGTATTTGCTTAGGTCTTTAATTACACTCAGCAATGTTTCGTAGTTTTCTGTGTCCAGGTCTTACACATATTTTACTAAATTTATCCCTAAGTATTTTAGGTTTTGATGTTATTACAAATGGCATTTAAAAATTTATTTCCAAATTATTTGTTGCTGTTAAGTGGAATTACAGTTGGGTTTTGTATTTTGCCCTTGTTAACTATGATTTGTCCTCAATTTGCTATTAGTTCCAGTAGCTTTTTGGGTAGACTTATGATTTTCTATGTAAATGATAATATCATCTGAGAACAAAAACAGTTTTTCTTCTTTCTTTCCAGTCTGTTTCTTGTCTTTTACTGTTGTGTTGCATCGGCTGGGATCTCTCATAGGCTGTTGAACAGCAGTGATGAGAGTGGACAGCTGTGTCCTATCCCAGTCTTGGAGGAAAGCACTCAGTCTTTCATCATTAAGTATAGCGTTTTTTGCAGATTAAGTAGGTTTTTTGCAGATTCTTTCTATTTGGTTGAAGATATTTCTTTTTATTTCTAGTGTTCTGGGAGATGGATGTTGAATTCTCTCAAATACTTTCTCTAGTTCTATGAAATGATTACGTTTTTAATTTTTATTATCTGTTAATATGATGAATTATGTTGTCTGATTTTCTAGACAAACCAACCTTGCTTCCCTGGGATAAACCCTGCTTTTCTTTTTTAAAAATCTGTTCAAAGAACTAGCTTGGCATTTATTGTTTTTATTTAAAATTTCTATTATTTGACCATTTTTGATTTCACTGATTTCCATTCTCATCTCTATTATTTTCTCTCTACTCCTTACTTTGAATTTAATTTGCTCTTGTTCGTTATTCTAGCTTCTTATGGTGAAATCTTAGATAATCGATTTTAGGCCTTTGTCTCTTTAAAAACCATAAGTATTTAAAGCTATACGTTTCCCTCTAAGCACTGAGTGAGCTATATCCCACAAATTATATTTTTTGTTTCACTTCATTTTGTTAAATATTTTCTAACTTCGCTCATGATTTCTTCTTTGATCTGTGGAATATCTACATGTATGTTGTTTAATTTCTAAATATTTAGAATTTTTTCAGATATCTTTTTGTTATTGATGTCTCATTTAATTCCATTGTGGTCAGAGGACATATCCCTGTGATTGAGGTCCTTTTAAACATATTAAGACTGATTCTGGCCCAGCATGTCGTCTAACGGTATTTTCCATGTGCGCTCGACCAGAGTGTGTATTCTGCAGTTGTATATTGTCTGGGGTCTCTACCAAATGCCCTCAGTTTTTGGTGAGTTCTCTCCACTCTGGCTCAGAGGAACTCTAATGCCTCCCAGCTACGTGTGAGCAATGGGAATTGTTCAGCTTAGCTCCACAGCAGCTGTTCTTTGCATTTTTGTAGAGTTTTGCCCCATACATGCACAAATTAGTATTCACTCAAAGACACGAAGGGAAACCTTATGCAGATTTTTGGAGGATTTTTCTTTGCTTAGCTCCCTCCTTTCTGGTATTCTTCCCGAAAAATTTCAGTCGCCTCTGTCTTCTAGTGTTCTTATCTAGTCTTTTCAACTGAAGAAGATTATAGTTTCTATTTGGGTTTCTTCTCCCTATTCTGAGTTCCAGAATTTAACTCCAGATGGAAATCCAATGCATTTGTAGAACTCATCTTATTTGCTTCCCTACTTTCAGTATCTTTTCCACTGGAATAACAGTACTTTTCTGCTTATTGTCCAATGTCTGAAAAAGATTTCTTATATTTTGCCCAGAATTTTGGGGGGTTTATGGTACAGGTATCAGGCATTTCCTATAGGTGAACTTTAGACAAAGACTTTAATGAAATGAGCCAGCAAGCCATTAGATAAGGTATGGGAAAGAACATTCTGGGCACAAGGACAGTGGGTCAGAGTCTCTGAGATGGAACTATATGTGGCTTAGGTACCATTATCCCCACTTCACAGTGAAAAGACTAGGATCGTAGAGGTTAGCCACTTACCTAAGACCTTCCAGGTAGAAAGTGGCAAATTCAACCCACATGTGCAAACAGCGTCTGAGCTGCTTCCTCTGGGTCTCATCGCCTCCCCTGAAGACTGTTGTGTTAGTGAAGAGGAGATTTATGGACTGTGACTAACTGGTGGAACTTGCTATCCCGGGAGGTTTTATGAGCTGAAAATACAAATTGCTTAAACACGTGCCTTGACAAACTCAAGGTTGGTAGATTTCTAATGGCTTATGGGCACTAAGGGAATTTCCAGCGAAGGTTTGTTAGTTCTGGCAATGGCACTATGTCAATACATTTTCCCTTTGCAGTGCTTTCGGTGTGCTCCCCTGGGTCGGGGGAGTGTGCTCTCTTGTTTGACTCAGCCAAGTCACTTCTCTAACTCAGAGGAGATGGGAGCCAGCAAGAGACGTGTGTGTGCATAACACTTACCGTTACTGCCTGGTGCGCTCAATGTGCTTCACATGTATTACCTTGAGTCTGCACGACCCTGTGCATAAATATGTGTAAAACCTATAATAAAACAAGTATCATTACACTATTTTATTGAGCGAGAAAGGAGAGCTCTGAGAAATACCTTACCAGGTCCACTCAGTTTGCAAGTGGTGGGGCCGGGCTTTCATCTTTGCCTGTGCTGTTTCCACCCCATTTTATTCTGGTGTTGGCTAAATTTTGGGACAGAAGGACCCAGTGTGGTGAATTTTTGGGTCACCTCGTCAGATATGAAACTTTTTCCTTTCTTTCTTTTTCTTGCTTTTCTGTGGTTTCTGTGAGAAGATTAAAGAAGAGAAAAATAGACGGCTGAGTCAAGGGGAGTCGCTGTGAGGTGTTTTTCCCCCTCTTCTAAGACTGCGGTTCTGTTTTTTGTTAATTTTGGGGGGAGGGGTTGGGAGCTGCGGATTTCAGGATTTTGAATCTGAAAAAGCATAGAGCCAAGGATAGGTTGGATGGGGGAAGAGTTAGTGTAGGTTCTTAGATGTGTGAAGTGGTGCGGGTGCCAAGACCCAGGAAAAGAGAGAGGGGCAGACCCCAGCCAGCTGTGTGAGCACCTGCTTCAGAGAGCTTGGGAAGCCAAAAGGAACCATTAGACTCTTCTGCCCCAAGGAGAGAGGAGGAAGACTGTAGGGGTGACCCCCAGCGTCCATAGATGATTTGACTACTGTGAAGTTTTTTATGCTAACCTTCTGAAACACAGTATTAAGACCGCTTGCAAGGTGGGGTACAGAGCGGGTAAAGAAGAGGATGCTGCTTATTCAGGCTAATAAACATTTCTAGCCTTACCATATGCAAGCAATGTGAGAAATCCCTAAAAGTAGTAATCTCTTTATAGACCAAACGAAGACATCAAGGTTATTATTTTTTTCTTTCTTTTTTTTCCATAGCATTTACTGGAGTAAGAATCTTTCTCTCCCCTTATAGCCCTCAGCTCAAACTTAATATCTCTGGCTCTTTGGGGTATAAAGAAACTATAAAGAAGATTTAAAGTTACCTAGATTTCAGAATCTTAAGAGAATTTATTGACATGATGCCTGCTAGAATTTTTCATTTCACACATCCAATGTTCATGTATGCATATTGCAATCTTTACTACATTACAAAATCGCCGGTGAGTTCAGTGCTCCTTGTATCACAATAACAACCCATATCACATGCTAAGTAGCTGGGAAGTAATGAAAAATGACGGAAGAAGCAGAAACTCGCAGGACCAGGTGAAGCATCCTCTTCAGCTCTGGTCAATGAGCAGTTCGCAGACAGATCTGGGCTCTTTTGACACCAGGGCACCCAAGGAGGGCTGCCATGGTCCTCTGTCATCACTACATGGGTCAATATCAAAACAGCATAAACTTTACACGTTAACTAGGGGAGAGGTGAGGTGAGTTCTGTGACGGAGGGATCTTGGTGTAGGTTTCTTGCTCAGTGGTTCTCTCTAGAAGGTAAGAAAATGTGGATGAGGGAAGTCTCTGCCATCACCTGGTCAATTGACCAAAGATGATTTAATTACAGACTCCTGCCATTTAAACACTATGGATTCTGACTGCACTCTCTTCTCAACATTACCACTTAAAAAAAAAGCAAAAAGATGTGAAGTGGCTCACAATAACACCAAAGATAAAAGAAGATAAAAGCCAGTAATAGAATAAAGAACCTAATGGGAGGGACTAGAAAAACATATGGAAAGAGCACATCTCTGGAAAGGCTGTAGTATTTGCATGCAAAACTTAGTTCTGAGCTTCCTGACAAGCTTGGTAAAGAAGGAAATGTTAAGGCTGACATAGCTCTTATAGTCTGGGGGAGGGAAAGCTCCGAGTTCATCAGGATCACAGCCCTGAGCTCTGGAAGAGTTTGTCTGAAGCCCTCCACACAGGGCAGGAAGCTCCATGTAATTGAGGAGGAAGATTTTTGTGCAAAGATGTTTCATGCAGCTCGTGATCTCAATACTGGCATAAAATGAAAATACTGATGTTTCTGTATTTATTTCATTTAATACCAAACTATATTTTATTTTCATTTGATTGACCTAATTAATTTAATTATTAATTTAATGACTAGAATTCAATATAAGTAAAAATGAATAAACGAAATGAAAAGACAGTTACTGTAATTCAAAGAAAAATGTATTCAGATTTTGAAACATGAAGCTGAAACATCTATACAAATACATCCATTATCATTCTAATATACATGATTAGCTGATGCTGGTTCTGCTGCTTTCTGGAATGTCAGTCCTCCTGCTCTGGGCACCGGTGTAGCTGGCCCTCTGGGCTTCCGCACTTTCCTGCAGAGTTTTGCTCCCATGAGTTGAGCTTTCGGGGAAAACCGCTCTTGAGCGGGGATTCTAAGTTGTTGACAGTTTTAATTTCTCTCCCTCCCCTCCTGCAGTTGTGGTCCTGCTCCGGGTTTTAAGCGACCCTCTTTGCAGCTTCAGAGAGTTCTCCCAATGCCTCTTCAGGCCGGGTCTTCGCCAGCACTTTGCTTTGAGGGATGGGAAGTGGGGGTGTTGGGGGGCAGTTGCAGATACTGAATGCTAAAGAGGGGCTTCAAGGGGCTCTGGGAAGGGTTTCAGGTGCAGGGCAAGGAGGCAGGATTACAGACAGAGCCAGTGAGGGTGGGCGGGATTGAAACCCAGGGCCCAAGACACTGCTATGTCTGTAAAAGTACTAATGTTCAGTAGAGTCAAAAAATATCAAATTGGCACTGTAATCACTAATTGCTCATTACCTTTGAAAGGAAATGATATGTAACAATCTGAATGTTCAACTCTAAGGACTTGCTTAGATCAATATGCGTCCAAATGATGGAATATCCTATGACCATTGATGTGTAATGTCAAACAATTTTTAATGACATGAAACATATTGCAATACAATGTTAAGAAGAAAAAGTCAGAGAAAACTCTATATTCATCATGATCTAACAAAAAAGACACTGGAAAAGACTGGAAAAAGTAAACCAAATGTTATCATGGAGAGCAAAAAGGGAGAAAGGGAGTTAAGCCCTAGTGTTGCCATCAGGGGCCAGGCTGGGTCCTTGCCCAAGACCCAGCTTGATACCTGGGGGTGGACATGCTGGTCATGTTTCTGTAGCTTCGAGCAAGAAGTCAAGCTTCTCTTAGTTTCTGCTTCTCCTTTCCAAAGAAGGCAAAAAGAGGACTACATCTCCAGCCCTATCACTTCTCTGGGTGTCAAGTGCCATTTGTTCACGAACTCAGGGATAATGTAACTTTTTTGCTTTTGACTCGTGTGGGTTGAGTCTGAAGGTGGAACTTATAATACATTTCTGTCCCTGACTCTTTGTTCTCACAATGTAGTTTCCTAGAAAAATGAAATCATCTTAACAAAAACATGTTCAGTTAATTTCTGATCATTTAACATGACTATGTAGGCAGTTTTATATCCTTGACTCCAACTCAGACAAGTGTCACGTGCACCTGGCCCCAGACATGCCCCACAGATTTATTATATCAGTGCAGTTCTGGTCAAGACTTTCACCTTCTCTGACTTTGACCACTAGAAAAATGCAATCCTATGGGACATGCATTGCTAAGGCTTTAAAACAAGTTCTGGACTTTCTGGATTGTAAGTGCTCTAAGGTATACACTTTATTTCTCTCTCTTTGCAAAAGAGCCTAGCCTGGTGCCTGGTACCTATCAGATGCTGAGGGGAATTGGATATTTCTATGGTTGCCATGGAGGTCAACAAAGCTCATACCCATTGCCTGCTCAGTTGCTCAGCTTAGCTTATCCAAAACAGAACTCCAGACTTCCACTGCCAATGAGTTCTTCCCCAACCTTCCGTATCTGCATTCATCCAATAGCTTAAACCCAGTCCTGAGAGTCATGCCTGACCCGGGCTCTTCTTTCTCTCTCCACCACATCCAACCCAGCAGCAAATCCTGCTGGCTCTACTTCTAAAATAGACGCAAAATCTTACCAGTTGCCTTTGTGACACAACTCTCTCTCAAAGGGACTATGGCAACAGTCTCTGAACTGGATGTGTTAGCTTCCTTGGGCTGCCATAACAAAATCTCACACTCTGGGTGGCTAACCAACAGCAATGTATTTTCTCATAGTTCTGAAGCAAGAGATAACCTGTCAGCAGGGTTCGTTTCTTCCGAGGCCTCTCTCTTTGGCTTGTAGATGGCTGTCTTCTCTCTGTGTCTGTGTCCTAACCTCCTCTTCTTATAAGGACACCAGTCACACTGGATAGGGCCCACCGGAATGACCTCATTTTAACTTAATCACTTCTGTAAAGACCCTATTTTCAAACGAGATACTAAGGGTTAGGGTTTCAACATATGAATTTTGGGAGGACACGATTCAGCCCATTACACTGGTCTCCCTGTTTTCATTCTTGTCTCCTAAAGTCTGGTTTCCATATTTAGTCAGAGGAATCTTTAAATATGGTGGAGCAGACCTTGCCACTCCTCGCTCTGAAAACTCTTTCACGGCTTCCCATTGCTCCTCTATTTACACACAAGACTCCTACCTCGGCCTGTGAGGCCACCCAGACACCTCTCCATCTTCAACTCTCATGGCTCTTGTTTGCTCAGCCCCTCTGGCCTTCTTGCTATCCCCCAGGCTGCCCAAATCCTGCCCACCTCAGTGGCTTTGCACCTACCATTCCTTTTGGGTGAAACACACTTCCTCCAGCTCTTCCCCAAGGCTGGCTTCTTCTCATCACTTAGGCTCACCCCCAGAGTTACTCTCACCTTCCGTGCTGCTGTTCTCTTCTGCCTGCCATGATAATGTCAGCTCCAGCACCCAGGCCCTCCCTAGAACCTCTTCCTGTTTGACGTCTTTCATAGCATAATTGCTACCTGAATTTTTGCGATTTAAAATTTTTTAAAAATTATCTATCTTTCCCACAATAATGTAAACTCCAATATAAATTCATAGCCCAGTGAATAATATTTATTTAATCACTGAAGGAAACCTTCTTCAAAATATGGACACAGCAGACTTCAATGCAGCTTTTCATTTGCCAATAAACTGACATCTGTTAACCTACGCTGTTCACCAAAGACATCACTGATTCATTCATTTGACAAATACCGATCAAATGCAGGCCATTAGAGTAGGAAGAAAATGAATTCTACAGTAAGCAGCTGGGGAATTAACTTCAGTCTCTATCATTTATTTGTGTATGGGCTTTTGCAAAATGTGTAACCTCTCTGAAACTTTGTGAATCTGTAAAATGGGATTAAAATGCACTTGTACTTACTTTAAAATGTATCAAAAAACAGGGTGGATTGATAGATGTGTAGAGGGATGGACAGATGGAGACAGAGCTGATAATGCAAGCAGCATAGAATGTTCACTGTAGAATCTAGGTAGTGGGTAAGCGAGTGTTCATTGTAAAATTCTTTCAACTTTTCTGCATGTTTGAAGTTTTTCAGAGTAAAATATTGGGGGGAAAAAGTAAAAAAAAAAACCTTGCAAGTTTGTTTTCAGGATTAAATGATAGGGCGTTCAAAGGTACATCGCAAAGGCGCCTGAAGCACTGCGGGGTTCCGTAAATGCAAACTGCCATTGTCCTTATTGATAGAACGGGGTGAGTAATGTGGGAGGATCCGAGAGGAGCAGGACCCGTTCCGGCGCCTGGTGGAGAAACAGGTGCAAACACTCCTTGTACAATGAGGAATTGCTCCAGTCAGGCCCGTGCACTGCTAGGAGGCTGCGGGACCACAGGGGAGGCAGGACTGAGCCCGCCTGCAGGAATGGTGCAATGAGTCCTGAGAGCAGACTCTGAGGGGGCCTCGAAGGATGAAGAGCTGTGCAAGGGCCAAAAATGGCCCCAGGCTGTTTAGTGGTCAAATGAAAGACATCCCTTTCCAGCCTGCGACGATTAGGGCTGTCCTTCCCACAAACATTTCCTTGAGTTTTCAGCCACATCTTCCCAACTTGTCTGTCAGATATACCATTTCATCTCTTCTTGTAGCTGAACTTGAGCCCTATCTTGGGATGCAATGAACTTCTTTAACCTTGCACTCAGAGCAGAAACTCAAGTGATTAGGGGATTTCTTTATCTTTATTCCTGGGTTCAGGTTCTGGAAGAAAACCTGGTTCTTGTAGGATTACATGGCGCCTTAGCATGCAATCACCTAGCAAGACGTTGTGATGGGTTAGGCCTTCTGGAAGACCAGCGTGGCAATCAGTGGGGTAGATTTTTTATATGCCTTTTGCCCTCTAAACAGGAAGATATGATCTGATCAAGTCAACAGAATTTTCTGTTTATTGGGGATAACTATTTTTCTCTAAGGGACTTGCAGATAAACTGAATATATTCAGTTTTTGCAGCTGATCTTATTTCTTCCTGGGAAACCCAGGCAAAAGAAATGTCTAAATGCAGCTTAAGTCTAGAAGCAGCCGACTGGCAGCTTCTAACACAGAGAAGACGTGCATCAGAGTCTTTCCAGGTCAGGTAGCTGGACCACATTTCAATCATTCCCTCCACAAACCCACACATTTTTTTGTTCTGCGCCGGGCCTTGTGCCAGGAATCGGGACGCAAAGATGCTTAGACACGTGGCCGTCCCCCCGGAGTTCACAGGCTGTGGGACGGATACCTGCAGACAAATGTTAGCTCTTATGATCAGGGCCAACAGAGAGGGATGGACAGGGGTCTGGGATGTGCAGAAGAAGGACGGACGGCATGAAATTATCTTGACAGATGTAAAAGCTCTAAACTCCTGCAGAGGAGTCAAAAACAGAACGCCTTTGCTTTGTTCTTTTCCTTAGGAAATTGTGAACAGGGAAGGCTTTGTGCTTACTTTTAAGCAAATAATGTCAAAAATGCCAAACACAGCCTTAGATCCTAAGGAACTTTAAAAGAGATTTCACTGAGGTTTTGTTGATAAAAGAGAAGAAGGGAGAACCAATGAATATGGAGCACTTACCTCGGGCTGGCACTTACAGAGGGCATTTCGTTTAATCCTCACAACAACCCTGGGACACCGCAGTGGGGAGGGAAAGGAGGCTCCGAGAGCTTGGGTGCTTTTCCCAGGCCACGGGGAGCAGAGCTGGGATGCAAACCAATCTTCCAGTCTGCAAAGCCCGTGCTCGCTCTGCCCGCCCCTGTCTCCTGAGTCAGACAGGAGAGATGCTGGGGCCTTCTGCAAAGAAGGGTGCAATCAACTTTCCAGGGGGCAACTCTGTGTCTTATGTGGCTGTTTGGGAGGTCAGGACCAAGGCTATTGACCTTGACCCCAAGCCATGGTAACCTCTGAAGACTGAGGGGAGGAGGTAAAGGGACAGCCTAATGGTTATGTCTTTAGGTGAAATTCCTCCAAGCTAGACTGGGATTTAGGGCTCCCCTGCACGGTTTATCGTCTCTGGTATTTCTCTGAAGAGGCCCAGGTAAGTCGACAATGGAAGAAGCACTGGTCCGTTGGGACGTAGTCTTAGTTGCTTTTGGAGAGGTTGGACACGAGGGTAGGGTAAAGTTGGTATGGGATGGTATTATGAACAAGGACCCAGGAGTGCTCAAATCCTGCTCTGCCTATCACCCTGCACCCCCTGAGAGGGCACCTAAGGCAGCTTTATACCTACTACAGGAGCAAAATTGGAATTAAAGTACCACTTTGTCAATGTCTGGGCAAGTATCTTAGCAGCTTTCTGGGAAACGTTTCTCCAAACTACCTCCCCTTCCTCAAATCTAAATGAGGGACCAGAGGCCCATGTGGGCCTGCCGGGAAAGAGAGAGACAAGCAGGCGCCCTGGGAGGTCCACTTCCCCACCCAGCCCCGCTGGAGCAGAAGGGGGAAGAGGCTGGCTGACTTGTCTGAAAGAACCAGCATGTCAGGAGACACAAGAGTGTGAAGAGAAAACCTTTAAGGTGCCGACACTCCACCCAGGGGTGAAATGAGGCCAGACTTCATCTCACACTCTGACCAAGGGTCGGCTGGTCTTCTTCCCTGTGGGGGAGCTATGAAGGGGACGGGAGAGACCTCCCTGGTATGGCAAGAGGGCGACGAAGGAAAGCCTTCCTCTACACAAGCATTTCTTCTCCGGGCAGTGCACCTCAATCCGTAAGGCCATGGAGGGGGTCACTAGCAGCCATGTTGGTTCTGTACGGGCCTGTCTTTCTGGTCATACTGACTGGCGTGCCCAGCCAGAGCTCTTGGCCTACAACATGGAATCTGTGTCGCTGGGGAGGCAGTCTTGCTGCACCACTAGGCTTGTAACACGTGAGCTTTGGGACTCTAGGTGGCATCTTCTGAGTACCCGAGGACCAAGCTGCAGAAAGAATAAGATTTTCCAGGAGCAAAAGCAAATGCAGAGAAAAGCAGGTGCCAGAGATGCAGGGAGCATCCCAATGGCCTTCCCTGGGTCTGTTCCGTATCCTTCTGAGGTTCCCACTGCTTCCCTACCCTGGGACTCCATGAGACGCATCTGTTCCCTCTTCATACATTTCTCTTAAGGACTCTGTTCCTTGTAACCAAAAGAATGATGTCTAGTACAGTGAGTAAATAGGCTTAAACAGAGGATTATTCCATGTCATGCAACTGTACGGAGTTCCTTCTCTAATACTATTTTATATATTCTTGAAAAACCCTGTGCTCTTTAAAACTGGGCCCTAAATTCCACTTCTAGTTATTTATCCTAGAGAAATGTAAACTTACGTTCACACAGAAACCTGTGCACAGCTGTGTACAGCAGCTGTCGTCATAACTGCCAGACACTGGAAATGACACAACTGCCTTCAGTGGGTGAATGGATGAGCAAACTACGCCACATCCGTACAGTGGAATACTACTCAGCAATGAAAAAGAACTCACTACTGATACAGGCACCACCTTGGATGTATCTCAGAGGCACTGTGCTGTGTGAAGGAATCTGCCCTCAAACGGTGATGCTCTGTAGGATTTCATTTAGGCAACAGTCTCACAAAGACAAAAACACAGGGACAGAGAACAGATCCATGGTGGCCGGGGAGTGGGGGTGGGGAGAAGGTGTGATTATAATGGACAGAGGTGGGAGTTTTCCTGGGTGATGGAGGCACTGCTCTGGATCCTGATTGCGGTGGTGGTTACACAAGTGGATGCATGTGTTAAAATTCATAGACAAACAAGGTCGGTTTTCCTGTATATTAACTTAAACGTATGACAGGGCTGCACTCGGCTGTGCTGGCGAACGTCCTGTTTTCTGACCAGCTGCTACCACTTAGCGGCGTAAATCACGGACATGCTGGGGAAAATGAAGTAACGAGCTTCTTGCTTCGTGTTGACGTCATTCCTCTCTATACCCGCTGCGTGGGAGCCAGCTGGAGCTGCTGGAAGACCCTCGTGAAAGGACAGATGTAGCTGGTGAGAGGGGAGGGTTGATGAGCAGGCGCAGCCGCCCTCATTACAGACTAGAGCCCAGCCCTGTCCCAGCCGCCCCTCGCGGTGTGGAAGCAGCTCTCCGTGCTCCATCCGGCCACCTCGCCTGCTGCCGCCTCTGCCTCGAAGCACTTCCCTCCCACCCTTTCCGCCTGAGAAGGATCTGGTACCAGCTCCCTTTAAGTTGTGACTTGCCATCTCGACCGTACATCAGAACCACTGGGAAGCTTTATAAAATCCCAGGCCCTGGACCAGTGAGCTAGCCTCCCTGGGGATGGGCTCGGGCGCCAGCGTCTCCAAATCTCCCCGGGTGACCGCGCGCCTCTGGCCTGGCGGCACTGCGCATGTCTGGAAACAGGCCGCCTGGCAGGGAGATGCTGGCTCCTGGCAGGGAGATGCCGGCTCCTGCCAGAGCTGTGTGTCGGACTCCTTCTCGGTGATTCTCTTGCTTTGGGACTTCTTGCTCTTATTTGCTTCCTTTGTCTCCATCCTATGACCTTTATGTGCCACCATCCTCCCCTCGGCTCAGCCCCTCGGCTCAGCCCCTCGGGGTGGATAACTGAGGCTTTTAGGCTCCACTTCCCCAGGACGCTGCCTCTTAGGAGCGCGGCCTAGAGCTCCGGGAGGAGGCGGTCAGGCGGCAGGAGTTGGGTCCCTGTCTCAGCTGCCCAGTGGGTTTGGAGCGCGGACCTCTGCCCTTGCAGACGGGGCAGTTCTGCCTCTGAGCTCCTGCCATGCCGTGTCCACTCCCCAGCACAACCCTGACAGCCCCAGCGCTGCCTGTCCCCTGCCAGATCAGGGCATCGCCCCAAACCTCGAGGAGGACCACATGATATTTCCCGTCTTTTGAAGTCCAGCACAAGGCCAGGGACAGTTGGTGTTCACTAAAGGCTTTAGAAACGAAATCTCAGCCTCATCCTCAACAGTCTCTGTCTTGGGCCCTGGACCCTGCTCCTCAGGCCCCTGGCCACCAGCCCGTGTGTGACCACAGTTGCTATTTGCTGGTTCTGAGAGTCCTGGCTGCTTCAGCTCCTCTTGTCCTGACTCCTCCTGCCTTTGGAGGCTGCCTGTCAGGTTATGGTCACTAACACCTTCCTCGATGGTCTTGCTCTTCATTTCCTTCTCCCCTCTTCCTCCTCCACCTCCTCCTGTTCCCCCATGTTCCAGACCCCTGGGGACCCAGCAAGACCAATAGACGAATCCATTTCTCAAGTGTGACTTAACTGGCTGTAAGAGTTCCTACAGTCCCACCCTCCCTTTTCCCCACATCTCCTACCCTCTAGGAGCTCACTGTCTGGTGTAGTCAATGAACAAATTCCAATGCAGGATGCGGTGTCATAAGAGAGGTCTGTATAAGAAGCTGTGGGAGGAAACAGAAGGGACATCTGCCTTGGTAGATGTGTGTATGGGGAGGCGTTCACACAGGACGGCATGCAAGCAGGGTTTTGAAGGATGAAGAGGAGTTCATTGGCAGATAGTCAGGGGAAGGGTGTGTCAGGAACAGGGCACAGGTTAGGCAACAGCATACCTATTTAGAGGGGCACCAGGCAATTTTGTCCCTGTCTGATTTCTTTGTGGACTCTTTTTCACTCCAGATCATCTCTGCTCTTGAATTTTGTGGGAGAAAATACTGAGACAGATGATTTAAAATGGAAATCTTTTTTATCTCCTTTCTGAAGAGTTGGTGGCCAGACAATTGCAATTTAGGCAGAAGGCCTTCCTTAAACCAATATTCGGTGAACTTTCAGAAGGGAACATTTGAGCGAAGTATAATTCACAGATTTTGCGAGTTAACTTCTGCTGAGTCTTTGTCTTAACCCTACTATCTAAGAAGATGTTCTTTGTCCCAAAAGGAAACAGTCACTGGCCTTGGAGTTGGCATTTACGGGTGTGTAGCCTTCAAGGTGTGCAGCAATGACACCCACCACTTGTTCTTTTATACTCGAGCAGCAGACACGACCCCAATGGCAGAACCAAAAGTTGAACCCACATCTTCCCCAGGGGCAAAGGGTGAATCTGAGATATGTGTGTAGAGTTGAATGGACAGAACTTGGTGGATGACCAGATGCTAGGGATGATTGGAAAGGAGGGCTCAGGATGACCCCAGGCTTGCGTGATGGGAGGCAGGGGAGGGTATGGGGTCAGTCACCAGGTTGGGGACGCCATTCTCCAGAGTACATTGCTGGGATCCTGGAGAGAGAGGCTTGCAAGCAGGCAGAACCTAAGGATTTCTGAAAACTACGAAGCAGGAGCCAAAATAGTTCCTTGCAGCAAGAATCTTCTGGGCCGGGAGCTGTTGCTGGGAGATAAGGATGGTGGAATAGCATTCTTTGGTTGCAAACAGTAGCAACAATTATACGCCTACATTGGGAAGATAACAAATTTTGATCTGAGATACCAGGGACTAACTAATTAAACTCCAAAGCTTAGGCCCAAGGGGCTGTCTTGGAAGGCTCTTGGGGGAGTTCTGTGTGGGCAGTTGGGCTGCAGGGAGAGTTGGTTCCCAGCCTGCGCTCTCCTCCCTTCTCTGTTCACACCTGGCTCCATCCAGTGCCACAAGGGCCTTGCACGCTCCCAAGAGAATACACCAGTTTTCTGTCTAAGCTCTGTTTACACTGCCCACAAACGGCCGCTTCTAGGCTAGCCCTTGGGCCAGAGGTGTGAATGCCACAAGTACAGATTGGTCTGGGAAGCATGGCACTAGGAAGGGGGCCAGGCTGCCCTGGAAGTAGACTTGGTTGTTTGGGCAGGAATTGCAGACAGTGGTTTCACATACCCAAAGCATGGTCTCAACATAGGGAAGAGGTGTGGGCCAGGGGGCCTGTGGACTCTTCACCCTTCGGGGAGGACTGTGGCAGGAAGAGAGCTGTAGAGGGCCTCTACAGTATGGGGCCCGGGGGAGGAGGCCCTCTTGCCTAGGTATAAGAGAGCACCAGTTGGAATGCGCTGACCAATATGGTAGCCATTAGCCACATGTGGTTATGTACATTTAAATGAATTAAAATTAAATAACCTTTAAATTCATTTCCTTAGTTGCATTAGCCACATTTCAAGAACTGCATAACCACATGTGGCTCATGGCCTCCACACCGGACATAACAGATATAGGACATTTCCATCATCACAGACAGTCCTGCTGGACAGCACTGGTCCTGGAGTCTCAGAGAAGTCGAATGATTTGTCTAGGGTCACGTAGCCAGATAGGTCTGGGGCTGAAATTTGAACTGAAGTCTGTCTGATTTTAAATCCTCTGTTCATTTCCTTCCCTGACCTTGAAAAAAGTCACTTTGCCTCTTGCAGCCTGTTCCTTCATCTGTAAAACAAAAATAAAACCCTCGAACGGTTGTGATGAGGATTAAATGAGATCATGTCTATAAAATGCCCACATCAGAGTAGAGTGTTGCTGGTTCGCAGTAAATTTGGTTTTCTTCTCCAGCCTCGGCAGGGGCTGGAGAAACAAGCAGTGGAAGGATCAAGAAGCTCTTTCTACTTCAAATACTCAACATGAGAGAAAAATGGCTTGAAAAGGGATGAAAGATGCTGCCTGGTAAACACTTCAATGATTAGACACCTACGTTGGAAAGACAGCTAATTTTGATGCCAGATACCAGGGATTGGTTAATTAAACTCCAAAGTGAGCATTCTTGTTTGAAAGATAAAAATAATTTCACATGCGACTGGAACTTTTTAAAAAAAGGTGTGGGGAGTATATTCATTCTCTGATTATTTATAACCGAGAGACTGGGAAGAATCCATTAGGCATTAACGCTTCACACTTAAGAGCTGGATCCATTTTCTTATAAATGCTACTTTCAGATTAAAAATGGCATCCTTCTGAAAATGTGTTATCTTCCAGTGCAACGTTAAGGACCCTTATCTATTGTGAGGATGCTGGTCAGACCCTTCACTCTTCTGTTCTGTGACCTCGAGCGGTCCTCTCTCCTCTCCGGGCTTACTGTCCCCTCTGGGAAGACAGGGATGGGAAAGGGAGTTTTAGGGGCCTTTTGCCCCTGATCATACGCAATTCTATAAACAGCAATTTTTATAAAACAATTCCTTAAAAAATGTGAAGTGGCTTGCTTTATCTTTCATACTCCACCAGTGCTTAAGCATGCTTAAGAAATCTCCCATCAGTAGAGGAAGATTTTTGTGCCATTTTTTTGTAAAACTGGGAGAAGGATTTTTTTTCCTTTTCTATTATATCACTGATTAAGAAAAGTTAGAGTGGCCGTGCAATAAAATTGCCCGTTTAGATTAAAAGAGAATGTGTGGGTCTTTCCTTGAAGGAAGTTTTCTAATCCCCTTGATGCTGAGGATATTCCTTCACACATCCACTGATTCAACAAGGACATACTTAGCCCTGACGGTGTGAACTAGGCAGGTGCCAGGCACTGGGATGCAGCAGGGAGCAAAGTAGACAGAGCCCTTGCTCACGGGCTTACATTCTAGGCTGGGAAGACAGGTCATCAACAAGAAAACAATGAACGATGTAATGTGTCGGGTGAGAATAAGCCCACCAACAAAGCCTAAGTCAGGGTGAGTAGATGAGGCGCCATGTGGCCCGGGGAGGCTGTTGTCTTAGTTCAGGGGATCTGGGGAGGCTTCTTGAGGAGATGACCTTGGAGCATATTCCTGCCTGAATTGAGGAAGCGTGTCTGGTGAAGATCTGGTGCGAGAACGTTCCAGGCAGAGGGAGGAGCAAAAGCAAAATCTGAGATGAGAAAAGCCTTCACAGGTGAAGAACAGAAAGGTTGCTGTGGCTAGAGCCAGGGGTGAAGTTGGTCAGCCCAGAGCAGGTTGAGGAGGAAGGGGGAGAGAGGCCAGAGAGGTGACCAGCGACTAGATCAGAGATCAGCAAACTGTGGCCCATGACCCAATGCAGCCTGATGGCTGAGTTTTTAAATAAAGTTTTATCGGCACGCGGTTACACACGTTTGCTTACTCTCTTCTGTGGCTGCTTCCACGCTGCAATGAGGTAAGTGGTGTGACAGGGAATGTCTGTCTTGTAAAACCTAAAATATTTACTATCGGGTCCTTCACAGAGAAAACATCTTGTCTCCACTTTATTATTTGGCTAGTATATCTTTTATTATATCAACTTATTTTCGATGTTGCCGGGCCATTATAATGTCTCACAAGACAGAATGTAGTTGGCATTTTCTTATACAATATGAGTGTCTGCGTGTTTCCAATGACATGTATTTGAATCTTTTTCTACCGTGTTATGCTTTGCATTTGATGTGTCCTCCTTTCTCTCTGCTTATCCTTTTCTGGATTACTCGATTCTTTTGTATTGATACATTTTTTCCCTCACCTTTACTTTGTGGATTTATTTGTCAAAGTGCACAAATAAAGTTGACACTGCAGGCAAATGTCTTGATAAGGTTTCGGATTAGAAATTTTATTTTCCACCAAGACAAAGTAAAGTAATTGATTTAATGGAAAAGATAAACAGTAAAATTTACCTCCCAAACTGAGAACTGGTTTTAGAAGCTAAAGAATCTATAGAAAGCAAAAAATGCAAAACGATACCAAAGCTAAGTAAGAGTACAATAACCGAGGGCCTTCTTGTCTACTAAGTATCAGAAATTGGTATCAGAAATGATAGTCTCCACATTTTTTTCCAAATTTTTTTTTGTGGTAAAGTATATGAACATAAAGTTTACCATCTTAACCATTTTTAAGCGTAGAGTTCAGCGGTATTAAATATATTCATAACGTGCCACCATCCCCACCATCCATCTCCAGAGCTCTCTGCATCTTGCAAAGTTGTAACTCTCTCCCCATTAAACACGGACTCCCATCCCCCCTCCCCCAGCCCCTGGCAACCACATTCTACGTTCTGAGTATTGACATTTTTAAGATTCCCTTTTTCATTTCAAATCAAGTGTAAGTAAGATCTATATGTTGCAATGGGTCGACTTTGCAAACATTTTTCCTGCCTGAGTCACGTAATAAATTCCAGCAAAAACGTTTATCCCTTAGAGTTAATCTGATGTTGTTGCTACTTGATTAGTTTTTCTATATTGTTATCACTGCTTCAAGCTGAACTCAGCCAGTTTTCAAATCTCCTCTCAAGCTGTTCTCGCGCATCAGACTGTGGGTTTCATCCTCCTGAATCCATCTCTGGGAAGTTCTGGCCTCGTCCACTCTGGACAGGCGCCCCCTGTGCCCGGCATACAGCTTCCCTCCTGTCGTCTCCATTCACAGTCCTCCCCAGGATTTCCTCCTCGTCCTCCTGTTCCCTGCCCCCTGTCTTCCTCTGTCTTGCCCCACCACCTCATTTTGAACTGGCGCAGTCTCAAGCTGCTTCCTGACCAGGGATGCATGGGAGTGCTGAGACCTTGCATTTCTGAAAATATCCTTCATCTATATTCACACCTGATTAGCAATTTGTCCAGTTCTGGATTCTCCTCTGGAACTGATTTTTCTTTGAAATTTCGAAGGCATTCACCATTGTTTTCTAGTTTGCAGTTGGAAAATCCAAAGCAATTCTTAAACCTGATCTTCTGGATGTCACAATTTCCTTGCTGGAAGCTTGAGAGATATTTTTTCCCCAGTGTTCAGAAATTTCACAATTATGTCCCTTGGCATTAGTCTTTGTTTTTTCTTTTTTTTTTTGCTGAGGAAGAGTCACCTTGAGCTAACATCCATGTCAATCTTCCTCTATTTTTTAGTATGTGGGCCGCCAGCATAGTATGGCTGCTAACAGAGCAGAGTAGGTCTACACCCAGGGAACCAAACCTGGGCCACCAAAGCAGAGTACACCACACTTAACCACTAGGCCTCTGGGCTTGGCCTGGCATTAGTCTATTTTTATTCCCTGTGTCATCCCTGGGTGGGTTCTCTCAGTCTGGGATCTCCTGTTCACCTGGGGAATTTTCTTGAACTATTTTGATGATTTTCTCTGTTCTGTTTTCTCTTTCTTTCTTTCTTTCCCTTCCTTATTTTTTGAACATTGGGCTTCCAGGACCTCTTTTTTTTAAATTTTACACTTTGTTCTGTTTTTTGGGGGAGGAGAGGGCAGGTTTCCCTAACTCTATCTAGTCCTTCTATTGAGTTTTTAGTTTCTGTTTTTTCCAAGATTTTTTGTTTCGTATCTTTTCATGTGATTCTGAGGATATTAATGATAGCAAACAACATGGAGATCTTCATCAGCAAGGGATCTGGACACTTGGAAAATGAGAAATCCCTTGATGTGGGGGGTGGGTGGAGAAGAGGGCCAATGAGGAAGGAGTCTTTGGGGAGGAGGGGCAAGAAAGAAAGGATGGAGAAGATGCAGGTGCTAGGAGCGATGGATTCCAGAGACAGTGGTAGGAAAGAATTTTTTATTTATTTTTATTTTTTATTAAGATTATGATAGTTAACAACCTTGTGAAATTTCAGTTGTACATTATTGTTAGTCATGTTGTAGGCATGCCACTTCACCCTTAGTGCCCTCCCCCGACCCCCCTTTGCCCCTGGTAACCACTGATCAGTTCTCTTTGTCTATATGTTAACTACCACCTATGAGTAGAGTCATACAGAGTTCATCTTTCTCTGTCTGGCTTATTTCACTCAACATAATACCCTCAAGGTCCATCCATGTTGTTGTGAATGGGATGACTTTGTCCTTTTTTATGGCTGAGTAGTATTCCATTGTATATATATACCATATCTTCTTTATCCAATCATCAGTTGCTGGGCACTTAGGTTGGTTCCATGTCTTGGCTATTGTGAATAATGCTGCGATGAACATAGGGGTGCATGGGACACTTGGAATTGCTGATTTCAGGTTCTTAGGATAGATACCCAGTAGTGGGATGGCTGGGTCATAAGGTATTTCTATTTTTAACTTTTTGAGAAATCTCCATACTGTTTTTCATAGTGGCTGCACCAGTTTGCATTCCCACCAACAGTGGATGAGGGTTCCTTTTTCTTCACAGTCTCTCCAACATTTGTCACTCTTGGTTTTGGATATTTTTGCCATTCTAACAGGTGTAAGGTGATATCTTGGTGTAGTTTTGATTTGCATTTCCCTGAGGATTAGTGATGATGAGCATCTTTTCATGTGTCTATTGGCCATCCATATATCTTCTTTGGAGAAATGTCTGTTCATGTCCCCTGCCCATTTTTTGATTGGGTTATTTGATTTTTTGTTGTTGAACTGTGTGAATTCTTTATATATTATGAAGATTAACCCTTTGTCGGATAAATAACTTGTAAATATTTTTTCCAAATTAGTGGGCTGTTTTTTTTTTCAATCCTGTTTTCCCTTGCCTTGAAGAAGCTCTTTAGTCTGATGAAGTCCCATTTGTTTATTCTTTCCATTGTTTCCCTCGTCTGAGGGGTTATGGTGTCCGAAAAGATTCCTTTGAAACTGATGTCAAAGAGTGTATAGGAAAGATTTTTAAGGAAATCTTGCTTGGTTTGATGCCTTGCAATTTCCTCTTTACATGCTCCTTAAGAGATCTTGGAATATGGACCTGCCTTACTTTTCAAGGCTTTTGTAGTTGTACTTGCATTTCTTTCGGATGTGACCCATGGCCAGGGCTGCCTTGAGGGCGACTCATTTTCACATGGATTGTACCAGATCCCCTGGGGGAATCTGATTTCACCTGGGACCTCATCTAGGAAGTTACTTTTTTCCATGAAGAGGTGGAGTACAACTACCCTCTCAGGCTCAGAGCAGTGTTCCAAACCAGACAGAGAACTATAGGAACGGGCAGGCAGAATTGCCATTTCTTGACCATCACTAAATAGCACAGGGCATTTTTCAGAGGGCCATGGAGTAAGCAGAGTGCCCTAGGAAGGCACTAGACGAATTCTGGGCATGGATGATAGCAGGGGAAACTGAGGGACACAATAGGAGAAAGAAGTGTCTCAGGATAGACGGGATGTATGCAGGCAGAGTTTTGCTAACCCAGAAATCCAGGAGGAAAACAAGACACACATTGGACCTGAGCAGACCTGAATGGAAAGAGTCTCCTAGCCTCAGCTGCCTGTAAGATTTTACCAATTGCTCAGTAAGAAGAGGATGGAAGCGAAGATCAGAACTCTGCTATGAAGGGTTAGTAGTTACCGTTTATGCTTATTTCCCAGCATGACCTCTTTCTTAGAAAGCTTGCACAGATGGCTGGCTGCTGGTCAAGAAAGAAATCCGGAATTCTGGATCCCGAGCCGCTCATCTGCTTCCCCTGGGCACACACTTCTACTGTTCACACTCAGTTCGGGGTACGAGGGTGATGCTTTGCCCTGATTTATCATCTTCATACAATCTCCCATTACATAGCTCACCAGAGAAACAGTATGTACTGTGTGGTCTTATTTTTGAAAATTTTTTCTATATTTACCCAAATATATTTGCATAGAAAAAAGATAAGATGGTACAATATAAAAGTATGCACAGTGTTATTTTGATCAGCGAGGCTATCCATGGTTTGAAATTTTTCTGTTTGCATGTCTGTATTTTCTAAATGTTTTAATATGAAGATGATTACTTTTAATAAGATAAAAAGTTACTATTTCAATCATAACGGCTGTGCTCACACTGGCTGACATTGGCGAGTGCCCCCCTGTGCCAGCCACTGTGCTGGGCGCCTCACGGGCATTTTCCTGTTTCTTCCCCTCAGCATCCAGTGAAGCGGGGATTCTCCTTCTGCTCCTTCTGCAGAGGAGAAGCCTGCACGCGAAGCCACACGCCTCAGCTCACGCGGCTAGTGAGAGGCAGAATTGGGGTCTCTCTGACTCCAAAGCTCATGTTTTTTTTAATTTTTTTTTCTTCCTGAAATGTTTCCTAAGGAAATGCTGTGCAGTGAAAGATGTTCAGTGCAGACTGTTTTCCCCTAAGGATGTTGTGTCTTCTAAAACGACAACTTTATAAGTAATGTGTCTGCACGTGGCACAGTGTGGAAGGAATTTGCATGTGTAAATGATCATTTCAGGTTGAGAAGATTATAAAGCGTATATTTTCTTTTCTTCTGATTTTCCCTGTGTCTTTTGATGTGATAGATGTCCTAGCCCTAGAATGAGAAGTGCAATTTAAAAAATCTCTCTGAAAAGCCAGTGTTTCCTTGGCATGTCACCAAGACGCAAAATCCCCAACATTTTAAAACAAAAATACAACAGACGACTGTTCTGGCAGCCCTCAGAGCCCAGAGCCGTAATCTCAGGTTTGGAAAAGTGGGCAAGGAAAATGCTATTCAGACCTTTGAGACTCTGATGAAATGATTTTTCCTGTATCCCCAGGACTCCGACAGACGCGTGTTGTTATCACACAAGGTCGTGGCTTCCCGGCTCTGCGGCAGCCTAAGCCGGGCTTTGCCGTGGAAATGCCGCAGTGTCTTCACTTCTGTCTGGACCGCTATCCCTGCTGAGCCGCAAGTACAGGCTTTAGAAGAATGAGGCTGGTCTTTTCTAGGAATCACTTTCCTAAACTATCTAGATTATTTCTCTGGGGGCGTTATTTGTGTCTTTCTGACCAGGTCGTATTTCTACCAAGAAAGGGATGCACATGAACTTAAGAAGGATCCTTCTGTTCCACTGTTAGGACGTGTGGGAAGTTGTGCAACATCTTCCCTCCCTTAGTGCCCTCATAGCTTCTCATCTGTTCCCCTTACCAGTCCATTCTCTACATGCCCCAGAGGGAGTTTCCTAGGAAACAAAACCCCTCATCAGATCAACCATGTTTTATATCATTCAATGGCTCCCCAGTCCCTCTAGGACCAAGTTCAGCCCCATCAGCAGGGCATTCAAGCCCCTCTGCTCCAGCCTTCTTTGCCAGCCTCACCTGTAGCAAATGCTCCCCTCATTCCCCTGCATTCCATCCATTGAAAACTGCTTGTTTTGCCTTGAATATGCCATGCACTCTGAAGCTCTGTCTTTGCTAGATTGTTCCTGGTGCCTAAAATGCTAGCCTGACCCCTTGTCCACCAGGAACACTCACCAGGATTCTATTAAATTGGGCTCAGGTGCAACTACCTCTAAAAAGCTCTTCCTCCTACTTGCTCCCTCCATCCCCTTCTGCATTTCGCCTCTCCGTTGAATTGCTTCCTCCTGTCCTTGCGCCTCAGTGTCCCCTGTTCACCC
Organism: Equus quagga; assembly: GCF_021613505.1. Classification (NCBI taxonomy): domain Eukaryota; kingdom Metazoa; phylum Chordata; class Mammalia; order Perissodactyla; family Equidae; genus Equus; species Equus quagga. Next base: position 48,697,243 of record NC_060273.1, read on the forward strand.
CTCTGGTTCCCAGCATGGATTTTGAAGTCAGACGGACCTGGGTCAGGATTCCAGAGTTCCCACTTGTGGGCTGTGTGACCTTGGGAAGGTTACGGCACCTCTCAGAGTTAGTTTCTATCTATGAATTGGGACATAAGAGAACCTCCTTGCAAGGTTCTGAAGATCAAATGAGATCACGCACCTAAAGTTCAGGCCTGGCACCTGCAATAGAGAAGCTCTCAATGAGTGGCAGCTGCTGCTCTTATTTCTGTCCTTGGTCGGCTCTGTGTCTGTAATCACGAGATCTTTAGGAGTAGAATTGTGCTGGTTCATAAAGTAAATGCCCAGCTCAGGGCCTGGTCCAGAAAACTTTCTGGATTTTGCTGAATGCAAAGCTCCTGTGAAGGGCTGCCATCCTTGATAATAATGAAAAATCAGTATTCCAATCGCAATGTGAATTGGTCCAGGTACCTAGTGCCATCCCAACCACCAGAGCTTGGCCTCAGATCCCAGCAGGAGCCCATATTTGCAATGCTAACTCCACTTCCCCACTACTCCCTTAGGCTCCTTTGCAAATTTTATGCCTGGAAGATTAGAGAGTCACACTTGCATTTTAGCCCAAATTTTGCATTTTACTTACAAATGCTCCTTGATTCACCTAATTCCTAAAAGTAGTCATCATTCTCCCAGAATTCCCTCATACTTAGGAAATTGGGCAGAAGCTAAAACATGGGAAATGCAAAATTAATTTTCTGGTTCAGCTGAAGTCTCCTGGAAACAACAGGGCTTGAGGACCTTTGGAGAGAATCTCTTCTTGGAGTCGTGGAGCCTGGGCAGGAAGGCCCGCCTGGGTGGCCCAACTCTGCCTTTGCTGAGCCTGTCACCCAGCCACTTGTCACCTCCTGAGCCTGGTCCTGTGACATGTGTGTGGAGCTGTGCCTCCCCAGGGCTGAGCCACCTGTCTAGTACTGAGTGGGTGCTCAATTAGTGACTATTATTAATGATAATGTTTGATAGGATTATCCTGATGGGTACACAGTGGGAGCCCCGGTCACCCTGTGGCTGCTCAAGTGAAATGGTAGGACCTTCCTGATTGCACTGCATATGTCAGGAGGCTTGGAGTCTCTGCAGAGAACTACCTCCAAGGGAAGAGGGTACCAGGGGTGGCTGAAGTTGTTATCCAGTACGAAGTCTTAGTCATTAGAGGGAAGTAAGGCTCTGTGGTAGACTGTGCAGCAAGATATCTAGTATTCCACATGCCCCTAGACCAGCTGCCTTGGAGCGCGTCTGGATTCTAGCAAGAGAATGCATGTGCTGCAGTGAACAAAGGAGAGTGAGCTTTGGAAGTTCACGATGTAACACATTGGGGTCCAAGCAGCTCTGCGCGGGGTTCCTTTCTCTTCTAAAGGGGAGAGAGCCTTTCTTCCGCCCTACTTTGCCATGCGTTTCTGTGACCCTTGACCCAGAGTGAGTTGGGGGTATCTCTCGTGGGGAGCAGACTGCTCTGGCCAGTGAGGAATGGCCCTGCCTCTGAGAACAGAGGGATGCTGTAGAGAGCTTAGTGACGGAGCCAGCAGCTGGCCTGGGCCCAAGGCGGTGTCTGAAGAGCCCTGGGGATGCCCATTATTTTTGCTGCAGTCACTCTGGGGAGCTGCTTTCCTAGAGAGGGAGCAGGAGGGAGGAAAATGGCACCCACAGGACACACAGAGAGATGCGGCAGCCCCAGTGGGAACCTCTGGGTCCAACCAACAGCCTCTATGACTGACATATGCTGGCAAACCAGGGAGGACCACAGAGCAGGCAGTGCGGGGGGGGGGGGGGGGGGGGGTGTTTCTGCATCCAGGGGAGAGACGTGGAACAGAATGGTACCAATGGAGACGTGAACTTCAGGCTTAAGACGACATCTCTGCAGCGTGGAGCTGAGGAGCCTGGAGGAAGGGCGGGGAGTCTGCAGAGTCTGTGGGAACAGAGTGGGGACCTGAACACACAGGAAGCTCCTCTGGGGCCTTCTGGAACTACGTGCTGGGTGCTGGTTGCCATGTGCCAGCCACAGTGACAATGATCCAGGGCAACTGGAGTCATTACGGTTCTCACTGACCTCGTTTACACTCACAGGCCGGCAGGGCTTAAGGACATTTGGGTTATAAATTTGGGGACTTGCAAGCGTAAGGTGTTGTAGGCAATAATAAAAGATTCTCCCTACACAGTGTCTAGGGTACCTTCTTCATCCAGATGCGATGAATCTGAGCAGAGCTGCCCTCGAATATTAGTAGAACTTCGTATTCAAAAACGTCTTCAATTTCTCTCATAATTAATTGGAATTGTTCTCTCCCTGTTGTCATGCTCTACAAACTATGAAATGATGAGATTAGATTGCAATTTGCATATATTAGACTTCAAATAAAACTTTCTCCCATTGTGTTAGCCTTCCTCGTAGCGTAGCTTTAGGACATTCTCTCTGCCCTACCCTGCTGACCTCCTGACCCCGCTGGGCGGGTGAGCTTGGGGTCGAGGGGCGGAGAGATTTACGGACAAGGTGACTTCAGCAGGGTGTGGAAGTTTGATGTTCGAGAGGGGCGGCATCAGATGGAAGAGGTGGAAGGGGTTCTAGCCGGAAGACTCAACATAGGCGGAGGGTGACAGAATGGCCCAGGCCTGCAGAATGGCATACGGGTGCCCCTAATATATATAGGGGAATAAAGGAGGGACGTGAGCAGCAGGAGATGAGAGCTGCCAGGTGGGCTGGGACCTGGTCGTGACAACACCAGGACGACCTGTACCCGCTCAGTGCTCCTCTGCTTGCCTGCTCCAATGCACTGTTCAATGTTTGCCTGTCCTTGGGTCCCTTCTTTTTGCTGCTGCAAGCTTAGGGCACCCCAATGCCCCTGCCTCTGACATCAGCTCTGCTCCTTTTCTTATCTCCACTCTGAGCTTAACCTGCAAGCTCCGTAGGTGGGGGTTGGGGGAGTAATTTGATTGTCTGCTGGTCAGTTATGGGAGCCGGGCAGGGGGAGAGGCAGAGCTGACCTTGGATCCATCACAGGGTGGGAGTCATAGCCTAGAAGTCAGTTCTGGGTTCAGGCGGGTTGTTGAGACCCTCAGAGCCTCATTTGCTCATCCGCCAAGTGGGGCTGGTAGTGTCCACTACAGGGCTCCATGGAGGTCATGAGCATCCCTCACAGACAGGCAATGCCTCTTGACGGAAAATTAGGGATGCTGGAGAAACGGCCATTAGGTGTTTGCTGAAAGCTGCTCGTCAGACAGAAAACTGCCATGCGGTGGGACAGATCCAACGTAGCAGTGCTCTGCTGCCACCAGCTGCTGTGGCTTGTCTCACCTGCTTGAGAGGTGGGGCATAACTCATCTGAAGCAGAGCTGCCCTTTCGTTGGGAAGACATCTTTGTAGGCTTTCGGGGTGTGCAGGGGAGACGAGGCTGCTCTGGGGCTGACGGAGCAGTTGTGGATGTTGAGTGGCTCTGGGCTCTCAGGGAGCGGGCAGCTGGGAGCCAAGTGGCTGTGAGAAGCCGGGAGCAGGAGAGAGAGGCTCGGCTCTGACAAATAAAAATGGCAAGTAATAGGATATATTGGAGTATATGAGGAAGCCATTTGGTTTAAACCTAATTCGGCCTGACCTTGTCTTTCCAAAAGGGCCTGACCGAGGCCGTTGAGCATGCATTGTATATCTGCTTACATATTCCCTATGGCAAGAACAAAGGCCCTTGAGATAAAGGTGCAACTTCCCTCCCCCTCCCAACGTTGGCATTCCTTTAAGGATTAAGCATCTTTCCTTAGGCTAGAAACTGATTGCTGTGCTCACCTGTGACCAGCCAGCTCCAGACAATAGACTTGCCTCCTGCTATGCCCTCCAAGATAGCAGACCCACTACCTGCTGTGTCCATCAAGCGCTGTGCCTACAGGGCAATCTTGTGACTATTGTGGGAGGGACATTTCAATCATATGTGAAATGTCCTGTATGGGGGTATATAACCACTCTGTATACCTCACTTCCTTGGTGCCCTTTCTTCCTTCGGGAAGAAAGGCCCTGGGCCATGGTCCTCAGATTTCAGCTCAGAATAAACTCACCCAAATTTTCATTTATAGATTGGTTATGGATTATTTTCGTCGACAGTTCTTGGCGTAGTCGTGGCAGGATTTCAGAGAAACCCACCAGAGACCACCTGGAATCTACAATGAGCTGGCATTCGATACCAATAAGGGCTCATTGAGCCCCCCCAATCACTGCATTCTTCAGGTGACCCTGGTGCGTTCTCCTGAAACCTGGACCTCCTTATTTTAAATTGACGGTCCAAGAGTTTATATGAGCTGGGTAAGGTCTTAAGACTAGAGGTTAAAGGGTACCGGTACATACCCTAGGTAAGAGGAACCTAGGAGGAATTTCATAGGCCAGAGGAGCCTAGAGGAACTTGGGAGTGAATGGGGAAGGCTGATGTTTTTAATTTGGCTTTAAATTGGAAAGAATTGTGTTTATAAAGTCTGAACAAACTGCTTGATAGAGAAATGAGAGACTGAACGTGTTCAGCTCCAAAGAAAAGGGACATTTCCTCCACCCGGCCTTTACCAAAAGACATCCTTAGGTGACTAAGGACCTCAGCAGGAGTGTCAGAGGATTAATCCTTGCGACGTGCAGCGGTCCCATAGGGAACTCCACTCTCATTCACAGTAATTAATTACAGGCTCGTCTGGGGACGCGCACCCCGCGCTCTGAGCTCCCACGGCAGTATTAGGCAGCCGGAGGGAAAAACCGAGGCACGTAAGAGAGTGTTTACGACCTTTCTATAGGGAGTAACACTCACAAGCAGCACTCTTTCTGACCCACGACACTGTCCTTAGAAGTTGTTCGGTCTTTATAACAAAACAAAATTAAAAGAGAAGCGGGACATTGAGCTTCTAAAACACCCTGATCAGTTCCCTAATGGGCAGCCTTTCCTCCAGACTCTGGTTGGCTTCATGCTGTGATTGCAATTGCTTAACAAACGGGGATCCCAAGCCAGACTGCTAAGGCCGAAAGAAAGAAAGAAAGAAAGAAAGAAAGAAAGAAAGAAAGAGGAAAAAATTGGGAAAACAAGTTTTTTCACCGTGGTCTGCTATGAGAACACCTAAGTAAGATCTTTGTTCTGTCTGTCTGTGTGTGTCTATATATGTTACAAAAGTTTTTATATTTTACCTCCGGATGGTACAATTTCTAAAGAGCTCCATTCCATTCACTTAAAGTAAGCACTTACAAAAAGTTTTTCTAAAAGTTCTAACCCAAATGTCTTTCAAGTTAACATGATATAGGTTAATCTTTGGTTAATGAAAGTGTAAGTTGTTGGTTTGATTGAAAAGGCATATCCTCAAAAGTTGTCGGTATTTGCATACGATGCAGGCATGCAGCCTGGGTTTACTAGTCAAATAAGTTCATGCTGTCTGTTAAATTCGTCAGCAAAATAATAGCTTTAAATGACGACCAGTTTTGTCTAATGTCTCATGAGCTTTTGTAGGTAATCTGAACATAATTATTGGAAACAAATGGTTTAAATAGATAAAAGTGGGCAAAATAACTGTTTTATGGTCTGTATACTTGGGAAAAAACAGCTTCCAAATTCTTTTTGGTAACAATCTTGAGTTTTGCTACATTAAATTATAAAAGTCTGAATATCTGGGTCATTTTTGGATTGGGTAGAACACTGAAACATTATTGCTAAACATATGTAAGTTTATCCACTTTTGGCTTCTTATTGCAGAGAGGCTAAAAGTCTTTGGGTGTTTTCAAGGAAAGTAAGGTGTAAGTTTTCAGTAAAGAAGGTATAAAGAATGGAAATATTTTGTTTGATTGGTTAAGAAAGATAAATTTGTCCTAAAGTACTAGGAGGAAAAAAATAAAAGGACATGGGACAAATTCTGAATGCAAAAGAAAGTTATAGAAGGTTTGTGTGAAAGAAATTCAGAAAAGAGTTTTATACCTGGTCAAGTTGGTTAAGATTGAAATGAATCTAATTAAGTAAATGGGTTTTAATATGAAAAAGTAAACTGGTACAAAAATTAGAATTTGGCTTTCTCTCTTAAAAGGATAATTTTCTTAAACTCTTAGTCTGCTCTTGATAAAGAGATTATAAAAGGTTTTTCCTTCTGAGTAAGTTTACAGAAGATCTATGTTTTGTTAAGGTAATTTCCTAGGTACAAAAAGACAGAGGTCTCTCTATTAAGAGTTTTTTGCTGTTGTCACTTTGGTTACATATTATGAAGCATTGTTTCATTGACCCTTGTTTTACAATGACAAGATCAGCAACCTCTTGATCTTGTTTAAGTAAGTGTTTAAAGATCTTTTGATATTTTTGACAAGCTTCTCCCTCAAACAAATAGTCAAGTCCTGAATAAAGGCTTTCCTTTGACCTGGATGAAGGAGGAGAATTTCTCTGAGGATTTTCAGAGGGCCCCTGAAACTTCTCAAAGAAATTTGTTCTCTCTTCCTATAACGGAGGGATACTAATTAGGTTTGTTTGGAATGCTAAATTGCATGAGAAGCATTGTCAAGTAAATGATAACAAACCTTAGGTTATATTGTGTAAGTAAATATTATTCACTATTTTAACCTTGCTACTGATGAGGATTATTTTTGGCTGGTTGCTGTTAAAACTGCAGACGAGAAGGAGGTTCTGAGGTGAGGAACTTGCTTGCCCTTTGATAAGAGACATTTGCATTTGTGAAGGAAGTCTCCATCTGTGGGTGTTTCCCTCTCTGCACCAGGAGGAAGGGATGATGACCTTATCTCTAGAAACTCTTAATGGGGGTGTCAAGGGCTTAAGTCTTGTTTATTGTGCTTGTCTGGTAGCCTCATGCAGCTGACTCCCCCCCACCACCAATGCCCTCCTTTGTCTTTAGCTCCAGATAGTATTTAGGGTGGTGACTTCTGGCACTTACTTAATCCGATTTGATTCTTATCTAAAAGTTATAGGACCACCCAATAGCCAGACCCCACCTGCACTGATACCATTTTAACTTTTTTACATATTCTTTCCTTTGTCTTGTAAAGAGATGACTCACATGCCTATGCCTTAGATTTAGCCCTACTGTCAACCCATGTTGCAGCAGCAGCTCCTCCTGCCCATGGGTCCTGTCTCCATGCTATTCTCTAGATGGGAAAGCACTACTGCCAGACCTTGAGAGAGTCCAAAAAATCTTTCTTTTGACTCCTCAGCTCACTGACCCCACATCAGCTACGTTGCTTCCAACATCACAAGGGGAGGAGGTCACAACTGCATTCTATTGTTTAATTTGGTTTACAAATGGGTCTTACTTAAATGATAAACAAGGACAGTTATCAAGCTGGATGTGCTGTTCAGCCTCAAGAATGCCTGCTACTTTCTGTTAACTCTGCTAATCCAGTAAAAAGATGTCCTTCTATAGGCTTAAGAAATCACCATGGAAGAAGAAAAATATATATATAGGTTACAGCAAAGGGGAAAAATAATACTTTTGGCTACTTTCTCCCAATGGCTCATATAGCCTCTACTACTTGTGCTATATGCCCAAAGTGTAATCCGGAGAAGCCACTTCATGAGTCACAAAGCCACTTTCCCTTCCTAAGGGACCCTTTGAGGTATGACAATTGGACTTTGTGCAAATGCCACCATCTCAAGGATAAATATATCTTGTAATGACCTGTATATTCTCACATTCTTTTGAGGCTTTTCCTTGCAGAAGAGCGATGGCTTTAGATAAATTATTATTGAAAAGAATAAATTCCTGTTTGAGGAATTCGTACCGAGTTACGTAGTGACTGGGGAACTCATTTCACCAGATAAATAATTGAATCTATTTGTAATATTTGGCAAATATTGCAGCATTTCCTCTGCGCTTACCATCACCAATCCTCAGGATTGGTAGCAAGAACTAATGGCACAACCAAAACTTAATTGGCAAAGCTTTCAGAAGCATTTACTCTCTCACGGCCAAAAGCTCTTGTGCTAGTGCTCCTTAATCTTAGATCTACACTTTTTGTAAACATCAGCTGTCTCCTTATTGAAATAATAATAAAACAGCCTGTGCAATTAGATGAAGAAATATGTGAACCAAACTTTGCTTAAGGGGTATATTAAATTGTTGTCATGGGTATTGAGGTGCTTAAAGTAATGAAAGATTGGTAGCTGATTCTTTCACAGAGAGCTCCCAGAACTTAAGGATCTTGGACTATAACCTGGAGAATTTATTTATTGAAACAGACATCAAATAAGACTGTTTGCAGCCCTGTTGGAAGGGACCACACCAGGAGGAGAAGAAGACGGCATCTGTTGTAGACAGCTGTCCCAAGACTCCGGACCAGGCCTGTATTCCCAACCTTATATCTCCTCATTTACACCTTTGTTATGCTTAAACTGTATGCCTATTTTATAATTTGTTTGGAATACTATCATACTTAAAGAAAGGGATTAATTTGGAACAGAGTGGTCTTGAAGGCCAGGAATTTATTGAGTGACTCCTAATGGAACTCAGGGGTTGTGTGGAACAAATCTTTGGCCTTGGCTACTGCCTGGATGGCTAAAACACTGCACCCTGAGTTTCCTTTAAAAGCAGGGAAGGAGTCAGGCTGAGTTAAAACCTGTTGCCAATCTCCCTCTCTTTAAGGCCAGATGCGCTTGTTCAGTGTCAACTGGTATGGCTATATCTGTAACTATATGTGTTTCTTCTTTGGGGCTAAAAGATGTCATTATTACATATGGAGTCTCTGACTAAATTTATTCACGAAGCCCTTAATGATAGTCAAGCAGGAATAGCCTTATTTAAATGCTGAAATGTCTTTAATGAGAAGGGCTGTCCTTCAAAATAGAATGGCTTTAGATATTCTTACTGCATCCCAAGGTGGAACATATACAATTATTCAGACTGAATGCTGTGTTTTTATACGTGATGAATCTTCCAATGTGTCATCTCTGCTAAAGCACATGAAGAAGCAAGTGGATGCCTTATGTGAATCCTGCACCCACTTTGATTTGTTTGCTTGGCTCCCTTTTCAGTATCAGTTCCCTTTTTCAATCCCGTTTGCAATTCCTATTTCTATTACTTATTGGAATACTTGTACTGGTCATAATATTCAAACTAATTGTTGTTTTCTTTACTCAATATTGTAAGAGTAGAATACAAACTAAAGTAATGATTGCTCGACGGCTTAAAATGGTCGATCTATCTTATAATCCTGGACGAATTTCCTTTTCTGATAAAGACTTTATCTAAGAACTCATTTTAAACTAATGTCTTCAAAAATATTGAATTATTATTACTGTACTTGTTCTATAATCATGTACAATGTAAACGCAAAGTGTCCTAGAGAAGCACATATATGATGTTTGTGAAACAATCTAAAATTATTTGGAAATTACATGACATATGAAATATTTCCTCTGTTAATACATATATCTCCATGCTTGTCCACTATTTCCCCCCAAAGTGGATGACTAGGCAAATAATGAGATAAAAGCCTAGCACCGAGGGACAGGATGGACCCAGGGCAGGCAGCAACCACCCTGGCGCCGAGGGACAATATTTTGATCATCAATGCTTTCTATCGAAAGATTAGAGATCAAAAAGGGAAAATGACAAATAAAAATGGCAAGCAATAGCATATATTGGAGAATATGAGGAAGCCATTTGGTATAAACCTAATTCGGCCTGACCTTGTCTTTCCAAAAGGGCCTGACAGTGGCTGTTGAGCATGCATTGTATATCTGCTTTAGATTTTCCCTATGGCAAGAACAAAGACCCTTGAGATAAAGGTACAACTTCCCTCCCCCTCCCAACGTTGGCATTCCTTTAAGGATTAAGCATCTTTCCTTTGGCTAGGAACTGATTGCTGTGCTCACCTGTGACCACCCAGGTCAAGACAATAGACTTGCCTCCTGCTACGCCCTCCAAGATAGCAGACCCACTACCTGCTGTGTCCATCAAGCACTGTGCCGACAGGGCAATCTTGTGACTATTGTGGGAGGGACATTTCAATCATGTGTGAAACGTCCTGTATGGGGGTATGTAACCACTCTGTATACCTCACTTCTTTGGTGCCCTTTCTTCCTTTGGGAAGAAAGGCCCCGGGCCATGGTCCTCAGATTTCAGCTCAGAATAAACTCACCCAAATTTTCATTTATAGATTGGTTATGGATTATTTTCATTGACACCTGTAAATCTACAGACTATGTCTGGAGCAATACATAAGGAACTAGAAGCAGTGGTTCCTTTGGAGGTAGGAAATTAGAGTTTGAGGAAGTGTCACTTTTTGAGCATATACCCTTCTGTGTATGTGGACTAATAAAGTAATTTCAAATATCAGTTCTCTTGTTTTGTTTTGGAATTTGTCTGTAATAAATGCCAAAGGACCCAGCAGCCTTCTCTGGGTGCTGCCTGCAACCCGTGAAGGGTGAGGCTGGTTTCTCCACGCCTGGGAGAAGGGGCGACCATAAGTCTGGGGCAGGGAGAGAGGGGGGGAGGTAACTTCTGGGTGGGAATAAGTGGCAGCTGTGGCCAGGAAATCCTCAGAAATGTTTGGGAGGAGGCTGGCTTTCCTGTGGTCCAATGGGCTGGGGACTTGGGTTTCTGGGCCCGCAGTTCAGTTCCAGACTGGGTGACTGGGTGACCCCAGAAGACTTCCCATGAGGACTTGGGAGCTCTCAGAGTCAAGCAGATTGCTGTGGGAGAGAAGGAAAAGAAGAAAAGATTGAGCACGCTGGCTCAGAGCTGAGCGTCTCCCCTTTCTTATCTTGCATAATCTTCACTTCCGCCTGACTCTCACTTTATTGATTAGGAAGCTGAGGCTTAGAAGTGAAGCACCTCGTTCAAGGCGAAGAGATCTGTCTGACTCCAAGTTCAAAATGCTTTTCAGCGCCTCAAAGCAGCCCTTCTTAGGGGGAGGAGGAGGGACGACAAGATGGAGATCCAGAGGGAAAAACAGATGGGACTTGAACAACCCCTGAGGACTGGCTCGTTAACCTGGAGGGCTGAATAATTCGTGGACACAGCTCAAGTTCCTGATGGAGCTTCCAAATTAGAGTATAACAACTTAAAAAAGAAAAGTGTGCTTTGAAAGTTGGAGGGGGTCTCCTTAGAAGTGCACACTCGCAGAGAGGGCTGACGGTGGGCGGGGAAGGGGAGGACCACGAGCTGGAGTCCTTTAGAGACCGCTCGTCTGTCTCTCGAGTAGGAACATGGTGGCCACAGCTGTTTTCTCTAACAGCGCCAGGTCACATCCTGCTGTCTTGGTTTGAGCGGTTCACATGGCAAAGAGGAGAAAATGCAAACTAGACTGGCTCAGGAGATTTACTGAGTCATTTCACCCAACAGTCCAGGGACAGGAGTGTCACACCGGGTGAGCCCCGGGCCCAGCGGGCAGTGGAGACGCTCTAGCTCTCAGCTCCATTCCTTGGAGACCGTCTCTTCCCAGGCAGGCTGTGTCCCAGTCATGGTCCCGCAATGGTGGCCAGAAGTGCCTGGGGCCGCATCCGTCTTCATTCATGTCCAGCAGGAAAAGAGAGGGCTTCTCCTTAGCTCCCTTGGATAAAGAGAAAACTTTTTCCCATTGGCTCCTTGGATCTAATTGGTAACCTGCCCAGCAGGGTCTGCTGGGAAGCTCGATGGAGGTTCAGTCTCATCCACACCAAATGACCAAGGGGGAGGAGAAGTGGATTCCCCAGTGGCTTCTTGAAATTCTTCACGACTGTCGTGGTTGGAAAGCAGAGATGGGTAGAAGAAGCTGGTTCTTGTGGACAGGCTCCCCATGGGGGTCCTGCAGCTCTGGTCAATAGGGCATGGAAACACGGACAGAGTTCTGTATGGTGGCCCCAGCCTGATCCAGCAGTCCAACCAGAGGCTTAGTTCCTTGAAAAGGGCTCTGGTGGATATTTTGGGGTCTCCTGGTGTTGGCAGGTGAGGCATGATATATTTCTGAATGCTTTATTTTTCTCCCAACTTTTTATTGTGAAAAATTTCAACACATAGAAAAGTGAAATATTGCAAATACCTAACACCTAAATTTAAAAGTGAACATTCTGTCGTATTTCCTTCATATATATGAACCCCTTGAAAGTCAGCTGTGCACATCAGGACTCTTTCCCATAAATGCTTCTTTACGCATCTCCTAAAAATAAGGATATTATCCTACATAATCATGATGTCATTGCCACACTGGGGAAATCAAGACTTACTCTCGAGTATCATCTCGTGTCCAGCCTCAGAGGTCCCCCAAAGTCTTTTTAGCTGCGTTTCCTTGAACCAAGAACCAGTCAAGCTTCATGCCTTCACTCTGTAGTCTCCTTTATTTTAGAACGTTGCCTCCACTTTTTAAAAATGACACAGACTTTTAAAAGAGATGGTCTGATTCTTTCCTCTTTCTAGTCTATTCCTTGTTATTCTTGTAAATTTGAGGTGAAGTATGAAGTCTTAATAATTGGATTCAGGTTAAACACTTTGGGCAAGAATATTTCGTCACTAATGCTCTCCTGCCATTTGTCTCATTGGGTAGGCAGTTAATTTGGTTAGGACAATGCTTGTCAGAGCCTGTCATTGCAAAGGTACTTTTTTATCCAGAAGTATTGCCCTGTCCCCAAAAAACCTTTCACCTAATAGTTTGAATATTTAATGATGAAACTTGCCTGAAGAAATGATTTTCTCAGAAATTGTAGGATGATGTTTTTTCTAATTCCATCACCTGGGGTTATTTTAGAGCGAGGAGAAACTCCACTTCCAAGGCTGGAGCCAGGACAGAATAGGAAAGTTAGCATGCCTCCATCAGGTGCTCTCCACCTGCGTGGCTCCTGCTCCTCCTTCAAGTACTGGCTCAGACACCACCCGTTCTGAGAGGCCTTCTCTGACCAACTCAGTCTAAACCAGGGGCCCTTGCTCATCTCTCTCATTGTCCTCATCACAGCTAATGAGGAGAGTCTTATTTGAAGGTTCTATGCTTAATCCTACCGGCCTGTGTGCCCTATGGGGGCATAGGCCGTGTCTATTTTGTTTACCACTGTTCGTCTAGCTTGAAGCTCAGAGCCGGGCACGGAGTAGGCGCCCAGCAAATATATGCTGATTGGGTACAGCTGGTTGAATGCACAGACTGTGGAGTCAGAACTGAGTTCAAGTCTTGACGAGTCTTGGGCAATTGTTTCATGTCTCTGAGTCTCAGAGAGGTTGCCTGTTTGAGGCTCAAACAAAATAATATTTGTAGAATGATTCTCTGCACAAGTGAGTTTCCTTTCCTTCCTTCCCCAGTTCCCAAAGCCCACTTTTTAACCAGGCCCTTTGCAATCCTGCTCCAACTTGTCTTCCTAGGCTTCTCCATTCCACTCCCCTTCCCCACTCCTGTCTTACATTCCAATGATGCAAGATTAAGTCTTATGTGGTAAAGGACCTTTGCCCGGAGATAGGTCTAGCCTTTGCACTGGGCTCCTGGGAGGTGATCTCTGAGTCTTTGGCATGTCCTGCCTGTTCAGAGTGTCTTTCTTTACCTGGGGGTATTGACCACACTGGATAGTCTATATTAATAACGTGATTTATGGTGGGAGCTTTGGGCCTCAGAATATCAGCTCCACCTCTGTTTGGGCTGGAGACCAAGGTCAGTTACATGAATGGTCAACCATGTCTACGTGACCAACACCCAGTAAGAACTCTGGCCAGGGAGGCTCAGTTGAGTTTCCCTGGTTGGCAGTACTTCATGTGTGTTGTCACACACCATTTCTGGGAGAAATAAGCATCGTCAACGTGACTCAGCTGGGAGAGGAGACTGGAAGCTGGCCCTTGGAACTCTCCTGGGCTCTGCCCTAGGTGCCTCTTCCGTTGGCTGATTTTAATCTCTATCCTTCCACTGCCCATAAATACAGCCGTGAGCATAATAGCTTTCAGTGTGTTCTGTGAGTCTTTCTAGCAAATTATCAAATCTGAGGGTGCCCTTGGGGACTCCCTAACTTGTATTTGGTGTCATAAGTGAGGGTAGTCTTGGGGACGGCTGATCCTTACATTTATAGTTCCCCAAACTTGCTGTGTTATTTCAGAGCTCCCCCTGGTTGTCCGTGCTGTCCACTCTTCCTGGAACACCCTCACCCTCTTGTCCATCCACCAGAACTACTCTGCTGCCATTGTCCATCTCTCTCAGGCCTTCGCACACTCTCCATACCCGGGGCAGAATGGTTCTTTGCTGCCCCTGGGATGTTGTTGCATTTACCACACAGAGACAGAGGAATTATTTATGAATTTGCCATTTTCCCCTCCTAGTCTTCCCAAGTGGGGCTCAGGCCTGTTTTCCTTCAAGCATGAATCTATTTGAAGACTCTTGCTGTCTCATACAGTTCCTTTAGAAAAATAGGAAAAAGCTCCCGTGGGGCTCCACAGCCTGGCTTGGTCAATGGAGTGTAAGCTGTATTCCAGTCCTCACTTGCTCCCTCGGCTGGGTGCCCTCATGTGGTGCAGCTCCTATGCAGCTGCTCTGCATGCACGCATGCATTTTTCATATTCATTCATGCATTTGTACATTCCTACACTCAATGATCCTGCAACAACATAAACTGAGCACCCACTCTAAAGACACAATGATGCATAAGACATAGCTCTCATCTGTGAGTCCCAGAGCTTGGCACAATGCCTTGTTCCTAGCGAGTGTTTCAAGAATACATGAGTAAATGAATGATTAAATAGATTATTCAATTTAGGGAGACTGTGGCAATTACCGTATGCTCACCAAGAATGTAAATTTAGACTTTTCCCCAAGAGCAGTAATTCTGACCCTTATCTTGGTCATGGACCTCTCTGGAGATCTGATGAGTTTGTGGTCAGTCTCCCACTGGAAAAATACACACATTGGCATACGGTACAAATCAGGTTAGGTTAGGGTCTTCTGAGGTAACCAACAGCTCCAAATCCTTCTTGGCTTAACACCACAGAAGTCTCTCTTTTGCTCAAGATACATGCACCCTGGAGGATGACAGAGACTCTACTCCATATAGACATTCTGGCCCCAGAGTGATGGAGGCTTCACCATCTTAGAACACGGGGTCCACTCAGTTTCTCTGAAGGGCTGTGAAAGAGCTGGAGGTGTATTCAACAGCTCTTCTAAGATCTGGGCTGGAAGTGGCACAAGTCGCCTGTATCCACAGCTCATCGGCCAGACCCAGTCACACGGCCCCGACTAAGGGCAAGGGCATGGAGCAGGCACGCCGCTTGATGAACCCCATTACCTCTGAAGCCTGCACATACACGTATGCACATGCAAATGTTTATACAATATCAGGGTGATCCATGCATCTTTTGGGGGACCCTGTGCTTGGAGCTCCTGTCTTAGATTATATGAGCACAGTTAAGGGTTCAGCCATGAAGGATTTTGAGTGCCATGCTAAGGAGTTAGGCCTTTTCTAGTATAAGCCAGGACTGGCAAGTTAAGGTCGCACAGGGCCGGGTGGGTGACAGAGCTGGCCGTAGGGCAGGGGGCCTGTGCATGCTGGGTATGAGTGGCGAGGCCTGTGGGGTATAGAGCCGTTGTGTGGGGGCTGCCTCCTCTCTGCTCAGAGCAATGTTTTGCCCTGTGGGAAGTGAGTTAAACCTTTTCATATCTTCCAAGGTGAATCAGAAAACAGATTGTAATTAAAGTCTCCAATACAAGTAAAATTGGTTCCCTTAAAACGCAGATGCCCTGCTGGTGTCCCCACTGGCCACGGAAGCCCGTCTGTGGGCTAGATGTGGCCCAGGGCCCCTAGCAGCTTTGACCTCTGCTGACAGGCCACCTTTGCCTTTCTCTCCAGCTCTGGCACTTTAGTCACGTGCACCCCCCATAGTCCTCCCTGTGTCCTGGGGGCCAACCCCTCCTACTCAACTGGCGCTAAAAAAGCTGCACGTTGATTACTTTTCCCCAGAGTACCGGCAATCAGACTCTGCCTCCTTACAGTCCGTGGAGAAGTCCTTTTAGCCCCGAGCTCATGGGGTCTGCGCAGTGGCCAGTGGGCTGTGAAGACAGCTTCATTTCATGAGCTCCTCGAGCAAATACACTCTAAGGACCCAGTCCTCCCTCTTGTCATTTCCATGTGTCCCTCGGGCCTGTCGACCAACCAAGGCTGATTTATGTGGGGGCAATAGGAGCTGAACTGACAGATAAAACGGGAGGCCCAAGGCTTTTACGATGCTTTGAGAGAGAGAACATGCTGGGTGACTTTCTGCCTGGCCCAGTTCCCGTATTTGGGCACGTTTTAGGGGGCGGAGGTGGTAGTAGTGGTGGTGGTGGGTCCTGCCTGCTCCCTACAAGGAAACTATCATGCCCGTCACTTTCTTAACGTTCGTTTACCACTTTAGCCAGCCTTCCGGGTGCTTTGATATTAGTCATCCCGCGTAATTCTCGCAGCCAAGGCAGCGGCTGTTACCATCCCTGCCCAGATGAGGTCTCAGATGTTCAGAAAGACAGTGGTGTGGCCCTCTCCAGTTTCTAGGATGTGACATGTCCAAGTGAAGCTCCTCCTCAGGACTGTTTCCCAAAACTATAGGATTTCATATAATGTCCAACATTTAGCCCATTTCCATGAGCTGCGTGTACTACCTCACACTAAGGAATTTTCTTTGGGTCGACTTTGAACAACTCCTATTTTTACTTAGCCTTGCCTGATGCAATAACGTCTGCAAAATCATGGGTGTGATGTGCTGTTTACAAACTTTTCTAAGAGAAATAGAATAAAAGCTCTTTTATCCAATGTGACAGAGTCTTATAGTTGAATGGTGAATGTTCAGGTTAAAGCAGGTATTAAAAAATGATACATGTGCATCACAAACAGTTTATTCTAGTTTTAAACATGTACACTGCTTGGTGTAAACAATGCACTCCCTTGAGCGTGGTATTGTGTTAGTCCCCAGGGGCTGCCGCACCAAAGTACCGCAAACTGAGTCGCTTAAACAGCAGAAACCGTCTCACAGTCTGTAGGCTAGAAGTCCAAGGTCAAGGTGTCGGCAGGATTGCTTCCTTCTGAGGGCTGTGTGGGAACGTCTATTCCATGCCCCTCTCTGAGCTTCTGGTGGCTCGCGGACCATCCTGGGTGCCTTGGCTTGTAGATGCATCGCTCCAATGTCTGTTTTCATCCTCACATGACATCCTCCCTTTGTGCTTGTCCAGGTCTAAATCCTCCCTTTTGTAAGGACGCCAGGCATATGGGATTAGGGGTCCATCTTACTCCAGTGTGGCCTCATCTTAGCTTAACTACTTATATCTGGAACGACCCTATTTCCAAATAAGGTCACAATCTGAGGTCCTGGGGGTCAGGACTTCAACATATCTTGTTTGGGGGGACACAAGTCAACTCATAACAGGTATATTAACTAGGATTCTGCGACATCTAGCACAAACTGCGCCCACAATGCATTGCCCACAATTTCTAAATTCAGATTATTTAAAATGGGGTGAGAATCCAGACCCTTGGCTATAAATCTGAGTGTGAAACTCTTCTAGGATTCATTACTCTTCCCTACTCTTTTTACAGCTGTCTTCCTGTCCACCTAACTCAATTTATAGTGTCATTTTTCAGTAATTCACCTTTATCAAATTTCTCTAAAATATTCGACTTCGGCTTTTCTTTTTCCCTACTCAGAGTTCACTGATTTACATGATACTTAATTGAATCACATACTTACAGTAAGAAAACCAACTGGCATAAACTGGTTTGGGAACAAACCCAAGTGCCTCTTGGTGAAGATGCAACAGCCTGGTGGCAGCAGAAAATACAGATGGATGAGAGAGCAGACGTGCATAGGGGTGTGGGTGTCGGTCCACCCCACTGAGCAAACGGCGAGTTCAGTGAAGCAGACGTTGAGTAAGAGAACTTCTACTATATATTTTCTGTTATATTTGCTGCAACCAGGTGAACTATGTAGTTTGAAAAAAGTATACACTTATCCCAATGGGTCTTACTTGAGAAAAAGAGTTAATAGTTATAATTTTTCCTTTTTATCCTTTCTTTTCCCAAAGAGAGGAGGAAACTCATAAAGTGTGTGATGTGTGTTAAGGGGACATCGTGATTATAAGGGCGAACTTGTCTGCGGGCCTCCTAGAGCCACGCCCACTGCTTCACGAGGGCCTGACACACAGGGGTGCCTGGAAAGCCGGCCCCTCTCCTTCCCTTCGGGCATGATCCCCAAATGTGGGGAGAGATATCTAGCAGGCAGCTTGAAACACAGGCCCAGAGCTCAAGATGATGGCCTAGGACATATAATGGTCTTAGTTTCCACATTTATTAGATGAAAAACCCAAAGTCTGCAGAAAAAAAGAAACAAAAAAATAGGTATTGCAGTTCTTTCCAATTTAAGTACAGAAAGTCAGTGTGGATTAGCTTAAGTGAAAAAATAGATTTTGCTGTCTCATGTAAGTGAAAAGTTCAGGGATGTTTTAGTTTCAGGTATGGCTGGATCTAGGAGCTCAGACAAAGTCATCAGGACCCAGTGTCTCTCTTTTCTCATCTCGTGACTCTGACTTATTCTGCACTGGCTTCCTTTTAGGTAGGCTCTCCCCACATGGTGGCTACCAGTAGTTTGTGTCTTGCTTCATCTTCAGAGTTAGGAATTCCAGTGGAAAAAGAGCTTTATTCCTAACAAGTCCAGGAAAAGACCTGGAATTGAGTCCCACCAAACCAATCTGGCTCCTGTGCCCTTTGCTAAACCAGTCACCCTACAGAAACAGCAGGGCTTGAGAATCAGTGAGAGGTTTCTCAAAGAAAAGTCAAGATGCTCTTACCAGTGAAGGATTGGGTGGCTGCTGGGCAAGTGAAACCCCCAGATTTCCAGGGTAGCATCCTCAGGGGAATTCTCATAGTGGGGGCGGGTAACTCAGACCATCCCAGCTTTGAGGTCACAGCTGTCAGATGGCTCACTCTCCAGGCCCCACAATCATGGGTGCTGAAGCCCAGGCTCTGTTCTGAGTGAGGCGGCCTTACGTCAGTCTGTGGAAGTGCAGCCCACGTCATAGGCCAGCCCATTTTCATGTCTCCTGAAAGGTTATATGACCAAGACCCTGCTCCATGGGAAAAGCGGGCCTCCAGCACCCCTCGAGTGGGATTCTCTCCACCCCTGGCCAATGTGGAGCTGGGGTGACCGCCAGAAGGAGAGCATCGTGTGTGGGTTTCACGGGAATCCTGTGACATTGGTACAATTATTCCCATTTTAGGGATGAGGACATTGAGGTGCAGTGGTGAAGTCACTTGTCACACAGGTGGCAGGTGATGGAGCTGGCATAGGCTCCTGCATCTGCTTGACCCTCCAGCCCACACTCTGTTGCCATCACATTTCCCTCCTAACACCTCAAACTGTGATCGTCAAGTGTGTTGATTAATTAACAAGGTCAGAATTATGGTAGAATTTCCCCCCTCCCCCACAGGACATAGGGTACAGCTCAAATTGCATCGAAACCTTCCCAAGATCTTAGCCAGCAGCCGCTGTGGAGCAGAGAGAGGGTGTTTGTGAGCATCTAGTGTGTTCTTGTGTGTGATGAGCTCACGTGGGAGCCCAGAGAAGGCAGTTGTCCATTCACTGACTAAACAAACATCTCCTGAGCACAGACTATGTGCCGGACACTGTTGGGGGTGCTGGAGAAAGATCAGGGAACAAGACAGACACTCGGTCCCTCGTCTCCTGGAATAGCATTCTAGTGGGAAAGAAATAAGCAAGTGAACAAATGAAATTCACGCAATGATAACTGCAATGGAGAAAAATAACGCAGCTTAAGAAGAATTTACTTTTTGAGCCCCCTTAAGTGTCAAGCCCTGTGTGGAACCCAGTCATCAACATAAGTAACCTGGGGTCTCTGCCCACATTGCTCACAGCTCTGGGGGGAAGTCAGACATTAGAAGAATAAATAAGCCCACAAATCAGTTTGTAGCTATGGATTCTGATAAGTGAGACAGGGAAAGATGATGCAGCTCTGTTGGGGGGAAGAACGGGAGAGCCTAACTAGCCAGTGTCTCAGTCAGTTCCAGCTGCGGTAACAGAATCCCCTCGAGCAGGGGCTTCAACAGCAGACGTTTACGTCTCACAGTTCTGGAGGCTGGGAGTCTGAGATCAGGTACCAGCATGGTCGGCTTCTGGTGGGGCCCTTCCTCCTTGTTTGCAGATGGACCCTTCTTGCTGTGCCCTCACAAGCTCTCTTGTGTCTCTTCTTATTGGGGAACGAATCCCATCACGGGCTCCACCCTCAGGACCTAATCATCTCCCAAAGGCCTCGCCTCCTAGCACCTTCACATTGGGTGTTAGATCTTCAACGTGTGAACATATTCAACACAGGGATTTGGGGAGGACACAAGCATGCAGTCCATACCCGCTGGCATGGCCAAGCAGAGCCCTCTCGAGATGACATTGGAGCTGAAACCTGAAGCATAAGAATTTGCCAGGTAGAGAGAGGGAAGCAAGGGGACATGCGTGTCAGGCAAGATTGAAAGAGAAGGTGCCCCTGGAGCTGGGTGTTGAAGGATAAGTTTGTCGAGGAAAAGGAGGTGAGGCAGTCATGGCGGGGGGATAAGGGGGAGCGTCATGAGAATGGGAGCATGGTTGAATAGCCGCGGCTCTGAGTCCTGCCTGGGGGTGCGGGAGGGGGCGCAGGAAGCGATGGGAAGAGAAGACCAAGGCCAGAGGTGCCTTGGCACACACTCAGCTACATGCATAAGAGCTGAGTTGACTTTTTGAGTTAGTCCTGGGCCTTTATGAAGCGAGTGCTGTTGATTTTAATGGAAACGGGTGTAAATTATTCACAGGTTACACATGAGACTCGTTCAGTGCTACACGAGGAATAAAGAAAAATAATGTTCACTGAGCACTGACCATGGTCTAAGAAGTGGAAACAAGTTGTTCACTCTTTAGGAGAAAGCTCCACAGCTCCACAGACTTTTGTCAGGTTCTGGAACATTCCGGCTGCTTCTGCCTCACAACCTAGGCACCTGCTGTTGCCTGGGCTGGGAAACTCTTCCCCATCACCTGCCATGTTTAATTTCTGTTTACCCTTCAGGTTTGGGGGAACTTCAACCTCCCTAGACGGTTCCCTGAGCATCCAGTCTAAGTCAGCTACCCCCGCCCCCGCCACACTGACTTTCTCTCCTATCACCCTATTTTTTAAAACCTTCTTTGTGCTTCTCACAATTTGTGGTTACGGTTTTATTTGTGTGTGTGTGTGTCGTGCTTGCTCCTCCACTAAACAGCAGACTTCATAAAGTCAGGGGCCATTTCCGTCCCACTCATACCGAATGGATATTTGTTGAAATGAAATGAAATAAAATGAGTCAGGGGTCATGATAAGAACTTCCACAAGTAATTGGTCATTAATCTTCACAGCGATCTGATGAGAAGAGAGTGTCATCGCTATTGTATGGATGTGGAAACTGAGGCCCAATGTCGCACAGTTTGTAGGAGCTGAGTTCAAGTCCAGGACTCTTCCTTTGCTTGACAGGCTCTGAAGTCAGCAGCATGCACCTCTAACAGGCTGTATGCACGTGCTGAGAAGGAAACACACGCACACACACGTGTGCGCACGTGCACACATACTTTTTTTCAAAGAAGCTCCTTTGTTCTGATGACTGAATTCAGTCTCGCCCCCTCCCTTGTTTTAAATGCTGGTTTCCACATGGATGTAGTGTTCATCTCCTGTGAATCTCATGGAGCTTTACAGGCGTCACTCCTGTAATCCTCCCCTGAAATAAAATGATCGTTTGTTCAGTGTGGGAAGAGAGTCAGGTGATTCAGAGCTGCGGGAACATGAAATATGGACAATTACACCGTGCACGTCTCAGAAGGTATGCCGCATTACTGCACGTGTTCCATGCAGTGCATGTGTTGAATGATTTGTTCTGGGGGCTGCAGGGCAGAGCTGGTGTATCAGTCAATTTTCCCTAAAGTATAACTCCCTGGCATAGCAACAGAAACCCCCAGAAGCCTCAGAGGTGCCACAGAAGTCCATAGCTCTTTTCGATATCTTTGGAGACATGATGGAAATTGCACTTTTCCTTGTAATCTGCTCTGCCAGTCCCCGTGGTCCTCTCCTCTGGGCTGGCACGATAACGTTCCCTGTGGCGCCTTTTATAACTCCTTCTCTCTTTGGAACCACGTTTTGGGGAAAGATTTTGCTTTACCAAATCGACTGTGGGTAGTGCTGAAAAAGACGCTGTTTTCTTGGTTTCTTCTAATCTCAAACACAGAGAAAAGCTTGTCAGAGTTTCTGATTGGGGGGTGTGAGGAGATAATAATGGTGCTCCTGGGCCACGGTCCTTTCTGCGGAATTCCCAGATGCTCAAAGCTCTGGAAACAGAAAGCAGTTGTGTAACACAATAAGCCGCGGGTCAGCAGCCTCGATCGTTGTCACAGAGACTATGTCCTCAAAGCCTAAATATTTCCTATCTGGTCCTTTACAGAGACGTTTCCTGACTTGAGGCAGCAAGACCTGAACTCAGTGAGGCTAGTTGTTTGTTCCACTGAGCGTGATATTCAGATGTTTTGCTGTAGACATGTTACTGTGTTTGATTATGGGAGTGTGGTCCAGAAGCCTCCGCTACTCTTTCTTAGTGCATGGCATATGCAATGTATTATTTTCTTAATATCCAAGCTTATCCAATATTATTTCTTAATATCCATCTGGCATCAGGGTTTCAGATAGAGAAATGTGGACCTGCGACACTAACCTGCTAACCACCAACACTAACCACTGGACCTGCAACACCTGCTAACACTTCCTGCTCTCTCTGTGCCAACGCTGCACTAAGTAGTATCCATGTAGTGACATTTAATCCTCATGCAGCTCTCCCAGATAAGTCATATTATAACGCCTCTTTGACAAATGAGGACACTGCCGCAAGAGAAGTTAGCCCGCGTGAGGTCGCCCTGCTAGTAAATGGCAGCAGGATATCCCGGGCCCACACGCAGCCTCCAGAGCCTGTGGTCCCATCCCTCCCCTGGACGGCCTCTCCCAAATGGCCACTTCCGATGTGGCGATGCAGACGCCGGGGCACTGGGGAGGAAATGTGGGCTTTGAGGTCAGGGGGCCTGGCCTTGCCACTTGCTGGGTGTGTGACCTCAGGCAAATGCTCAGCTCTCCAGACTCCTTCTCTGCAGCGTGGGGACAATAAAAAGCCACCTCCTGGGTTGTTCTAGGGCTTCCTGATATCGTTGATCATGGGAGCTCATGCACCCATCGAATTACCGCATGCCCACATGCCACATGCCCAGAAGCCATTTCTATACGTTAACTCAGTTGTCATAACAATCTAGGAGGTAGCTACTACTATTATCCCCATTTTACAGATGAGGAAACTGAGGCACGGAGAGGTAAGTGACCTGTCTGTGGTCACTCACTGGTCAGTAATGAAGCCACGATATGAATCCAGGTGACTGCTCCACACTCCATGCCCACAACAACCATACTCGGGTCACAAACTGACCCTCCGTTACATACTTGAGCCTTAATTTCCCCATTCCTGAAGTGGGGATCACTGTTCGTGCCTTCTAGGATGGCATGGGATGCTCCAAGTAAAAGAGCCTGATGTATAGCAGATACTCAGCACAAGTCAGTAAAATACATGACAAACGTTATCAGGAGATAACCGTATCTCTTCCGAAAGCATTCAGACAATTGCAATGAACCCATTTCCCCCAACATTCGTCATCAGAGCCGAGTTCGGGCTTCTGCAGAGGTAAAAACTGGACAGTTTCTCCTGGTGCTCCCCTCTCTGGTGCATCCACCTTGTGGTCTGTGTAGATGATGCTCGGGACTCTTGGATTGCTTTTTCTTTCTCCATGTGTCCCATCTCTTGCCACTGACTCCTCACAGAAACTCCGCTCTGTCCTCTGTCTGTTTTTACCTGGCCCTGATAAGGCACAAGCGACGCTTCCTGTTGGAGGCCCTACCGACTTTGGCCTGGCATGAGTCCTGGGGAGTTCCTTCTCACAGCTGCCCTGTCATGACACAGCCTCATGAGCACAGTACTTGCTCCAGGTCAGCTGCTGGCGATGGACCCTAGGCTCTGGGAGGGCGGCAGTGCCTGATCCCCTGGGAGGGTGCCTCTCAAGCTCTAGTGTTCATAAAATCTACCGAGGGGCTTCTTAGACACGCAGACACTGGGCCCACCTCCGGAGACTCTGGTTCAGCAGTGGGCCCCAGAAATTGGCATTTTCAACAAACGAACTCCCCTCCCCGCTCACTGGTGGAGGCTGAAAGTCCTTATGGGCAGCACGGGGTCCGCCTGGTTCCTGCCGACAGTGCAGCGTGTGTCAGGAAGACGATCTGCGCGCATTTGTTGGGTGACCGGGAGGAGAAAGTGCTGCTTCCACCTTAAACAGTCTCTCACTGTGCACAGGGCACCTGTGGTAAAAGTTCCTTTGGTGGTGGCGGTTGGGGGCTCCAGTCCTATGGAGTCAGAATCTCTGGGGATCCAGACTTTTCCCCCCTTTTCTTTTAAACAAGCTCTCTGGCTACTTGGTGTTCACTCACAAGCTTTCCGGATCACGGCTGTCAGCTGGGAGTGGACACGTTAGGCACCTGGATTGGCAGTCTCTTGAGGGCAGGACCTGTCTTGCATCTTTCTCCTAAAGCTTTCCTAGAGCTGGGCACAGGGCAAAAGTGAGCTGCACGCACCGTTACTGAATTACTGGGAGGGCAGGGTCTGCCCCCAGCGTCTGTTTGTCGTGGCTGAGACTTAAAATGTGTAAGGTGCGTCACAAATTCACTCTCCAAGAATTCGTTTCATTTGAAGAGGCAGGGATGGGCACTAGAATTTATTACTCACCTGTGAACCAGACAGAGCACAAAACACTGTATATATGTTGTGCCATTTAGTCTGCCTCACAACCCAGTGGGATGGAGATGACAACTCCCCGTTTTACAGCTGTAGAGACCGAGGCTCAGACCTGCCCAAAGCCTGGCAGTGAACAGATGGAGAGCTGGGACGTGAAGGTAAGACCATCTCCCTCCCAGGTCTCTGCCCTTGTGTTCCCTTCATTTTGGCCACACCGTCTTTCCTCTGGGACCCCTGTGCTGAAAGTTGTACTTATGCTACTTCAGAGATGAGGAAACTGAGGTTAGAGAGGCTTCAAGGTCACCCAACCAGTGGGCAATGGAGCCGAGACCCAAGCCTGAGACCTTCTGATGCTCAGTCTTACATGTTCATCTCCCTCCCATGGAGGCAGCTCATGTGGAGGAGGTTGCAGTGGCATCAACATGGCTGGATTCCTAGGTCATCTGGGCATGTGGTAGAAACTCCCCCTCAGGTTGGGCCTCCTGGGCCAACTGGGAGGCATAGGCTTGTTGAGGTGGATGCAGCCACGTGTCCCTGGATTCCTGGATGGAAGCTACGAGGATTCAGAGCAAGATGA
The DNA here is from genome assembly GCF_021613505.1 of Equus quagga. NCBI lineage: Eukaryota > Metazoa > Chordata > Mammalia > Perissodactyla > Equidae > Equus > Equus quagga. Next base: position 48,722,560 of record NC_060273.1, read on the forward strand.
CATGCAGTAGGCTCAGGGGCTCTTGTTGCAGAAAGTAGGTGAAGCCAAAAGAATCAGGAGAGGCACAGCCCTGAGAGACACAGCCCACCATGCTTGGAGCCCAGGCTAACATCAGCCCAGCTAAACACAGCTGATCAGGGTGGGGCTTTCTTCATCACCAGCTCTAACCAAATCACTGTTGCTCATGTTCAAGAGATCCTTTAAAGCAGCTGGGAAAAAAAGCTGAACCACTGAGATGCAGGGGTGACAGGATAAGGAAATAATACACAGGGGAAATTATTCATCCAGTGGGCAAAGAAGTACAAAGTTGAACGAGGGGCTACTCTTTTTATACCTACGAAATCAATAACATAAGTGGGAAACATAACTCCCAGTGCTGGTCAGGATGTGGTAAAACCGGCCCCCTTATGTCCTGAGACGGATGGTGTGAATGGACACAGTGCATTTTGAAAAGTAGTAGCATGATGTAAGAAGAGCCAAAAAAATGTTGCTTCCTTTGACCTAATAATTTTACTCTCCAAGGAAAGAACTTAATGGAAAGAAGAAACTATATGCACCAAGAGGTTCATTGCAACAGTATCTAAAAGGGCAAAAAAGAAAAAGAAGAAAGAAGGCCATGAATGCACTCCCTAGCAGCTATGCATATGGACAAGAATGGGGCCAGCAGGAAGGCCCTAGTGTGCAGGGGCAGCTGCTGGTGGAAGGGCTGGCATTTGGCAGCCAGAGTGGCAGCAGCTATAGTGATGGAAAGAGGGGAGAATGGTTGAATGCTGAGCCTGGAGAACAGCAGTGCTAGATAACATTTACTGAGCACTTACCCTGTGTCTGCACTGTGCAAAACGACCCCACGAGGCAGGCACCTTCATTGTCCTCCTTAGAAGTAGAGGCACAGAGAGGTCGAGTTCCCCACATTCATACGGTTAGTAAGGCCACATCCTTCAGGGCACAGACTCTTAACCGCTATGATGCTGCCCCTAAGGGGGCTAACATCTGCCTCTGACGTGCCTGCGCCGTGCCAGCTGCGCTGGGTGCTTCACAGGCTCATTGGCTCTCCTCGTGAGCCCCGTGTGGTCGGCTGTCGCCTCCTTATAGGCCACTGGACAGCAGATTTGGAAGGAACATTAGATATTTTATGGCTAAGAAGACAGGCTTAGGGGGTAGTAAGTGACCTGATAATTAAGGGCTATTAATTAATTTAAAAAACATCATTTTTGTCAGGTGTAACTATTACTTTCCTCATTTTGTAGATGAAGAATTGACGGTAGGAGGGTTGAAGCAGTTTTCCCAAGACCACACAGCTGGTTAAAAATTGAGCTGAGGATTCCCAGCAGGTTTGTCTGCCCAGAGGGCACAATCTGATCACTTTCCCACTTCTGTGGGATAGCGGAACAGGACATGGGGTCCCCAGCTGGGGAGCAAAGAGGCCCAGGTCATTCCAGGCAGGAGGCCTTCTGGAGTCTGCGCCAGGCCCAGGTGCGGGCCCTGGGGCCTGGCCAAGCCCTGGAGGTTGGTGGCCCGAGCTGCCGGTTGGCTGGGCATGGCAGGGGGCTCAGTAGGCGAGCTGGGCCAGGCTGGCCCCGCAGTTCGGCCTTCCCTTGTCTGCTCCCCTCCCAGGACCTGTGCAGGTGGCAGGAATTCTTTGCCAACTCTGCTTCTGTTGAGCTTGCAAAATGAAGATGAAAAGCGAAATGCCTGGGGTTACAGTGCTGGATTTGGAGCGGAGACAACATAATTTTTCGGAGTTTGTAGCTCACTTGTCGACGCCCACACTCGTCTGGCGGTTTGGAGCTGGTGTGTGTGAGCGAGCCAAGAGGCTGCAACAATATTTCTGCCTCCAGGAGGCACAAAGGCTCAGGCCAATGCTGAGGAGAGGTGGCTGGCCACGGTGGCTGCTGCATGGTCCCACCGACCAGCCCGGGGCCACATCCCTGATGTTGTCCTGTGTGAGGGTGGAGCAGATGATTGATGCTGGTTTGGGGGCTCCAATCTTGTGTCCCGCAGAGGAGGCGAGAGCAGCGGATTGGAAATGAGTCAGCCCTCTGAACTCAGCTGGGCCTTGCACAGTCGCTGCCCCTCTCTGAGCTTTGCGTCCCTCATCTGTAAAATGGGGATAATAGTAATTTCCACCTTGCGGGGGTTCAATTAGACAATGCATAGAATGGGTGTCAATCCCGAGTACACAGTCCTTTTTACCTGTTATTAGTTCTTCTTATCACAGGAGTTCAGTTTCTGGGAGACTGCAGGGTAAGTAATTTTTCAATAAAAGAAAACCCAAACACTCCCATGTTTCTGGACGGAGAAGTGCTCAGCAGGGAGAGCCGACAGCACGAAGGAGCTGACTATTGGCATCACTAGCTCTGACCCCGTGGCCCCCCTTTAATGCTGTGGCCTCCACCCAGTGCAGACCTTGACCCACTGTCCACTGAGCTTGCGGAGATAGTCCCTGCACATTGTCCCATGCACATTGATAAACCCTCAGGACAATAAAGCTGGAGAATCCGGGCAGCACAGTCACAGGCCAGCCCTCCCTGCTCTCGTTCTGGAGACCCCTCCTATCCCCTGGGTAAGTGGTGGCAGGAAGGAGGAACGACAGTCTCTCCCTTCCAGGGAGAGGTTGGTTCTGCACGGAGAGCTGCTATGTTTTCAGTCTGGCAGACTCTCCATGCCATCAAAGCTTCGCAGAGCATCCGTCCCCTGGATGAACGTGCAGTGTTGAGAGGGGCTTCCATCTATAGAGGATGGGCTGGAGACTGGACTTCCACCGAACCCCTCGGTCTCCACTCCCCTCTCACCACCCCATGATAGTGCAGAGGGCAGAGGAATGCAAGAGCCCCACTGTGAGAGCCCTGGGGTCCCCTTTAGTTGGGGTTGAGAGAGGGGAATAGCGCCAAGGCTGTGGACTTGCCACTGCTCCATAGCCTTGTTATTGTAACACCTTTGTTTGTCAGCCCAGAGCTTCTGGGAGCCTATAATGAGAAAATACTTGTTCAGCAAATAAATCCCTCAAATTTCCAATGTTAAAGTAATAGGCCCCTCTCCGGGCCTCAGTTTCCCCATTTGTAAAATGAGCTGATTGACCTAGATCAGCTCTCAGTTGCTTTGAATCTCTGATAGATTTCTGTGATTTTTCTGCTTCCCCAGCACTTGACAGCCTCTGTGGACAGGTGGAGATTAACTGGGAAACGGCCCAATTCAAGGCCATGGGAACTGTGGCCTGTTGTACTTGACAGCTCGGATCTGCTAATGCGGCTGCGTGTGGTGCGGTCAGGGCGAGAGGTAATGACAGGCTTAATTAAACTGATTAAATTGCATTTCTAGTCCGGAAAGCTAGGGTGAGAGCAGAGGTAAAGTTCTGCCAAGCACTTTTTGAAAGAGGAAAAGGAAATAAAGGAATGTGTTTTGAGCTCCCTTCTGCGTCGAGAACTGTGTGCACATCGTGTCTGTCTGCCGTCGCAGCAGCACTTCTATGTTGTCGTTCTGGTCTCCCTGTCCAAGCCAAGCAAGCGCAGCCTCAGGAAAGCTAGAGTTTCCCAAATTTCCCTGGGTCTTGGGTGGAAGAAGCAGGCCTTAGGGTTCTCTTTAGTCTCTGCACCTCAGTTTCCCCATCTGTAAAATGTAGACGGTACTACTAACAACCTCACAAAGTTGCAAGGATTCATGAGCAAATACCACATAAAGCAGAAGGAAGAGAGTGCCTCCCACGTGGTGTGTTAATAAACGTGAGCCTCCCTGACAGCTGGGCTGGCAATTCCCGATGCCTAAGTTCACCCGGGGGAATTCCAGAGCTCCCCCCAGCAACAGACCGACCGAACTCCCGTGAACCCAGGCTGCAAGGATCCCCACTTTCCAGGGCCCTTAGTGCCTCAGTCCATGAAAGCTCATGAGACTCTAACGGCGGCTCCTGCGGCGTGAGCCTTGACGTTTCCATACACTCACCTGCAGGGAATTTTGTCTTTGCCTGGAGGATACAGACCTGTTTTTGTTTAATGCCCACTGACATGGGGGCAGAGGGCAAACTTAAGCTCACGCCCATGTGCATGGACACCAGCGGGTCCTCTGGGAAATGTTAAATGTCTGCGTTTACAGGAACAGCCGCTGCTAATGACCTGGTCCTGCGTTTGTGAATATAGCTGCACAGCTAGGTGCATGCAAAGAAAAAATGCTAAAGGTCCTCTCGAAAAGGTTAATGATTAGTTTAGGATGCTGGGTTTGTGGTTGGCTTTTATTTCTTTAGTTATCTGTATTATCTAATTTTTCTTCCATGAACACACATTGCTTAGTAAAGTCAAATAGAATATAATGGCTGTTCTTTGGCAACACTTTTTGGTGTGTTTGCCGGACATTATACAACATGCTTTTCTATATGTTAGCTCCTGAAGCCTCACAGCTGTCCTGCAAGGAAGTGATTATTATTTCTATGCATTTAAGGAGGAAACCGAGACTTAGAAAAGCTGGGGAATAAAAGCTGCCACCGGATCTTTTCCAAATTCGGGGTCCTTCAATGATTCCACTTAGACCTTTCACCTGAGGCCCAGATGATGCACTCTGGCCCTCTGCCTTTCTTGCTAAGCAGCCAGTGCCGTGGAAGCCCCTCTCTCTTCCACAGGTCCATGGGAAGAGGTTTTGCAGTATCAGGGCTCAGCCATTGTGTGCTCAGCTCTGAGCAGACACTGCATTGCTAGGGCCTGCTGGGCCCGGAGGCCATGGCTTGGCAGCTCTCTCAGCGAAAGGAGCTGAGGCGTGAACAGCCTGTGAGCACAGAGGCCTGAATCTCCAAGGAGGCTGCCTGAGGCTGGGCGGGTGGGAGGACTGAGTGAGGAGAACCCAGAGCTGGCCTACCCTCACCCCATGAAACTCTAGATGCAGAAATGCAGGTCAGCTGGGGGTGGGAGCTGGTGCCTTTGTCTGGGTTCCCAGGGCTGGTATCAAACAATTATTAAAAGGCTGCATCAGCAGAGATTGCAGCCAGATTTGGCTTGGTGGGGAAGGCTTATTTTGTATATATCCAAGCTGAGCCCCACTGACTGCAATTCTAACCTGGGAGTACGATCCCACGCTTCCCTGGGCTGACGTGAGGTGGATGTGGCTGACTTGGTGTCTTGGGAAATTCCAAGGGCTCAGTAAATGGGAGTGGAATCAGCTTCCTGCTCACCATCTGGAGGGGTGGACAGGCTCATCACAGTCAGAGGCTTTCAGTGTGAAATGTGCCATGAAAAGGCCTGCACAGAGTGTTGAGGGGCCCAGAGATGGGATTCTGGGGTAAGAGAATGGGGTTTTTCGGAGGGGGGTAGCACAGAGACCTCATAGAAACACAAAAGTAAAGCGGGCCATACATGGGGGTGTGGTCATCTGCTGAGCATTTACTGGTTCTAGGCAATGTCCTGACACCTTAGAATATCATCTCACTTCCCTTGTTCACAAGCCCAGGAGTTGATATTATGATTTTCAGAGGCAAAGTTCACCATAGGAGCAAAGTTCAGAGGGAGCCTACAGGGGATTCCTGAGTAGTCCTGAGATGTCTGCTCTCCTGTCTGCCAGTACTTCCTCCTCAGGTGCTTCAGTCTAAACCAGGCTCTAAACCAGGCTTTCTCTACCTCGGCCCTACTGTCATTTTAGGTGAGGGTAATTCCTTGCCGTGGGAGCTGTCCTGTGCATTGTGGGATGTTTAGCAGCATCCTTGGCCTCTACCTACTAGATACTAGCAGTATTTTGGTTGTGGCAGCCAAAAATGTCTCTAGACATTTTGTTGTTTGGGGGCAAAATCCACCCCCCCCCCCAAGAACTATTCAGCCTCCAAAATGTTTCCTGAATCCATATACTTTTCTCTATTTCAACCACCTTCCTCCTCGAGGCCAGCCTCATCTCTCACTTGGATAATTCATGCACCTCCTTAACCAGACTCGCTGCTTGACTCATTTCAGTCCATTCTCCAAACAACTGAAAATGTGGCGTTTTTAAAGCTTTATCCTGATTCTATCATTTCCCTGCCTAAGCCATTTCAACCACTTCTCATCAAAATAAAATCCAAACTCTTAACCATGGCCTTTAAGGCCTTGGTGGTTCTGGTCCTGGTCACCCTTTCTGGCCTCATCACATAACCTCTTCATCTTGCTGAAAGCCCTGCGGCCACATTGCTTTCTTTCTGTTCCTCAAACAGGGCAGCCTCATTCTGGTTTCAGAGCTGTTGCTCTTTCTGTTCCATCTTATGGAAATACTTTGCCCCCAAAAGGTCAGTTTGTTCTTTTCCCCAGGCCTTTGCATTGTCTGTCTTCAGTGTGCACCCCCGCTCTTTGTGTGACCAGCTCCTTTTAGTCCAGATTCAGTATTAGCTTCTCATTGCCTTTCATTGGCCAATCCTAAATCACTCCTTTAATTCTGTTATCCTCTGTCTCAGGACTGTTTCTTTTATTTCACTTGAAAAATATGTATTTATACATTTAGGTGTTTACTTTTAAAATCTTTTTCCCCCAGTAGAACATTGCCTAGCACACAATCTGGTGTGAAAAATGTTTGAAATGAACTGTTTAATATGGTTGAGATTGAAGTTTCCAAGATTTTTCCAAGGAGAATTGTTGAGAAATGGCCTCCAGCTATTTGCAGTCTCCCTAAGAAGACTCTATTATTGAAGTCAGCAGGGAACTGAACTGCAGGGGTTAGTTCCAGCTGTCTCAACTTGCTTTCATGACCAGGCATTCCTCAACAGCCTTGGGAGCCAGCAGCTAGCAGGTGCATCAGGGAGCTGTCCTTGGTGCTGATGCTGATGAGCCAGCGAGGCAAGGATGGAAGATGCTACAGGGGACAGTCTCAGCCCCTGCATATAGAAAAGATGCATGCTGACTGCCGGCAGCTCTGTGAGTTTCTAAAGAAGTTTGGGTAAAGGAGGGAAGGGATGTGACTGGCAGCAGGAGGGGACTCCAGGGAGGCAGTTCCTCCTGTTTGAAGTCCCCCTTCCTTACACTGTGATCCTTCTGCTGAAGGGCCCATGTCTTATTTTCATGGTGGATATTTAAACATTAGGATGATCTCTGGAGGGGAAAGATGTTTCAGGGTCTTGCCATTTGTTCTGCTATCAACATTCAGGTATTTACTAATGAGACAGTTATTATGCTTTTACTTTAAAGACATCAAAGTGCTAACTAAGTAAGCTCCCCTGGAAGCATTTTATATGGTTCTTAATATTTACTCACTTATTCAACATACATTTCCTGAGCGCTTGATATGTGCCAGACCCTGCTCTGGACTCTCATTTCATAGATGTTAATTTCTACACGTGATTTCTACAAAACACTTGAAACAAGTTTTTATTCCCCTTTTGTAGATGAGGAAACCAAGGCTCAAAAGGTAACTTGTGTAGGATTTCACAGACAGCAACAGAGACAAGATAGTTCCAACTCTAAATCCCATGCCCTTTATTTTCCTTTTAGAATTTATTTAAAGGTATTTAACATACATGCAAAGATATAAATAATAATATATCATCCAGCTTTAAGAAAGAAAACATTATAAATAAAGATAAAGTCTTTTGGCAAAGCAAGGCACACCCTCCCTCCCATCGCAAATTCCATGTCCCTTCTCCGGGAAACCATTATTATAAATTTTGTATTTATTTTTTCCATGCATATCTTTTTGTTTCTTTGTTTGTTTGAAGAAGATTAGCCCTGAGCTAACTACTGCCAATCCTCCTCTTTTTTCTAAGGAAGACTGGCCCTTAGCTAACATCCATCCATGCATATCTTTTTGTTCCTACCACATATATGCATATTTATAAAACATATACAATATTCTTGCATTTTTAAAAACTTTAATATAAATATTATTTGCTCCGTATGTATTCTTCTGTAACATCTTTTCACTAATATTATGATTTTGAGATTTTCCTAAGTACGTCATTTACAAATGAAAGTAGGTTTATTTTCCCCATGATCTTACCATAAGACCTCACCTTCAAAGGAGCTCAGTCTAGTGGAGACATAGAAAGATGACTTATAGAACTTTGAGATAAACAATAGTATGGCTTAAAGAATCAGAGGGCTCTAAGAACCCTGACAGCACCCAACCCAGCCTATGGGCATCATGGAGGGTTTCATGGAGGAGGTGGCACTTGAAAAAGTTGGAAAAAGAAGGGAAAAGACAATCCAGATGGCAGGGACAACATGTGTAAAGGTATGGCCATGTAAGAGAGAACGGAGTTCAGTGTTGCTGAAACGTAAATTTGAAGAAGGAAAGTAGTGGCAGGAGGTGAGAATGGGGGGACTACTGGGGACTTTTGTTGCCCTTTCCTTGTGTATAGTGCTCAATTACAAAGGCTGGTCATGGTCATTCTGAAATTGGGGAAATCAAAGCTTAAAAAATTTAAGTTACTGCCCCAAAGTCACATAACTGGAAAGTGGCACAGGTGGGAATCAAACTTGAGCCTCCCTGATGCTTCCTTCTGTGTCATAGATATGAAAGTTACATTGGCAGATGGGAGGAGTAGGGAAATGGTTTTAAGGAGGCTGGATGAGGGGTAGGTGGTGAAAATTGATAACGTTTATATATACAAAAAAAGAACAATCAGACTATCTGATTTCAACTTATAAAATAAATATAAATCGAGGCTTTTAAAATAACATTTTAAGCATTGATACTTCACTCAAAGACTTCAGAAGCATGGACCCATCCAAACATGTGTGTGGCTTACCACTACTGTTTGTGACTTTTGCAGACACGCCCCAGCAATGCCCTCGGAATGAGTCTGTTACAAATCTATAGATAGATAGATAGATAGATAGAAATTTTAGAGATAGTTATCAACCGTTTTATGGATGAGAAGCTGAGGCCCAGAGGTGAGAAGGTTCACACAACTAGAATGGGACGAGCAGGGACTTAACCCCTGTATGCGTCCTTTTCACATACTTTTATCTCACTGCCTCTCCATGTGGAAGGCTGTGGCCATACAGTGGAGTCTGTTATTCTTCTTTTTTACCTGACATCTGCACCACCTTCCTCTGTCTGAAGACTCCCACATCTTTGGGACAGAATCCACCTTTCACCGTAAAAAATGAAAATGCCAAATCTTCTTTTCCTAGGCTCTACATGGTACTGGATTTTTCCTTCAATTGGACCCACCCCAGATTTTGAATGGCAGGCTAGAGACACAAAAAAAGGCAGGACCACGCCAAATCTTTTGTGGTGAGGGGTCCAGCTCTATCCAAGTTCCAGGTCTACTCTCACTATGTGTAATATTGGCAGTGTAAGCTGCAGGGTCTGTCCCCAGCTGTGTCTATGAATTGGTGTCTTTCCTGGGTTGATAATGTACAGTGATGTGGAAAAATTGTCCTTGGCTGCATAGCGTCTGTACCCAGTTCTCCAGCCATCTTTGAGATGCAAGAGGTATCCAATATCCCTATAACAAGTCATTTCTCTGCTTAACTTAGTTAGAGCCAGTGCCCAATACAGTTGCCTAGAAAATACAGGAACCCTAGAAAACATACAAGAGATCACTGGGAGCTTTTCGTGGTGATTTTTCTTCTTTCAACACTTCACTTGCCAAAGTTCCATTTAAAATTACTGACAACAGTTTTCTAATTGCCCGTGATAATATATTCTGGCTATTAACAACTCCATCTGTGGGGAGAAAAAAATCCTCCTGAATTCCTTGAGTGACAACCTTTGCAAAATTTGCTTTGCCCTCTTGTTCTTATGACTGCTGGTCCTCTAAGGAGCCGTGTGGAGCTGACTGTCTTTCTTTTCAAATCACAGGAGCCGAAGTCTTCTCTTTGAAGTCTCCTCATTTTCAGAGAATGTGAACGGTTGCATAGCTTCAGCCTGCTCTTTCCTTAGGTATTTGTATCTTCTTCGTTTTCCCAAAATCCTTGTTTTGGAACACTGTATCAATCAAGACAGGCTAGATTATATCATGGTAACAAGCAATCCTGAAATCTCAGTTTTTTAGAAGAATGAAGATTTATTACTATTCTGAGTCAACCAGGTTTTACTCTAAGTCTTCACTCTGAGACCCAGTTGATGGAAAAACCTGTCTAGAACATTACCAGATATATAGCAGAAGGAAAAGAGAGGGAACAAAGCATGTTCTGACTCTTAAAACTTTTCCCAGGAAATGGCCTATTACTTCCTTCCCACTATCATGGGCCAAAAAAGGCACATGGTTTATTCCTAAGTTCAATAGAGTGGGAATGTATTATCCTCCCACAGGGAAGGGAAACACAGAGGGAGAAAGTCAACTCTTCTAGTCACCAGGTATTGAGTTCCTTTAGCCTACCTCAAGCAGAAACACTCAACACCTCTCTAAAGGAGTCAATTTAAGTGCCCCCCACTCCCAATCCAGTCACTGTTTCAAACTCATAGTTCAGCATCTCTGCAGGATGTGTGGTAATTTCTGCATGGTCTCTACCAGGTATGGAACTCGTGGTCAGAGAGCAATTGTCATAGTTGGGTTTCCCTAGAAGGGGAACCTGAGACAGGGATTCAAGTGAAAATGATTTATCTGGGAAGTGAAGGAAACACTGATAGAGGATTGAGGAAATGGGAGAAGAAAGAGAAGGACAAGAAAGCCAATAAAAGGCGTGGACAGCTGGAGCTAAATCCCACTGGAGAAATTATGAGAGCCGGTGAAGGCACACACCTCAAGATTATCCCACTTGAGGGACAAAGAATGTTGAGTATTTATACTTTGAGTGCCATCAGTCATTGGTTGAGGGCTGCTCCCAGGGGAGGTTGATGCCTTAGCACTTCTAGACTGCCACTTGGGCAGAGAAAGCCTCAGGCAAAGAAATTCAGGCCACATAGTTGAAATCCAGTGGATGTGTTAAGGGTGAGGGGACAGGGATGGGACACAAACATCATCACACATCGATGAACCAAAAATACAAGTTATCTGTTTATTCCTACCTAAAATGCAGTGGTGGAATGGAATGGGATAATCTCAATAAATACTCTCATTTGGAAAGGGAAAGAATGGGGGGCACACAGCAGTCATAGGTCCATAGCAATTCTGTAATCCTGTACGTCAGTCATTATGAGATTTCTAGCTGGGAATGAGACAATCCTTCTCAATTGTTCTCCTTCATCTTCTGGGATGTCCTTCCTTTTCCATTATCTTTCCCAGATGCAACTGAAGAGGGCTTTGGAGAATATGTTCTCAATCGAGGCCGAGTAGCTCTCTTACCTGCTTCCTCTCGTAGAAGGTTGAAGAGACACAGGTCATTTTAAGTCTCGCACTGTCATATCTTTTTTGTCAAGAGTGATGGTTCTTTTGACTTAAAAGTCTCAAAGACTTAGCTAGTATCTCTCAGTCAACACCATGTGCCGGGAGCACCCACAGTTCTTTTTGAGACATGACTTTAAAAATTTAAATGTGAGTATCTTGGGTTTATCAGTTTTCTGAGTGAAAGCCATACCCTTAGAATCTTTTCCCTGAGCCATTTGGTGCAACCAAAAAAATTTATTAGATGCTATGTTAGTTTTCTGTTCCTGCCTAACAAATTACCAGAATCTCATTGGCTTAAAATAACACACACAATTAACTCATAATTCATAGGCCGGAAGTCTAGGTATGGTATGGCTGGGTTCTCTGCCTAGGGTCACACAAGGCTGAAATCAAGGTTTCAGCAGCGCTATGGACCTTTCTGGAGCTTGGGGTACTCTTCCAAGTTCACGTGGTTTTTGGAAGTATCTATTTCCACATGGTTCTAGGAATGAGGTTCCCGTATTCTTTCTAGCTATTATTCAGGAACCACTTTCAACTCCCAGAGGCTGTCCTCAGGTCCTCACATGGTAGCTTACTTCTTCAAAGTCAACAACAGAATTTCTCTTTTTCTTCACATATCTCAAACCTTTTCTAAGGGCTCACGTGATTATCAGGATCACCCAGGTAAATCTCCTTTTTGATGCACTCAAAGTCTTCTGATTAGGAACCTTAATTACATTTGTCAAATGTCTTTTGCCACATGATTTAAGGAGACCATGGGATTGATATCCTATCATGTTCACAGTTTCTACTCACACTCAAGGGGAGTACAATGTGTGTACGCACACGCCAACTCAATTAGAATACACAGATGCCAATTTAATTCAGAGGGCTTAGCATGAGCTGTGATGGCTGCATTCTTGACTTGGCCCTTCCAAGGAGGCTAAGTTTTAATCAGCCTTAACCACTCAAAGATCTCAGTTTTTTCTTTTCCTGTTTGGGTTTGAGAAGGAGTAGCTCTTCAAAATATACAAGGTCTTGAGTTTCTGGACTCCCTAGCGTTTTACTCTTGACAAAAAATTGGCCATTTCCTTCTGATCTCAACTTTTTCATGTACTACTTTGTCACATGCTACAAATAGCAGTCAAGGCAGGAAGCTGAAATTCTGTTTGCCTCCCTTTTAGCCCAAAGTCACAGGATCATAAGGGGATTACCTGTTGTCTAACTTACGGAAGGTAAAAGTTTTACCAAATGTTTCACCACCAAGTTACATGGACTGCCATCCTTCCAGTTTCAAATGCTGCATATGTTAGAGTTTGTTGACGAAATCCCACTTTTGGAACTAATTTCTGTGTTAGTAGAACCAGCTGGGTATGCTGCAGTAGAAGCGACGGCTTAAAAATCTCAGCGGCTTTCCACAAGGAAGTTTTATTACCTCCCCTGCCACATGTCCATCCTGGGTCAGCTGCATCTTCATTCTGACACCCAGGGAATGGAGCAGTCCCTACATGGGACAGTGTCAGTTTTGTGGCAGAGGGGAAAAGAGACATTGGTAATCATGCCAGGCTCTTAAAACTTCTGCCTGAGTGACAAACATCACTTCTGCCCACATTTCATTGTCAAAAGCAAGTTAAATGGACACTCCTATGTTCAACAGGTTGGAGATATGCATATGGATGGAGATGTGTAATCCTACTGCAAGGATGCGAGGGAAATTAGAATATTGAGAGAACTGTAATACAATCTATTACTTCCATGGCTCTATGAAAAGGCATTTTCATCTCTCTTCAGGACTGGAGTTCTGGCCTTCTACTTGGTCTCTCTTCCTCCAGTGTCTGTTCAGAAATACACCTTTGGAATTTGGGAAGTGGGACTGAGATCCCTCTTAAAGGAGCTGGTAGAATTGTCTATTTTGACTAGCATTTCTCAACCATTTCCCCGGCAGGGTTTGGGCACTGTTAAACCCTCTAACTCCTACGTCCTTGTAACAGAGCACTCCCAGTGATGACCTGCACTCTTATTGTCTTACAATATTTATCTTTGTCTCTCTTGATTTACATGTAGGACTTATGTAATTTTTGTATTCATTTGACATGCTGTTTTTGGATAAGAGGGAGGACCTGAGTGCCAAGATTTCAGAGGTCTTGATTGTTTTTGCAGCATCTTCAGCCTAATTGGCAGTTCTGTTGGTCAACTTTCCAAAGGCCCATAGAGAGATAACGGGGCTCTAACTGTTTTCTGGATTGTCATGATGATGGACCTTCATCAAAGTCCAGTCAGGAAAAGAGGAACCACACCAGTGTGATGTATGCTCTTATGATGGCAAGCACAGCTGATTGTGGGAGGCTGAATAGAGAAGGGCCTGGCGGTGAGCAGGAAAAGCTCCGTCGACACTGCGATGCTTGAACTGAGCCTCAAAAGAGGAAGAAGAGTCTGCCAGATGGAAGAGGTAAGAGTTAGGGTGGTGAGACTGCGCATTCCAAGCAGAGAACAGGCATGAAGATTTGAGAAGCAGTTTGGTGCGGTGGTTACGAGTTTAGGCTTTGGAGTTAGACTGTTTCGGCTTTGATTGCCAAATCTTATCCTTACTAGCTTCCACCCTCAAAGGGGTGTTGTGAAAATTACAAGAGACAACATATTATTTGTTATTAGGAACACCGAAATCACTTTTAATAAAGGCAGATAAATATAATAGAGTAGGGTGTCACTAGGAAAAAGACGTAGATTTATGTGTGGATAGGATGAATGTGAAGCATCATGCCCCAGAGTTGGGGGAGGCAGGTGACAGAAGATGAAGTTAACCATGTAAGTTGTGAAGTCTCAGGTGTCTTTTGAGATAAGGGTTTTGGATTTTACATAAAAGCAAAAAAGGATGATGGAAACAAGTGGCTAAAGACATAACATGGTCAAGTTTGGGCATAGAAAGCTCATGCTGTAGCAGTGTGAGGATAAACTGGAAGGAGGGACCAGTTAGGACACTGGCATCATGGCCCAGGTAACAGATAAAGTGACTTGTTCCAGGCAGGGTCATGGCCATGGGGATGCTGACACTCTAGAGTTCAGAGTAATTTGTTGTGAAATCAAAGACTGATGAGGATAACACCCACCTATGTTCTGATAAGGGGCCCTAGAGGTCTTTGAGGGACCCTAATCTCTACTAATTAAGGGTATAGCCAGCCCCAGGAGTTAGAGATTCTCATCCTCATTCCTCAGAAGTAAAGACCGAGGCTTTGAAGCATGACAGCTCACTTATATTAGTCAAGGTGGACTGTAAACTTTGTAACAAACACACCCCAAACATCAGTGGCTTATCACAGTTGTGTTTACTAATTACCATTGCTGCTATGATGGTCAATTTTCTGTGTCAAGTTGGCTAGGCCGCAGTCCCCAGGTGTTCAGTCAAACACTAATCCAGGTGTTGCTGCAAAGGCATTTTGTAGATGTTATGAAAGTTCGTAACCAGTTGACTTTAAGCAAGGGGGATTATCCTAGATATTCTGGGTGGACGTGATTCAATCAGTTGAAAGGCGTTCAGAGGAGAGCTGAGATTTCCCTGTAGAAGATAAAACTTCACATGTGGTTTGAAGCTTCAGCTTGTGCTGGATAGTTCCATCCTGCCCTTCCTGATGCCCTGCTCGAAGGATTTCAGACCTGCCTTGCCAGGCCCCACCATGATGTAAGCCCATTTCTTGCAATACATGTCTTAATATATATCTCCTACTGATTCTTTTTCTCTGGTTGAAAGCTGAATGACCAATAAGGGTCCAATAACATTCAGGGATGGGGTTGGGCCTTGGCTCCATGCAGGCCTTCAGTGATTCCAGGTGTTTTCTATCACACGCTTCCACTGTATCCTAGGGCCTCAGAATTTTCCACTGAAACTTTTTCAGTTGGTAGGTGAGAGAAGAGAAATAAAGTGTAGAGAAGGCACACTCTTAACCCACTTGTCCTTGAGTTGACAATAACACTTCTGGAAGTCAGTATCTCATTGGTGAGAACCAGTGTCATGACTAGCAAGCAGTTTGGGAAATGTGGTCTAGCACTGTGCTCAGGAGGAAGGCGAGAGCTCAAATACTAGCGGGCACTAGCAATCTTGACCCCCAAGAGAGTGAAGGTGCCCTGGCCCCTTCCCTTAGTGCAGTTCAGCTGCGAGTCTGTTTGGTCATTTGAGGCCATGGGTGGTATTCCCTTTACCAATTGTCTCTCAGATGCCCAAATCCTGCACAACTAGATTCTGAGTGATGCATCCAATTCAGGGCATCAAGAAAGATGACTGAGATTGAATGTAGGGAAACTAAGTTCAAATCCAAAGGGTGTCAGAGGACCAAGAAGCAACCCTAGCTGTGTGTATTAGTTTTCTATGCTGCATAACGAATTACCACACACTTAGCAGCTTTGAACAACACACGTTTACAAAGAGTTTCCACAGGTCAGATGTCCAAGCATGGCCTAGCTGGGTCCTCTGCTCAGATCTCACAAGGCTGTAATCAAGCTGTTGGCTGGGTTGCATTCTTATCTGGAGACTTGACTGGGGAAAAATCCACTTCCAAACTTCCTCACATTGTTGGCAGAACCAATGTCCTTATGGCTAAGGACTGGGGGTCCCTGTTTTCTGGTTGGCTGCTGGCCAGGGACACCCTCAGCTTCTAGAGGCCACCACAGTTCCTTGAGGCTGTGCTCAGATTGCTGCCACATGGATCACCTTTGCAACACAGCAGCTTTTTCAAAGCCAGTAAGGGAGACTCTCTCCCACTCTGGTCTGCTAAGATGAATATAATCACAGGAGAGACCTTTGCCATGTCCTATTGGTTAGAAGCAAGACACATGTTCTTCAATGGCAGCAGTCACTCCAGGATGTATCCACCATACTCTGTCCCAGAGATAGGACATAGTAGGTACACAATAAATACTTGTTGAAGAAGGGAATGAGAAAAGAGTGAATCTTGTGAAAGAAGGTCTGGGGAAACCCCAGACAGGACTTTTGTCTCCATACCTTTGCAGCATTCATTCACATAGGCATGTGAGTTTGTTTAAAAGAGAGATAATAGAAGGGACTCTTGGATCCTAATTCTCATCCTGTGTTTCTCCCTGGATACAGGATGGTCCTGCACAGAATTGGGCAGCCAGGCCGTGGGGTGGGGAAAGCAGGTGCTGATTGCCTTGCAAAGTGAATGATGATGTCCCATCAGGTAAGTGCCAAGGTGATGGGGGAAAGTCTCCTAATAGAATGATGCTTCCTGTGTGAAGTGAGCACCGTTACTGTAATGAAGAGGATGATTGGACTACGTTTCCAGAACCACCACATCAGCTCTGCCTATCGAGATATGAAAGCCCAAATGCTAAGGGTGACCCAATTCCTTCTGTGGCTGAAGTTTCCTCTTCTCTAACCAAATTAACTTTTCCTTTTTCAGGCCTTTCCTGGGAAAGTCAGTAACTATAATCTGAAGTGCCATCTGTCTTTCTGGCTTCAAGCCAAACAACTTCATTAAAAACTGGGGGAGACTTTCCTGGACTGTTCTCAGCGTGTGCCGTAGCAGAAAGAAAGGAGTCGGCAAGGAGAAGTGTCTTAGAGGCAGAAGTGGAGACAAGGATTTGAGTACACATAATTTCTGAGAGGTGATCCCAGGAGGCACCAGTAGGGGAGTGGGGAAGTGAGACAAGGAAGGGAAAGAAGCTCACACAGGGTGCATTTGTGAGCTGGTTACTGCCGTCTCCTACAGAGGCACAATCCACTGGTAACCCTGGGTAACGAGGAAACATGCCTCAGAGTCGTCTCAATCAAAGGGCAAGAAAGCAGGGGATTTATCACCAGTTCTTGTCCACGAAGGCTTGAGGGAATACCCCCAAGGCATTATTTCCCAGGATTCTGCAGCCCATGGAGGACAAGCAGAAGTCTGCAGCTACAGGTGCTTATAATAAGAAGTCTGACACGTGTACAGGAAAAGGGAGTGCCATGGGGATATGGCAGGACATCAACAGCATCTGCTAAAAGGTGCCTCAGGTGGTCAATATTGAGAGTCCTGCTAGGGGTCTGTAGGCAGGAAGGAAGCACCAGTCTACAGAACATACCTTTTTATTTGTGGCTGGATTCAGTTTGCTGGTATTTTATTAAGATTTTTTTGTATCTGTGCTCATGACAGACACTGAGCTGTAGTTTTCCTTTCTTGTGATGTCTTTGTCTTGCTTTGGTATCAAGGTAACACCAGACTCAGTAAATGAATTGGGAAGTTTTCCGTCCTTGCCTATTTTCAGAAAGAGTTTGTGTAGTATTTTCTTCCTTAAAGATTTGATAGAATTCAACAGCAAATCTATCTGGGCCTGGGCTTTTCCATGTGGAAAGATTTTAAATTACTAATTCAATCTATTTACTTGATATACGTCTATTCTGATTTTCTATTCCTTCTGGGGTTATTTTTGGTAATTTATATCTATCTAGGAATTTGTCCATTTCATCTAAATCTAATTGGTTGGTATAAAATTGTTTACAATATTCCTTTACAACCTTTTTAGTTTCTGTAGTTTTGTAAAGATTTTCCTTTCTTCATTCCTGACTTTGGTGATTGTGTCTTCTTTCTTTTTTTTCTTAGTCATTCTAGCTAAAGGTACGCGAATTTTGTTGATCTCTACAAAGAACTGATATTTGGTTTCATTTATTCCCTCTCTATATTTTTCTCTTTTCCTAGCTTATTGATTTCTGCTCCTACAGTTACTTTTTACTTTCTATTTACTCTGTTTTTGATTTGTTCTTCCTGTTCTAGATTCTTGAGGTAGAACCTTTGATTATTATTTTTGATATATTTTTCTTTTTCTCTAAGTATTTAAAACTATAAGTTTCCCTCTAAACGTTGCTTTAGCTGCATCCTACGGATTTTGATATGTTGTGTTTTTATTTTCTTTATTTTCCCTTGTAGCTTCCTAGCCTCGTGGATTATTTGGAAATGTGTCATTTAATTTGCAAGTATTTGAGAATTTTCTAGATTCTTCCTGTTGTCTGTCAATTTCTAATTTAATTTCATTATAGGCAGAAAATATACTTTGTATCATTTCAAATTTTAAATTTTTTTGAAATTTGTTTTATGGCCCACTGTACAGTCTGTGCTGGAGAATATTCCCTGTGAAACTGAAAAGACTGTGCTCTCTTGTGGGGGGTTGGTGGAATGTTCTAGATGTGCTAGGTCATGTTGGTCTCATTGTTCTGTCAGTAACTGAGAGAGAAACACTGAAATTTCCAACTAAAATTGTTGAATTATCTATTTCTCTTTTTAATTATATCTGTTTTTGCTTTTCTAATTCGTGTCTTTGTTTTTGGTGCATGTACATTTATAACTGTTATCTCTTTCTGATGAATAGACCCTTTCATCATTACAAAATATCCTTGTGTCTCTAGTAGTATTCCGAGTCTTAAGGTCTATGTTGCCTGATATTAATATAGCCACTTCAGTGCTTTCTCTTTCTTAGATTCATGGTTTTTTTTTAAATGTTGTGGTAAAAAAATGAGCAATGTAAAATTTACCATCTTAACTATTTTTAAGTATACAGTTCAGTCGTGTTAAGTATATTCACGTGGTTGTGCGATAGATCTTCAGAACTTTTTCATCTTGTGCAAATAAAACTCTGTACTAATTTAACAATAACTCACCATTTCTCTCCCCCTCAGCCCTGGGACAAGCAGCATTCCACTTTTTGTTTCTGAGTTTGACTACTTGAGATACCTCATATAAGTGGAATCATACACTATTTGTCTTTTTGTGACTGGCTTATTTCATTTACTATAATGTCCTCAAGATTCATTCAAGTTATAGCATGTAACAGGATTTTCTTCTTTCTTAAGATGGAATAATAGTCATCACATGTATATACGACATCGTGTTTATCCATTCATCTGTTGACAGACACTAGAGTTTTTTCCACCTCTTTGCTGTTGTGAATAGTGCTGCTGTGAACATGGATGTGCAAATATCTCTTCAAGATCCTACTTTCAATTCTTTTGTGTATATAATGAGAAGTGGAACTGATAGATCATACAGTAATTCTATTTTTAATTTTTTGAGAAACTGACATACTGTTTTCTATGTTAGTTGTATTATTCTACATTCCCACCAACAGTGCACAAGGGTTCCAATTTCTCCACATCCTCCTCAGCACTTGTTAGTTTCTATTTTTTTGATAGTAGTCATCCTAATGGGTTTGAGGTGATATCTCATTGTGGTTTTGATTTGCATTTTCCTAATGATTAGTAATGTTGAGCATCTTTTCATATGCATGTTGGCCATTTGTATATCATCTTTGGAGAAATATCTATTCAATTTCTTTGCTCACTTTTGAATCTGTTTATTTTCATTGTTGTTGTTGAGTTGTAGTAGTTATTTATATTTTCTGAATGTTAACCCATTATCAGCTTTATGATTTGCAAACATTTTCTCTCATTCCATAGGTTGCCATTTCACTCTGTGGATTGTGTCCTTTGATGCACAGAAGTTTTTAATTTTGATGTAGTCCAATTTGTCTATTTCCACTTTTGTTGTCTGTGCTTTTGGTGTCCTCTCCAGGAAATCCTTGCCAAAGCCAATGTTATGAAGCTTTCCCCTACATTTTCTCCTAAGAATTTTATAGCTTTAGGTCTTATGCTTAGATCTTTGATCCATTTTGAGTTAATATTTGTATATGGTGTTAGGCGAGGGTCCAACCTCACTCTTTGTAATATAAGTGCCTGACAATGATTTTTTTTTTTTTTATTGTGATGTAAGTGCCTGGCTTTAAACTTTTGATTGTTGAGGCATCCATTTCAAAGACGGCCATCGTGGGTAAACATATTGCCAGCTACGCAACTAGGTAAAGAGCCAGGCTGTTCCACGCATGAAGCTCCCCTTTTCGAAAGCCCTCGGTAACCTAGATAGATGACTGCTTGAGCAATCCCGCTTTTCCCTTCCTGTACTTTAATCTTAGCTCTTACGTTTTAAATTCACCAATAAGGAGTGAAACCGCAAAACCCTAGGGACCCCAACCCAGACCCTAATAAAGGCAGAACCCCAAGTCCGCATTCTCTCTCTCTCTCTCCCATGGCCTTCCTGTGTGGTACTGGGCGTGCTATCCTCCAGGACTTGTGAGTAATAACCCTTGTTTTTTCTAAGTTCTCTGATAGTTGTTGCTGAGTTGCATCCTGCAGTCATAGTCAGAACCACAAGGACTTGTCTAGCCACAGCATTGGCCCTGGTGGGAGAAATATCTATCGGGTCTCACCACTAGTAGTATGGGTCCAAATGCAAGCTCCCAGGCATTCCTAGCCTAGAGTATCACAACTGATATGCTGAGACAGACATGAAACCCTCTTTCATGTGGATATCTAGTGTCAATGCAAATAATCCATAATCAATCTATAGACCAAAATTGGGGTAATTTATTGTGAGCCAGACCTGACAACTAGCCCAGGGCCTTCCTTCCCCAAGGAAAGAAGGGGAGCAAAGAAGTGGGGTGTACAGAGTGATTACATACCGTCTTAGAACAAAGAGCGTACATCACATGTGATAGGAATGTCCCTTTTTACAATTGTTGCTAGATGCTTTGCTGTTCACAGATCAGTGAACACAGCAGGTCAGTGGTCACAAGGTGAGTACAGTAGGTCATTTCATAGTATTCTTTTCTAATCCTTTTTATTTCTGTAAAGTCTGTTGTAATGTTCCCTCTTTCATTTCTGATTTTAGTCATTTGAGTCTTCTCTCTGTATCTTGGTCAATCTAGCCAAAGGTTTGTCAATTTTATCTTTTCAAAGTACCAACTTTTGGCTTATTTGATTTTTCTCTATTGTTTTTCTATACTCTATTTCATTTATCTTCACTCCAACCCTTATTATTTCTTTCTTTTGGCTAGTTTTAGGGTTAGCTTCTTCTTTTTCTAGTTCCTTAAGGTATAAAGTTAGGTTGTAGACTTAGAATCTTTCTTCTCTTTTAGTGTAAGTGTTTAGAGCTATAAATGTCCCTCTTAGCACTGCATTGCTGCATCCCATATGTTTGGGTGTGTCGTGTTTTCATTTTCCTTTGTCTCAAGATATTTTCTAATTTCCCTTGTGATTTCTTCTTTGACTCATTGGTTATTTCAAAGCTTAATTTCCACATATTTATGGATTTTCCAGCCTTCCTTCTCCTATTGATTTCTAGTTTCATTACATTGTGATCAAACAAGACCCTTTGCATAATTTCAATCTTATTAAATTTATTGAGACATTTTGTGGCCTAACATATGGCCTATCCTGGAAAATGTTCCATGAACACTTGAGAGAATGCGTATTCTGCTGTAACTGGGTGGAGAGTTCTGTGTGTATCTGTTGGGTCTGATCGGTCTGTAGCATTGTTCTAGGTCTCTATTTCCTTACTTATCATCTGTCTAATTTCTCTTTCCATTATTGAAAGTGGGGATTGAAGTCTCCCCCTGTTATTGTAGATCTGTCTACTTTTCCCTTCAATTATGCTAGTGTTTGTTTTACATATTTAGGGGCTCTGATATTTGCTGGATATGTATTTATAATTGTTATATCTTCTTGGTGAATTGACTCTTTTATCATTATATACTGTCCTTTGTCTCTTGTAACGCTTTTTGGCTTAAAGTCTATTTTGTCTGATAGTATAGCCACCTCTGCTCTTTGGTGGTTACTATTTGCATGGAATATCTTTTTCCATCCCTTTACTTTCAACCTGTCTATGTGGGTCATTGAATCTAAAGTGAGTTTCTTGTAGACAGCAAACAGTTGGATTCTGTTTTTGTTTTTGTTTTTTAAAACTCATTCAGTCAATCAATGTCTTTTGATTGAGGAATTTAATCTATTTACTTTTATAGTAATTACTGATTATGAAGTTCTCACCTATTGCCATTTTGTTAATTGTTCTCTCTATGTTTAGCAGCTTTTTTTGGTCCTTCATTTTCTTTCTTACTGCCTTCCTTTGTGTTTAGTTGGATTTTTTTGTAATAATGTGATTTGCTTGTATCATTTCTTTTTGTGGATATTATATAGATATTTTCTTTGTGGTTAACATGGGGATTACATAAGACATCTTGAAGTTAAAACAACCTTTTAAAAAATGACAGCAAACTAATTGCAATCACATATAAAAATTTTCTCTTTTACAACTTCACCTCTCTCACTTTATGTCCAAATTACATTGTTATATATTGTATACCCACTAATTTATAGTTATTTTAATTTTAAATGGTCTGTCTTCTAGTTTGCTGATTCTTTCTTTTGCCTGATTAAGTCTGGTGTTGAACTCCCCTAGCATACTTTTCAATTCAGTTATTGTATTTTTCAGCTCCAGAATTTCTGTTTGGTTCTTTTTTTTCATGATTTCTAACTCTTTGTTGATATTCTCATTTTGTTCATGTGTTGTCTTCCTGATTTTGTTTCATTGTTTGTGTTATCTTTTAGCTCATCGAACATCTTTAAAACAGTCATTTTAAATTCTTTGTCAAGTGTCTCAGAAGCTTACATGTCTTTAGGGTCAGTTTCTGGATATTCATTTTGTTCCTTTGATTGGAGCAAGTTTTCCTGTTTCTTTATACACTTTGTGATTTTTGTTGAGATTTGGGCATTGAAACTACAGCCCCTTTCCCAGTCTTTATAGACTGGTTTTGTGCAGGGGAAGATCTTTACCAATCAGCCCAGCATAAAGGGTCTTCATTCTCTCCAACTTTTTCTGGGGATATGTCTTGTGCATGTGCTTTTATTCTAGTTCCTGGTAATTGTGGCTGCTTTAAATTTCTTAATTTTCCTATGAATCTTGCCTCTGCCTCTTCTTAGAACCCTAGGATTTCTATTGTATTCCTCTGCCCATAATCTCTTGTTCCCAGGTGCCCGCAGGACTGCAGACTCCCTGCAGCTCTAGGGTGCTGAGTTGCCCACCACTGCTTTCAGCAGCGTCCAACCTGATATCCAAACTATACCACCATTGCTATCAGTACTCCAAGTCAGGTGAGACAGAAGCCAGACCCTTGGGAAGCCCCTAGACAAGCCAGAACACTGCAAACAAATTCCAATCTTCCCCTTCTATCCTAAGGGAGGAGCTGAGAGTTGGACAGCTTTCTCCTGATCATACTACTCTGTTCTGGGTAGGGGAAGGGGTAAGTGTGAGCAAGATGCAGTGAAATTTCCTATTGCTTTGGGTGCAGTTTTTTCTTGCTTAGGGGTTTCCTTAATTGCTTCAGCTTCTTAACTGATTTCTAGAGTTCTCACAAAACTATCTTGGTCTGTATATTGTTGTTAACTTGGTGTCTCCGTGGGAGAACTAAGATCTGGAGCTTCGTAGTCTTCTGTCTCTCTGGCACCACTCTGTTAAGGTTACTTTTTACATGATAAACAATTTTCTATCCTTTTACTTTCAACCCAAGTATTTAGCCTTTGCATCTAAGAGATATAGACAGCATAGAGTTGGATCTTACTTTTTTACACAGTCTGACAATCTCTGCCTTTTTTTTGGGGGGGGGAGTTTAGTCCATTCACATTTAATATAATTACTGATGCAGTGATATAGATATAGATAAGTATCTGCAATTTTGCTACTTGTTTTTCTGTCTCTCAGGTCTTTTTTCTTCCTTTTTTTCTCCTTTACTGTATTCTTTTGTGTTAATGAAAAAATTCTGTGTGTACCATTTTAATTCCTTTCTTGCATTTCCTTCTTTTTGAGGGAGATTAGCCCTGAGCTAATATCCACTACCAATCCTCTTTATGCTGAGGAAGATTGACCACGAGATAATGTCTGTGCCCATCTTCGTCTACTTTATATGTGGGACGCCTGCCACAGCATGGCTTGATAAACAGCGTGTATGTCCATGACCGGGATCTGAACTGGTGAGCCCCGGGCCACTGAAGCAGAATGTGGGAAGTCAACTGCTATGCCACTGGGCAGGCCCCTCCTCTCTTGCTTTTCAAGCTATATTTTTCAGCTATTATTTAAGACTTTTTAGGAGTCCTTTTAAAGAGCTTTTAAGACAGATTTTAGGAATCCATTTCTCCTGCAATGGGCAGCCAATGATGTCTTTGCTCAGTTTTTTATTCTTGTTTTTATTTATTAGCCTTGCTTCCTAGGGGCACCCTTGTGTTTTTGTATACCTGAGTGGTCAGCCAATGATTTGAGTACAGGTTGTGCTCAAACACCCTGCTCCCCTAGGCTCCCAGTATATGCTCATTGATATGGATGTGGGTTGGGGAATGCACTCAGAGTTGCTGGCAGTTCTCAAGTTTCCCTAGTCTTTCACCTTCTGCTGTTCTCTTTTGGTCTTTCTTGAACATATGTGTAGTTTTTCCAGTCAGCCAGCCATGTGTGTAGAACTTATCTCAATTCTTTGATAGCTTTTTCACTTCCAGGATTCTGGCTGGTCCAGAACTCACCCTGTCTGAGGTCACAGTCCTGGGTTACCTAAACTAAATGTGTTCCCTGTTCATTTCCAGCCAATTTCGCTGCTTTTACCTGGCAAGATCACAGGGTTTTTACCCTCCCTCCACCTTAAATTCAGTCTTCCTTTTGGCAGCAAAGCTGATGATTTTCAAGGCCACCTCCATGCTGGTAAAACTCCTTTTTACTGTCTAAGATGGTAGGTGGAGGATGGGAGCAATTCCAAGTAAGAAGGTCACAGACTCCTCCTGTTCTTACTTGAAACTCTTGCTGTTTTTCAACAATAGTTCCCAATTCATTGTCTGCCTTTGTTCAATTTACAGTGATCCCAAATTGTTGCTTTTGATTATTTTGTCCAATTTTATACTTTTTTTCTCATGAAGAGGAATCGTGGATGTCTTCACACCACCAAAAAAAGAACTTCCTCTTCTCCTGTTGTTATGGACTGAATTCTATCTCCCAAGCCCCAAATTTGTATGTTGAAGCCCTAACTTCTATGTGTCTTTGGAGATACAGCCTTAAAAAGGTAAGTAAGGTTAACGAGGTTATAAAGATGGGGCCCTAATCTGATAGGACTAGTGTCCTTATGAGAAGAGGGAGAGACGCCAGGAATGTGCACACACGAAGGAAAGGCCATGTGAGGACGCAGCTAGAAGGCAGCAATCTGCAAGCCAAGGAGAGGCCACTGGGGAAACCAGACCTTCCAGGGCGTGATCTTGGACTTTTAGCCTCCAAAATTCTGAGAAAATAAATTTTTATTGTTTGAGCCACCCAGGCCATGGCATTTTGTTATGGCAGCCTTAGCAGGCTAATACAGTCTCATATCTTGAAGCCACTTTCATCAGACCTTTGCCCCGTAATTGTAATAAAACTTATCTTGGTCCTATCACTGAATTCTCAGTCTTCCAGTCTCTCAGTCCAGATCCACAGACACTCTTGATCTGTCAGCAGCATTTGACACAGTTGATCACTTCCTCTGCTTTGAAACACTTTGTTTGTTTGCTTCCAATTTTGCACTCTGTGCTGATTTTTCTCCATCCTCACTGGCCAGCTTCTTAATGTGGAGTGCTCCAGGACTCGTCATTCAACCTCCTATCTTCTCTATCTCTATCATTTCCTTGGTTATATCATTTAAAATCATGGCTTTAAACATCATCTGAAGATGATGAAGCCTAAATTGATACCTCCAGCCTAGACCTCTTTCCTAAACTGTGAACTCCCATATCTGTTTGCATATGGAACATCTCCATTCGTATATCTTAACAAGCCCAAAATGAAACTCTTAGTTGTCAACTCAGGTGAGTTTGCACCTAAATTATTGACAATTTAATTCTTTCAATTCCTCAAGCAAAAAATATTGAAGTCTTTTTGTCCCTACCATTTATCCTACTTTGGCTGAATCAACAAATCTTTTTGCTCAATCTTAAAATACAGCTGGAATCTGGCCACTTCTGACCGGTTCCACTTCTGTCATCACGGTCCAAGCCATCATTGTCCCTCATCTGGATGACTGCAGTAGCCTCCTCACTGGTTACTTGGCTGCTACTGTTTTTCTCTACTCCACATGAAAGCCAGAGTAATCCCATTAAAGCATGTCAGATATCATCACTCCTCTGCTGGAAAACCTTCCATTGCTTTCCATCTCATTCAGAGAAAAAGTCAGTGTTCTTCCAAGTCCTTCCAAAGGCCACACACAGTCTCACCCTATTGCCTCTGGGACCTCGTCTGATTCTCTCTCTCTTTTCCGGCCACAGTGACCTCTTTGTTCTTCCTCACATGTGACGCGCATACTCCTACCTCTACGCTTCGCATATGCCTTTCCCCCTCTTTGTAATGCTTTCTCCCTTCCTTCAAGTCTTCACCTAATGTCAACTTTTTAAAGAGGCCTTCTCTGACTAACCTATTTAAAAGTGCAAACCCTCCCAGCCCCACACTTCTTATCTCTCTTCTCTGCCTTATTTCTACAGAGTATTACCACCTTGTTACAATCTGTATTTTTTACTTTTTTGTCTACTGCCTGTCTTCCTTCACTAAAATATAATTTCCACGAGGGCAGGGGTTCTTTCTGCTCTTTTGTTCGTTTCTGTACCCGTGGTGCCTAGAAGAGTGCCTGACATGTAAGAGATGTTCAGAAAATATTAGTTGACTAAGTAGATCATTGTCTCAAAAGTGGATCCAGGAAAGAACTTCATTTTTCATTTGTGTGTCCGCAACTCAAAGCACAGAACTTGACCCAGAGGGTCCACACACACACACACATGAGCAATAGTAAGAGTCCAAACTGCTCCTGCTCCTGAATGAGCAGCTGTTCGGAAGGGTTCTACAGATGAGCTGCACCGAATATTCACCTCAGACAATCCCCATTGGGGATAATAACTTCTAGAGTAGAGTTCTATAGGAAGAGCTGGTCAATGCATTTCATGAGCTCGGAATGACCTTGATGTGTAGTTTGAGAAAAGAAGACTACAGGCTGACTGCACTTTATAAACATAAATACAGATAATACCAAACAAAAGATCAGTCAATGAGTTCTAATCTTGTAAAATAAAATTTAAAAATCAGACATTTTAAAGACACGCCCAGGATCAACTCTTCTAGCTCTGCCGTTGTAACTGTGTGGCCTTGGCAAACTCAACTTCTTAGAGCCTCGGTTTCCTTATTAATAAAGTAGGATTGATAAGTTCTCTCTCATTCATGCACATTTTCACTCATTCTATTTTCCTTAGAGTACCTGTTCTGTGCCATACGGTGCCCTGGGTCCTGGTGACCGGAGTTGGCACAGTGGCTGCTGTGGTGGCCTGTGAAGATTAATCAGTGGAAATTTATGAACACAGCAGAGGCCCTGGTACATAGTAGGTGCTTGAAAAGGATGGACTCCTTTCTCATATCCAATCCTCGAGCCAGCTGTCAGTAGTATCACTACCTCATTTTCATACTCATTCTCATCTCTCAAATGTCACTTTTCAAGGGAGCCTGTCCTGGCCATCCCATCCAAATAGCTGCTGTCCCTTTGTATCAGATCACCCCGTCTATTTTCTTCATAGCACTTTCCACTTTATAAACTTATCTTTAAAATAGCTTTCCCTTTTATTGTCTGTGTCCCTCTCTGAAAATACAAGCTTCCTGAGGGCAGGGACCTGTTGCTTTATTCTCCACTGCGTCCTCAGCACCTGCAAGGGTGCCTGGCACACAGAAGTGCTCCAAAAGTAAGTGGGCAATGCAATGACGGGGGGCCTGTGTCTTTTTCCTCTCTGTACCTCTAGTGCCAGGCACAGGGCTTGGCCGGGAGCAGGGGCTCAGAAAATGTGGGGAATGAATGTTTTGTTGTGTGGCAGCAGCAGGGTCTCCTTTACCTGGCGTCAGCGTGAACTGCGTCTCTACAAAGCCCTGCGGCATGGAGAGTGTTGGGTGTGACATCAGCAGGGGCAGTATGCCTGGAGTGGAGCCAACACTCTAGCCTTCGAGGTTTGCCTGTAAATACCCACAAGGACGCAGTCCCTGCATTTCCTGCATTGTGCTTCCGAGTGAAACCCTGCTCCCCACACCTACTTCTCTGGCTTCCCAGGGAGATCTGTAAGTACAAAAGAGCAAGCGTTCAGAACATTACAATTTCCAAACTTCATTTCTCCTCCAGAATGTCATTGGCTCCTCACGTCGGCCCTGGGAGGTAGAGGATGTCTCTGCTCGTTGCGCAAAGCAGGGGACCGGGTGACTTGCTGTCGTGACACAGCGAATAGATGGTGAAGCAGACCTCTGACTAGGTCCCCATTTCCCCACTTTAATTTGCACCTCTTGGCATGAGATTGGACTAGAAACTTGTGGAATTATGTGTTCAAGTTGGAAGGTAAGAACATGAAAAAGAAAGGAAAAATAACACTTTTATTTTCAAGGGTTTATCAAGAGTGTAAGAGGGAGAACGGATGATTAAGGTTGAAAACTGCCCCAAATTTACTCTTGGGTGGAAAAAATACCAGGTGCTCCATATATTGCATCAAAAACAGCAGACATTAGATAATGCTATCTGTTAAGAAAGAAATTAGAAAACTTTTAGTAAGTAATCATAGAATATTTTTACTGGCCTTTTTAGATAGAAAGTAAAAACTTTGAAGAGGATGCAAAATATCCCAAGTGATTTGACAATGCTTACAAGAAAAAGAGTTAAGATTTAAAAAAAAATTCAACACTTTGTGTGTGTGTGTGTGTGTGTGTGAGGAAGATTTGCCCTGAGCTAACATCTATGCCAATCTTCCTCTATTGTATGTGGGATGCCTCCACAGCACGGCTGATGAGTGGAGTAGGTCTGCATCCGGGATCTGAACCTGTGAACTCGGGCCGCCAGAGTGGTAGACGTGGATCTTTAACCACTTGGCCACGGGTCAGGCCCTCAACACATTTTTGAATATAACATGTTTATCAGACGATTCCAGATTCTAGCACTTTGCCTCTATAACTCATTCAATGCTCACAATAACCTTGCAAAGTAGGGCTTCTTCCCTTCATTTTAGAGTTGAGCTCAGAGATGTGAAGTGATCTGTCTAAGGACACACAGTTAATAAGTGGCAGGGCCAGAGTTTGAAATGCCCTTTCACCAAGCTGTTTGTTTGGGTCAAAAGGGTCATGGGCCACACGACACATGGGGTAGAGCGAGCCCTTGGCTCTGGGTTCAGAGCGTGGGTTTGGTGACTGCATTGTCAGGATGAAATGGCGTGGAGGGGAGCTGCACTCGGGAAGCACTCATTCCCACGGACCTGTGCAATCACGTGCAACGACAGGGCTAGGTAGACGTACAAATATCCCAGAAGGAACACACTATGTTTCAAGGCAGATGGAATCTAGGATCTGAGGAATCTGAGGGGTGAAACAGAGACACTGAGATCCCCACGCAATTAACAGATCAGCTCCACACAAGGAAGTGCTTGCTCTGGGTGGGCGGACACGAGACATGGACCAGAGTGGGCTGCAGAAGTGGCTCAGAGGGGGTCAGATTCAGCAAAGGAAAGAGGGCAGAACTGGAGCTTTGGCGGTACCCTGCCTCCTTCTGCGTCACCTGCTTCACTTTACCAACACCCCGTTGAGAAGGGCTTGGTTGTATCTAAGCAGGATTTGTAATTTGGAGAGTGTGTGCAGTACACATGTGCACAGGAGTGGAACACATGAGCCCAAGCACACACACGCGCGCACACACACACACACACTTATAATTAGACTGGAAAAATTATTTCTTTTTCTTCCCATAGAATGGTTTTAATTTGCATTAATTAATTTTTTTAGGTGGAGAGAGGAAGCCTAACACCAGGTAATGATTTTTAAAATTTTTAACACTCTTTCAAGAAAATGGGAACTTATATGGCAAAGATGCTCATATATAAAACACAAATAGTACTTCGTCGATATGTATTTTACAATTTCAAATTTTACCATTTGCCTTTGCTGAAGTCAACGAGGCCAGCAAGGCAGTCAGTGAACTCACAGTTTGAAACTGAGGCTTGTGGACAGCTGCCACGCGTTCACCTCAGCGTCCCGTGAGGTCCTGTATTTTGTTTCATAGTTTAGTTGTTCAGGGTTGAGAAAGTTTCGATTCACACAGAGAAGTAGCTACAAATGGCAGACTTTTTTTTAACTACTATGTTTTTTCTTCTTTCTAGAGATGTGACATACAAGTTTTCCGGTCAGTAATGTCCCACTGCACATTGTCCTAAAGCAAAGCAGACAGATGACTGGCAAAGCCGTGCTGCCCCTCCCCATGCTGAGCTGGACCAGTGGGACGCCATCTTGATAGAGAGATTTTGAAAGGAAGAAGGAATTGAAGTCATCTTTTTGTTAAATTAAACTCATACCACCCACCCCAACAGAAAACCTGACAAACTGTTATGCAGAGAGGGTTTTAAACAAACCTGCACAAACACGCTCAA
Source organism: Equus quagga (assembly GCF_021613505.1). NCBI lineage: Eukaryota > Metazoa > Chordata > Mammalia > Perissodactyla > Equidae > Equus > Equus quagga. The sequence goes on from NC_060273.1 coordinate 48,753,039, forward strand.
CATGTGATAAGGAAAAGACACCTTTTAGTCTAATTCCAGTGCACAGCGGCCATTCATCGGTGCCCAGGAAAACAGCAGAGCCCACGGAGAAAACACTTTTGCCTCCATAGCACTAACAACTAAAAAGCACACAGTATATAACACTCTGATCTTCAAGAAGGTAATCAGGGAGATTCCAAAAATAGAGCCTCTGGGTTAACTTGAATATTTATCTATAAAAATGTGTTTTTTTCCAAAATAATTCTTAAAAGAGGCTTCTAGACACAGTGAGACTACATCAGGACAGCAGAAGACAAAGTGATAAAAGGACAGCCAATGTGACAGTGGGAGGTGATTTTCACATGTGGCTTTTAGTCAAGGACGTCTCTTTCAGTTGATTCCCATAGCCAAGATGAGCTGTGACAATAGGGGCTTCAGAAATCCCATGACGGGGGCGCTGGTTTGAGTGATACTCTAGATAAATCCTCCCAAACTGTCCTCACACCGCTGGGCTGTTGGATCTGAAAGACTGAAACTCTGACCAAGAGTGAAAGAGCTTGGGTGCATAGAAAATCCGTGCCAAGCCTGCTGTGATGCTGGGGACAGAGGGGGTTCGTGCCGTGGGCCATTCCACGTTTCTGAGACACTGACATGTATGCTGTGGAAGGGGCCTCCAGGTGGAGTGCTCTTTGCTGGCCCCAGAAGTCTGACTCAGAAGCCGCTGAGAGCTGTCTGCTCTGGGAGGAGCACTGAATACACAGTGTTTCAGGGTCAGGAAATTTCCTTACTGACTCATCAATAATTAACATTAACAAAGAGCTACAGGGCAGCCAGTCTGTCCGCTGTGTTCTCCTATTACCATCAACCAAAGTCTCTCCCAGTCCGCTGGGTAGGGATGTCCAGGATGACACCACCGCCTGGAGGAGAGAGTTGTGCCACAGATTTTTCTGGGAAGGTGGCATAAAAGATGATTTGCACAACAAAGTCACCCCTGAACCACTGCTGAAATCTAGTCCTGGCCTCCTTCTCCTGCCTGGTAGTCTAGAAGCGTCTTTAAAAGCTGAAACGCAGTAAATGTGAGCAGCATGTTGAGTACATCCCCAGCCACTTAATCTTTGTGGTGCCGTATGTTGCTGGGAAGGTCGCCATGTTGAATATGGGAATCTGCTCCAGTAGCTCGTTTTTTTTTTTTTTTGAGGAAGACTGGCCCTGAGCTAACATCGTGCAAATCTTCCTCTATGTTATATACGTGATGCCTGCCACAGCGTGGCGTGATAAGTGGGGTGTAGGTCCACGTCTGTGATCCAAACCTGCAAACGTGGGCCTCAGAAGCAGAGCACGGGAACTTAACCACTATGCCACGGGGCTGGCCCCACCAGTAGCTCCTTTTTAATATGCTTTTGTATATGTATGTATATGTATTATGTATATGAACATACATTCATTAAAAGTAGACACGCAGATGAATTGATTCTCTTCCGTCTTTTCCAACTCCTGGCAGTACTGGTCTGTGAAATTCCTCTGTAACAAATAGAACTTGTCATCCTTGAAAATGTCCTCTGAATATCCAACTACAACTTCAAATTTGACTTCAGAGGTGGAGGAGATGTCAGCGAGAACCCGTGGACCTCCTACTGTGCCTGCAGTTGGTTTCACCCTCCCCTGTGCCCGCGGAGCCCGACCTGCCTTCAAGGCGCGTTGGTGGGCTGCCAGGAGGCCTCAATGCCAGGGCTGAAGCCTGCCCAGGTGCTGCCCTCCATCTGGCTGAATCTACCACCAGTGCCACTACCTGCAGATGTTTGTTTTTACCTCTCTCTGAGTCATCACAGGATGTTGGACAAACAGATCCAGCACCTTGAAAGCCTAGGACAAAATTTCCTTTTCAACATTGAATCATTGATGACATATTGGCATTTCTGGGTCGCAAGTATACAGTTTAGAGGCAGTCAATGCATAGACCCTTGGAATCCCCATTATTTAGTATTAGAATCCCCATTATTTAGAATTTTATAACATGATTTGTTGTTAAAGTAATGACTAGCCTTGTGAGTTTCAAAGCTGCCTGAGTTCTTGTGTTTTGGGCCCCAACTTGGAGTGTCAGCTCTGTTGTGGACACTTCATCTGCAGTGGGAAGCTTGGTGACGCTGTGACCTGTCCAACAGAACTTAATCACATTTGGAGGGGAAGCCCCTAGACTTGCTGCCAACCCCACAGTTGTCCTAAAAGGACAGAGATGCATTGTGCCGTGTGAGCATTCACCTGGTGTCACACCCCTGGCATGACACCTTGATGAGCAGGTGATGACACCTGATGAGACACCTTGATGTCATTTGCACTGAGCAGGTCTATTCAGCATTTACCCAACGATGCTAGGCACATATTTTGCCCTAATATACTCACTTGAACAATTTTACGTGAGGTAAACATGGCCAAGCCAAGCTTGACTTTTTAAAAAAGAGCACGTTGAATCATTATAATCATTCTAGTCACTGAGCCCATTTTCCAGATGTTCAATGGTAAATACAGAGGTGGCAGAAGAATCTTTCCTTGGACGGCTGCGTTGACGTGAGTTCACCTCAAAGCACACAGCAAAGCCCTGGGAGGCTCCCGGGTACCAGCGTTTGGTATCTGAGACAATTGGGTGTGCGCTCTTCTATGTGATGGCTTTGCAAATTATAAACGTTCATGTAAGAATGATACTAAGCCAGACTTTTGCAGCACCTCAAACACCACCATAGTTTAAAGACGACTGGCGTAGGGGAAAAGGAGCTCGAACTGGATCCTGACTGCTGCTTCTTAACTATGTGAACGTGACTCCACTTTATAATCAGTTTCTCATTTCTCAAAGGGGGCGGCCGTTCCATGGGGTTGATGTATCGATTAAACGAACAATGTGTGTAAGGTGCATACCACCAAGGCCGTGCATATGGAGGGCACCGAGCAAATACTAACTCATCTCTCCCTGACCTTTTAAATCCTAATTTCATAGAAAATAGGTATCTCTAAGGATGTGAGACATGAAGCAGAATAGCCCCAGGCCACATTTGCTATCAGCCTCCTAGGAAGAGCAGGAAACGGCGTAGTCAACAACAGTGGCTGTCAGCCCTGGCTGCACATAAATCACATAGGGAGTTTTGGAAGAATGCTGATGCCTGGGCCCCACCCTCAGAGCTTCCCATCTAACCAGTGTGGGACGCTGCGCGGGCATCGGCATCTTTCAGAGTTCTTCAGGTGATTTTGATGTGCAGTTGGTGTTGAGAGCCGCTGCTCTAGACAGAAGAGCCGTCCGTCGTTAGCATTCTGCCACGGTCTTGGCACAACAGTCTCACTCTATCTCCTCCTCTGTGCCCTGCAGGAGTGTAATTTGCTCTCCAAGTTATTCCCATGGCCATTGTAAGCACTGCCGTCCCTGGCAAGGTGCTGATGCCACCATATGCCGCACCATGTGCCTCCCCTTCTCTGCTCTGCTGCTGCCTCCACAGCTCCCCCTGAGCTCCTGAAGCAAGAGGCCTGGCACATTCACCGCGTGCCTTAAGGAAAGTGCAAGTGCTGCTTTAGGATAAGCCAAACCTGGCATCCTGCAGTGCAGAGGGAACACGCCTAACAGCCTAAGGCTTCTGCTTATGCTGCAGGGGGGGAGTGACGTAATTTAGGATGAAAGAGAAAAGGCTATGGGCTTTACACAGCCTGAGGTCCTTAAAATAGCGAAAGATGGCAGACAAGACGTATCTGGCCATAGACAGCCCCCCCCCCCCCAGCCCCCCGTCATGAAATGTTTTCTGGGCTGAGCTCAGAGGAGAGGACATTTACTCCTGCCTCCAGGAGGCAGAGGAACCTTCACAGAAGAGGTGATATTGGATCTGGGTTTGGAGGAGGTATTGGAAGTTGTTTGAATGTTGGAGGACATGTGAATAAAGACCAAGAGTGATCAGCATGAGGAAAAGCATGGAGCTGGACCATCAGATTGTGTGTGTAGACAGCGCATCATATGGAAAAGGGATTGGGAGGCCAATAGTGCATGGATCAGAATGGGTTAGGTCACAGGGCAGTAACAAATAGCCTCCAAATCTTAGTGGCTTAACGAAACACATGTCTATTTCTCACCTGTGCTAGAGATCAATCCTGGGTCTTCGGTGGGGAGGGGGACGTCTTCTTGAGGTTGTCCTGACTGAGGGAGATAGACCTTCTACCGCCTGGATCATCGTTGTTCACTGGGGCAAAGCGGCAGGAAAATGATGAATGAACTGGACTTTATAGGCTTCTACCTGGAAGTGACAAACGTCACTTCTATGACTACCATGGGGAGGAAGGCCTTAAAAATCTCCCCAGGGAGCTTCGATTTGAGCTTGAAGGAATAGGGGAACCAGCGGAGGTCCGTACGTGGGAGAGCCATGTTTAGAACTGAGGTTACACGGAGCTGGGCTAGAGAAGAACACTTATTCCTTTGCGCTGGAGAGTCTTTTTCTCTCTTTTTAGATCTCTCTGCCTCCATAAGAGGCACAGTATTTATCTGCCCTCTGCTTTTTGGTGAACTTAATAGGAAAGACTGCCCTCCCACCATTTACCCTGCAGTTTTGAGGGTAAGAGCCATTCAGGGGATTATTGTCAACCTACTTGCCCCCAGGTCTAAGGCGTGTCCTCCAGCCTAGCTTTTATCAAAAAGAACAAAGCTGACATGTTCATTGCCATCTGACTTCTGAGCCAATTTCTCAATTAATTGGTTCCTAATTCATGGAGGAAGAAAGGGGCTTTCTTTACAGACCCCCTCAAATCCCAGGATGGATTAGAAGGAGAGACGAGGAAGAAAGAAAACCAGTAAGAAGGTGTGCACAGAGGCCAGACAGAGATAAAGATAAAAACAGTGTGGAGAAAAGAAGAATTCAAGAGAGAGACTTCTGACTGAGTGGAGTGTGGGAGCGAAGAGGAGCAGCGCAGGAGCCAGGCTGCCCGGGCTCCAGTCCCTAAGGGATGGGAGCAAGATCTTGGGCACATTTCTTTACCTTTCCCGGCTTCACTGAGCAGCTCTGCAAAATGGGGGCCATATTAGGAGAACCCAAATTATAGCCTTCTTGTGAGAAATAAATGAGTGAATCCTGGCCACGTGTTTAGCATAGTCTCTGACATATGGAGTCCTTGATAAACAGTTGTGACCAATGCAGCTTTGCATGCGGAAGTCACAACTGATTTGGGTTGAATGTGTATGAAGATCCCTGGGCTCCTGACTTCAGCTAGTGTCCTTATTTTTTGCCTCTTGCCCCTAAAATCAGATTCCTGTTGATAAAGAGATTTGGTGACTCACTCCAAGTGATTAGAGCTAGTACATTTCTCCACATCTTTCTGCCTCTTGTCCCTTGTGTGGTTCAAATTCTATTTTTCCTTGGAACTTTAATAAACTTTTTCTTGTTTTTGTTCTCACTAGGCTGGTTTTCATTACCATTATAAATTCCAGTTCCTTCAATCTCCTCAGGTTGGCCTGGGTCACATAATCTCTCCATGGGAGAGATTGATTGCGACTGATTATTATGACATTTGCTAATGGTGGTGGTTTGGGGGAACAAACTCTGCTAGCTCACAGGATTACTCCATGCCCTAGACTGGAGTGTAGCATGCATTTTCTAATATTCACTTAATGCAAGTGGAACCAGATCTATTTTCACAGCAGAGTCTTCACTTTAAAAATTGTGTGGAAGTTCACCTTTGCGGAGGGAACTTTTTCTTTAATTCATATACCTTGGTTACATTTTCTTGTTCAAGAATGCCCTACAGGTTCTTACAGAGGCGCATCTGAGATTGTGGCTAAGAGCCAACATTCCATTTGTGGGACTGGAATTAATTTTGTGGGACGTCTTAGACTGAGGTCCCTGGAGGGGACTCTGAGACGGAGGTTGGCATGCTAGAGGTGTACTGAGCAGTGTCTCTGAGCAAACTTGCAAGGATGTGAGGGGAGCTGGGTTGGGCTGAGAGGGAAGTTGGGCTGTCATGCAGTCACAATAGAGGCTTCAGGTAATCCCCCAGGAGCTTGGGAGCTGGGATGGCCCTGCAGAGATGTCCTGAATTGATGCAAGAGGTCTTTGTACATGTACATTAATCAGTAGTTAGATATGGTCTGTGTTAGGGAAGAGGACAGAATATCAGGCGAGGTGGATCTTTTTGGTTGAGGGCAATTCTTGGGGAGGGACACACCTATGAGCCCTCACTAGCCACTATTCCCAAGTAGGGGGAAATGAGTGCCTCGTTCCTGAAGGGAGGACCTGGGTGGTACACCACCGTACACGCTATGAGGGGTATTTCTTAATAATTATAACATCATTGGAACTGCTGAAAAATGTTGGCTGAGTTCTTTTTCTCTGTGTGCAATTGGATTAGTTTCCTAGGGCTGCATAAAAAAACACCACGAACTTGGTAGCTCAAAATAACAGGTGTTTACTATCTCCCAGTTCCAGAGCCTAGGAGCCCCAAATCAAGGTGTTGACAGGGCCACACTCTCTGAAGGCTCTAGAGGAGGACCCTTCCTTCCCTCTCTCCTAGCTTCTGGTGGTTGCCAGCAATCCTTGGTGTTTCTTGGCTTGTAGAGGCGTCTCTCCAATCTCTGCCTCTGTTGTCACATGGCATTTTCCCTGTGTGTCTCTGTGTCCAAATTTCTCTCTTCCTATAAGGACATCAGTCATTGAGTTAAGCTGTATGCTGATGCAGTATGACCTCATCTGAGCTTGGTTAAATTCTCAAAGGCTCCACTTCCAAATAAAGTCATATCTACACTCTGGGGAACAGGACTTGGACATATCTTCTTAGGGGACACAATTCAACCCATAACAGCCACCATTTGAGAAGATATATTAATTCATCTACTGGACATCATCCCACCCACATCACCCCATCTTGCTCACAGAGGCATCATTAAAGATGACATCTCCACTTCCACTGTCCTTTTTCAGGTCTCACCGTCTCTCTCCTGGACTACAGTAACAGCCTCTCTGCTGTTCTCCCCCAAGTCCCTCTGTCTCCATATACCCTCCTCGTTACCCCAAGGGACCCTCCTAATTGAGGAGATTGAAGGTTTTTTTGCTGAGGAAGATTCACCCTGAGCTAACATCCATTGCCAATCTTCCTTTTTTTTTTTTGGCTTGTAGAAGATTGTCCCTGAGCTAACATTTATGCCAGTCTTCCTCCACTTTATATGTGGGTCACCACCACAGCATGGCTGACGAGTGGTGTAGGTTAGTGCCTGGGATCCAAACCTGTAAATCCAGGCTGCCAAAGCGGAACGTGCCGAAATCAACCACTACGCCACAGGGCCAGCTCCCTAAGGCTCAGTTTTGATTGTATAACTCTGCTGCTCAAAACGCATCAATGGTTTTCAATTCCTTACATTAGGAAATCTACACTCTTTAGTTTGATTTCAAGGTCCTGTGTTACCTGACCCTACTGATCTAAAGAGCCTCATCTCTGATTTGTGTTTGCTTTGCACTTTACACTTAAAAAATATTAAGTTGCTTGTGTGTGCCTACCATGTAACACTCACTCAAAAAATGGCAGCTCTCTCTCCTCCCTCCATAGTGTACAAAAAGACTTCTCTAAAGATTTAAGGGAATTCTCACAATCACTTGGTGATGTAGGCATTTTCACAGGTAATAGATGCAGTTGATGAGGATGCCGAAAGTCAGAGAGGAGAAATAACTAACCAGCTAATGATGAAGCCAAGAGTCACGCCCAGATTTCTGACTTCCAACATGAGATCATTTCTGCTGTGTCGTATCTGTGCAGTTCACACTTACAAACTTGACTTTCCGTAAATTTAAACTTATCACCGGTTTCTCATACTAACTATCTTTGCAAGCTGCAAATATTGAATTTAGGGGGCAAATCTCTCCTACATTACACCAGAAACAGAAATAACTGTGGAGGAAGAAATCGATTTTCCCAAGTTGAGGATACAGTGAACATTTAAGGACAGAATAAAAAGGCATTTGGGCTATGAGAGACTACACTGCTCTCAGAATTTCTCCCTTACAAAAAGATGGATGCGCATCAGTAAATGTCCCCTCACTATATGTCAGAAAGGCCCCAGGAATTGAATCAAAGCATCCATTTATGGCTATGTTTCTTTAAGATACAGCTGTGTGAGTCAGAGGTGCTATGCCAGGTGTTACAGAAGTTTCCATGGCAACTTCATCTGTATTTTCCTTCCTGAATGGCACTGTTAAATGGTGTCTTTGAGGCAACACCCATTTGAGATTCTCCGTCTTAAAGGTTCTGTTCCGTTGTAAGCTCCATTTACATATCTCTGAGTAGAGAGGGGAACTGAACAATTTCTTGAGGAACTGGGAAAATATAGACCTTTCAGCTGATTTGGACTAACTATCCACCTTGTCCTATTATAACTATTATCACCGTACTGATGCTGTGCTTTCTTTAACTCTCAACTGAGCTTTTCCTTGGTAGAGGTAGCTGAAGACACTTCAGATCCTCAATCTCATGAAGGAGACATTTCTAGAAATTATTTCCAGAAAAATCAGGTCAAGATCATCAAGCAAGTATGAGGTAGAAAGAATTGCAATATTTAGGCAGTCAAGAGGGCATATCTAGAAAACTGGAGTGAGAGTAGATGTGAGTGTAGTTATGTTTCATATTTCACAGGCCACAGGGAGGGGCTGGAACGGACTACACCTGATAGCTGATCTCAGAGTCATGGCTGGTGCTGAAGTGCCCATTCCTCATGACAACACCACGGGAGAAAACCTTGACAATGGACTTCTTATTGATAAAAACCTTCCACAAAGATGTTTGCAGGCAACTGCCTGCTGTTCTTCTTTTCAATATTTTCTTCTAAGATTGGCCCTAAAATTAGTCAGTGTCTTATAACTGAATTGCAGCCATCAGCCTTCAGTCAGAACAAGGACAGTGGACAGGGCCATGAAAGAGGAACCAGGTGACCTGATTCTTGTTAGAACTCAGTCACTCATTAGCTGTGTGGCTTGGATAAATCACTCAAGCCTGTAGCACAGTGCCTGGCTCTTCACAGGTGCTCAATTTATCTTTGTTGAAAACATGAATGGAAATGCTTACTGAGTAGCTACTTCCTTCAAGGCTCTTTTTGAGGCACTGGGGCTAGAGAGGACTCAGAGGTAATCCGAGTCTCAGGGAAGGAAGAAAACACGTCATTGGCCATGGCCTACAGCATGGGCATTTAGGTTATTTGCAAGTGTTATTCATAGAAACAGGGCTTCATTGGACATCTTCGTGTATAAGCTCTGAGTTCATTTCAGATTATAAGTTGGTTAGCTAGATTCCTGGAAGTGGAATTGATGGGTCAAAAAATGAGATTCACATGCTATCAGAGGCAGCCCGGGGATCATGAGAAAACTGAGAAGGGCAAATGGCTCTTGACTGGGGCAGGTTGAAGAGGACGGTGATTGAAGACTTCTGGATGAAACTTACAGGATGAGATAAGAATGATCCAAGGACAGTGGGAGGTAAGCAACATTATTGTCACTGCTGTCATCCTGCAGATGAGGAAACAGAGACAGAAGAGGTCAAGAAATTTGCCCAAGATCCCATAGCTACATGGGGAGGAGCTGCGGTCCTAAGGCTGTTCACTTCTGCTCACTGTGTGTGGGGGGTGGGGGAGGGGGCAAAGGAAAGCAGTGGGGAGTAGAAGGAAAAAGGAGGGAAGGGGAAAGGAATTCCAAGCAGAAGGAACAGAATGTGCAAAGATAAGATGGTCTTAAAAGCCATGGTGTAGTTATGGAAACGTAGGAGACTTATTGTTATGAAGAGTAGGTATAGCCCCTAGTGGAGTCCTTCTGGAGAACTATTTCCAAAACGTTTAAAAATTGGTTCTGAAAATCCCAGCTATATACACTTTAGTTACTTTGAAGGGCTGTTGTTCAGATAAATTGAGACAGGTACTTTGAAAAATGCAAGATTCTACAAAAGTGTGAATACTTGTTACTATCGCCTAAATGAGCACAAATTGGAATGGATTCAATTTATACTCAGTTTGATTAATTTACTTTGGCTTGTCCATATGGTGCTCATGCTAGCTGCTAGGGTGCTCCTGGCTGGTGGATAATCATTTTGTCGATGGGGTATTGCTGCTTGCCAGGCCCACAGCTCAGTGCTTTGTAAACAGTGTTTTTTATCTTTTAAATACATTCCAAGGGATGTGATTTCAACTCCATTTTATAGATGAGTAGATTGAGCTCAGACACATTGGATGGTTTTTCCCAAGGCTCCCCAGCAAGGCCTGGTGGAGTGCAATGTCTCACATTACACCCAGCAAGCCCGGAAGTGGTCAATGGCTAGCAGTTACTGAGATAAAGGATAACACTTGTGTCTACACAGAATTTTCACAAGCAATCTGTTTGGTCATTTGAATGAAGGATTAAGTAGATTCGTTGCAGTTTTTTGATGTGATGACATCACATATGTGACGTTGAACATCCGCTGCCTACCCTTCTCTCCCTCACACAGCTAGCAGAATCAGCCTCAGTGGGGACCCCAGCTCCACCCCATGCTATGGGATCTTGGGCAAATTTCTTGACTTCTTCTGTCTCTGTTTCCTCATCCGTAAATGGCAATAATGGTAATAATGGCAATAATAAAATGGTAATAATAATAATAGTGCCTGCCTCCCACTGTTTTTGATATTGTTGCTACCTCATATTTACCAATTTTTCTTTTTCATGATGGGAGAATAATGTATTCATTAATTACCTATTTCTCCATTCACCCATCAATTAATCTAATTTATTTATTTATTTACTCACTCACTCCTTTATTCATTCAATAGAGTTACGAGCTTGCTGCTAGATTATGATCTGGGGAAGCAGAAATTACGTGGATGTGGATTTTCTGGGGTATAAATTAAGATTACTTTGGGGTTCTTAATTCAGGAAGGATCTTGGAAGGTAGTCGCACGGGCTTGTGAGCTGTTTTTGATATTAACATACATCTTCTAAGCCTGAGCAGGATATCAGAAGCTGTGTGGGCCTTTGCTTCCATGGAATTCTCCCAGCCCTTTCCCTCTGCTTGACAGGGTCATAAGCCTTTAATTAAAAACTCATGCTCAATAGAGGCAGTTAGTTGAGTAGATAGGCTCTTTTAAAGAAGTCTGTGTGCTGGGAGGGGTCTCAAAGGAAATCCTGGTGCTGAAAGGATTAAAGGATTACGAAATGGCACATTTAGCCTGAGAGCCCTGTGGGATTTAGAGTCGGATAGATTTGGACTCAAAATACACATTAACTGGGTGACCTTGGGTTAATCACTTAATTTTTCCGAGCTTAGTTTCCTTCCTTGTCAAACAGATAAGCACATGTACATTATATTTTTCCATGCAGTCCTGTAAGCAAAGTGCTGTGCCTGGCCGCAGGAGGAGTTCAGCTTGATAGTCCTTTCTCCTCCCTAGGTCATCAGCTTATGAAACAAAGGAAGTACTTTCACAATCTCTTTAAGCAGGCAGATCCCTCTTGCTCTCTCCAGGGATGGAGAGCTCACTATTTTATAAAGTCACTCCATCTGGGACAGCTCAGACGGTTAGAAATTCTCTCCTTATTTTGAGCCAACATCTGTCTTCTTGTAACTTCCCACTGATCCAAGTTATGCTCTCTGTAGTTATTTCAGTAAGTTTAATTCTTTATTCCTTGTGACAGTCCTTCAATATTTGACAACAGCTTTCATGTCAACGCCTTCTGGACGGATGTGGTGAGGATGGTGTGTAATAATGATAATGTAAAGATCTCAGCACAGTGTCTGCTGTGTGGTGAGACCTCTGTAGATGCTGGCTCATCAGGCTCTGGGCCTAGAAAGTCCTGGGGTCAAATCCCAGCTCTGTCACTTCCTAGATGTGAAACTTGGGGCGAGTTACTTAGCTGCTTTTCAACTCAATTTACTTCTCTATAAAACGGGGATTAAAAAAATTTGCTTCATAGTGTTGGTTTGAATTAGTTATAATTGAAAAGCATTATTATAATTAATATAAATTATGTCCCCTACACACTGAAATTTTACATAGGATTCAAGATAGAGATGGGAACTTCTAGACTTCCTATGGAACTCGGAACCAAAGGGAACAAACCCCAGATGAGGAAGCCATGCTATTTAGAGAACAATGAGCCCAACCCAGGAAAGAAATGATGGGAAGTTGTAGAGTTTCATCTGTGTGCAGGGCTAGAAGGGGACAATTCTAGAGAGAAGCAGGAAAAGGAGGACTCAGGAAGGGTAAGCTCCTTGCAAAACGGGGCCTTATTAGAATACCTGATGTGATGGAGCTTTTAAAAATTTTAGACTTACTGCTTACAACAAATTGCAAGCAGAAATAATGATAATTAGACACTATAGGGACAACGTAAATCTGTAGAAGAAAGAAAATAGAATCATAGTACCCTACTTGGCTCTGAAGGAAACAAATTTAATACAGTCTTAATAATAATACAGTCATGATAATGTTATTATTCACCAAAAGATAGTGATGCAAGTGTGCTTGGATGATGGGAGAATGAGAAGTGGAGGTGAAAAGTGTCAATGAACTAGTCCTTATCTAGCATAATAATATCTATAACAAATAAACGAAGACTTAGAAGTCTAAGCATATCGGTGGAATATGTTGGAAACTACCAAAAGAACCAGCTCACATAATTAAAAATTGTTGCCTCTGGGGAGTAGGACTGGGAATTGGAGAGGGACAGCAAGCACTCATTCATTCATTCAAAACTGTGTATTTACTTATTTACTATGTGCACAGCAACGTTCTAAGTGATACATCAATGACCAAGATAGAACTGTGTCCTTACACAGCTTACCTTCTAGTGGAGGGAACAGACAAGCAAGTAGACAATGTCTGATAGCGATAAGTGCAACGGAGAAAGGGAGGAAGGAAACAGAGAATAATGGGGGGCAGGGGATACTATTTTCAATATGGTAATCAGGGAGGACCTCTCATTGAGAAGGTGACACTTGAATCTGAAGGAATCAAGGGAATGAGTCCAAAGAAGACCCAGAAGAAAACCTTCCAGACAGAGAGGCACAGACCTGAGATGGTGACGAGTGTGGCATATTTGCAGAAGGGCAAGGAGGCCAGCATAGCTGGCTGTGAGAGCGGGAAGCACGCAGGGGATTCATTTGGAGAGGGAGCTATGGGCCATCTCCTGTAGGGCTTGTGCGCTTTGTTATGACATTTGGAGTTTATTGCGTGGGAGTAGAAGAAATTGGCACAGTAACCCATCTGCTTCATATTTTTTAACTGTCTCTTTGGCTGCTGTGTGCAGAATGGTCTGGATTGGAACAAGAGAGGATTCACGGGGACCAGCTGGGCAGGAGTACAACTTCCATGGGAGAGACGCTAAGGCCACGGAGGAGGTGGAGGAAAGAGGGCAGGTTCTGAGTGTGTTTGGAAGGCACAGCTGGCTGATGGCACTTGCTGACAAATGGCAATTCATATGTGAGCAAAAAAGAGGAGTAGAGGCCGACACCAAGATTTTTGGAGTCATTACTGAGGTGGGAAAGGCCAGGAGAGTAGTGTTTCTGGGGAGAAAATCAAGAGTTTAATTTCAGACACATTATGTTTGAAACGCCTTATTAAAGAGTTTTTTTCTTTATTGGCATTTTGAAGTTATTTGATATTTTAACCATTAGTTTGCTGTATATTTGAATTGTAGAAAAAACACATGAGAAAAATTTTCAAGAGGAAATACACACACACACACACACACACACACACACACATACGCACAGAAGCATTCTCTTTGAGTATACAGTTGTCCAAACGATCCTCTCTGAGGATGGGGTCTGCTGATGAGGTTTACCGGAGGCCTCAACTCCAGGGAAGAACAGATTACCCAGCCACTTGTTGAGGGTGCGTCTGAGCTTCCTGAGGTCACACTGCAGCCTCCAGGAACGTCCAGAGCAGAGGCAGGTCCCCTGGAGAATTATAGCTATTGCAAGTCTTGGTGGGGTTTTCCCAGAGAAACGGCTGAAAGGCTGGAAAGGTCCACTCTCCTCCTTTTCAAGTCTGATCTCATTTTTCCCTTGCTTGAAGTCCTCTGGAGATTTTCTACTGATGTAGGAAAATGGCAACTCTTAGCAAGTCATTTAAGAAGTGGTTCCTCATGAAAGATCCTGAATAGATAAAGAAATTCTGAGAAAGAAGAACAAAGCAGGAGGCATCACACTTCCTGATTTTGAACTAGACTATAAAGCTGTAGTCATCAAAACAGTATGTCACTGGCATAAAAACAGACAAATAGACAAATGGAACAGAATTGAGAGCCCAGAAATAAACCCAAGCGTATATGGTTAACTGATACTTGACAAGGGAGCCAAGAACACTCAAGGGAGCAAAGGCAGTCTCTTCAATAAATGGTATTGGGGTAACCAGATATTCATATGTAAAACAATGAAACTGGACCCATATCTTATACCACACACAAAAATTAAATCAAAATGGATTAAAGACTTAAATGCAAGACCTGAAGTTATGAAACTCCTAGAAGAAAACATAGGAATAAAACTCCTTCACATGAGTCTTGGTAATGAATGTTTGGATATGACTCCTGAAGCACAAGCAACAAAATAAAGAATAAACAAGTGGGACTACATCAAACTAAAAAGCTTCTGCCCAGCAAAGGAAACAATCAATAAAATGAAAAGACAACCAACAGAATGGGAAAAAAATATTTGCAAACCATCTATCTGATAAGAGGTTAATATCTAAAATATATAAAGAACACATACAATTTAATGGCAAAAAAACCAAATAACCCAATTAAAAAATGGGCAAAGGACTTAAATAGACATTTCTCCAAAGAAGATATATGAAAGGCCAACAGGTTCTTGAAAAGATGCTCAACATTACTAGTCATTAGGGAAAGGCAAATTAAAACCACAGTGAGATATCACCTCATGCCTGTTAGAATGGCCATCTCAATACAACAAGAGATGACAAATGCTGATGTGGATGTGGAGAAAAGGGAGCCCTCGTGCACTTTTGGTTGGACTATAAATTGGTGCAGCCACAGTAGAAAACAGAATGGAGTATCCTCAGGAAATTAAACATAGGACCATCATAAGATCCAGTGATTCCACTTCTGGGAACAGATCCAAAGGAAACAGAAACACTAATTCGGAAAGCTATCTGCACCCTCATGTTTATAGCAGCACTATTTACAATAGCAAAGACATGGAAACAACCTGTGCCCATCAATGGATGAATGGATAAAGAAGGGGGTATGTGTATATATATATATAATGAAATATTCAGCCATAAAAAATGAGGGAATCCTACCATTTGTGACAACATGGATCGGATCTTGAAGGCATAATGCTAAGTGAAATAAGTCACACAGAAAGACAAATACCATATGATGTCACTTATAGGTGGAATCTAACAAACAAACAAACACAGAAACTCATAGAAAAAGAGATCAGACTTGTGGTTACCAGAGGCGGAGGGCAGGGCGAGGGGCAATTGGAGGAAGGTGATCAAAGGTACAAACTTCTGGGTATAAGATCAATAAGTACCAGGGGTGTGATGTCCAACAAGACGACTAGCACTAACACTGCTGTATGATATATTGAAAAGATGTTAAGGGAGTTAATCCTAACAGTTCTTATCACAAGGAGAATTTCTTTTCCTTTTTGCTTTCTTTTCCTTTCATTTTATCTATAGGAGAAGATGGATGTTAGCTGAACCTATTGTGGTAGTTATTTTACAATATATGTAAAGCAAACCATCATGCTGTATGCCTTAAACTTAAAGTGATGTAAGTCAATTATTTCTCCATAAAACTGGACAAAAAGAGATTTTCCTATTGTGACACAGATAACAAGAGGCTAAGCCAGTGTAAGAAGTTGCTCCTGACCGCTTATATTCCAGGTGTTTTTCGTGGCCCTCCAGAAACATCTCCTGCCCGGGTTCCTTTCCGGGAACCACACCACCTGTCTGTCGGTTGTCACACTGTGGTGGCTGCGTGTTGCTGAAAGCGATGCCACCAGTATTTCAAATAGCATCACGGTCTCATGGTGGACAGGTTTCAGCAGAGCTTCAGACTCAGACAGACTAGGAAGAAGGACCTGGCCACCCACTGCCAAAAAATTGGCCATGGAAACTATTCAGCAGTGGAGCATTGTCTAACAGAGCGCAGGAAGGTGAGAGGATGACCAGGCGGGGGTCCGCTCTGCTGTACTCAGGGTCACCTGGAGTCGGAATCGACTTGATGGCACTACAAGAAGAACCTGAGACATCTCCTGCTCTCCTTCCTCTGGCTACAGCTCTTTGTACCCATTGTCACTGGTAACCTGCCCTTTTTTTCCCCCCAATTTTTAAAGTGGTGAGCCAGCCCTGATGGCCCAGTGGTTAAAGTTCAGCGCTCACTGCTCTGGCAGCCCAGGTTCATTTCCTGGTTGTGGAGCCACACCCCTTTTCTGTCAGCTGCCAAACTGTGGCGGCAGCTTGCATAGACGAACTAGAAGGACTTACAACTAGGCTATACAGCCATGCACTGGGGCTTTGGGGAGGAAAAAAAAAAGAGGAAGATCGGCAACAGATGTTAGCTCAGGGCCAATCTTTCCCTGCCAAAAAAAAAAAAAAAAATTTAAAGAGGTAAAATACAACTAACAAAAGTTACTGTTTTAACCATTTTTAAATGTACAGTTCACTGGTATTAAGTACATTCATATTGTTGCATAACTATCGCCACCATCCATCTCCAGAACTCTTTTCATCTTGCAAACCAAAACTCTATCCCCATTAAACAGCAGTGGAATTCTCTGTTATTATAGAAAGGTCCATTTGCTGCCTCAATTCTGTCAATTTGTGCTTCACGTATTTTGAAAGTCTGTAATTAGGTGCTTGTGTTTCTAATGGTTATATCTTATTGCTATATTGAACATTCTATTTATACAATGTCCTTCTTTATCTCTTGTGACCTTTTTCTGATTTAAAGCCTGTTTTGTCTCATGTCAGGACAGCTCTCCTCCTCTCTTTTGGTTACTACTTGCATGAAATGTTTTCTGTTTTTTCACCTTCAACGTGTCTCTACGTGTCCTTAGATCTAAAGTTTATAGACAACATATAGTTGGAGCCTGGCTTTTTTTCAATCCATTCAGCCAATCTATGTCTTTTGATTGGGGAGTTTATTCATATTTAAAAAGTAATTACTGATAGGGAGGGACTTTGCCATTTTAATTGTCTTCTTTGTGTCTTGTAGCTTTTTTGCCCTTCATTTCCTCCTTTACTGCCTTCCTTTGCGTCTAGTTGAGTTTTTGTAGTGAAATGTTTTAATTCTCTTCTCATTTCCCTTTGTGTGTATTCATTCTACAACTATTTTCTTTGTGGTTGCCATGGGGATTACATTTAATATCCTGAAGTTATAACACTCTACTTTGAATTTATACTAGCTTAATTTAATAACATACACAAACTGTGCTCGTTTATGGCTCTATCCTGACCCCTTTTCAGTTTTGATGTACATCTTTGTACATTGTGTGTCCAAAACCATAAATTAATAACTGTGTTTTTAAAATTCATTAGTCTCTTAAACAATGTAGAAAGCAAAAGGTGGAGTTACAATCCAAAGTTACAATAACATTATCTTTTAGACTAATAATTAGCTTTTAAAAATGCATTAGTTTCCTAAAACATGCAGAAAACAAAAAAGTGAAGTTATAAACTATTGTTGAAATAATGCTAGTTTTTATAATTGCCTCTGTCTTTACTTTTACTGGAATTTTTATTTCTTCAGACAGTTTTGAGTCACTACCTTTCATTTCAACCCGCTGGACTCCTTTTAGGATTTCTTGCAGGGCAGATCTGGTGGTAATGAGCTCTGTCAGCTTTTGCTTATTTGGGAATGTCTTAATTTCTCCCTCACTTTTTTTTTGGTGAGGAAGATTTGCCCTGAACTAACATCTGTTACCAATCCTCCTCTTTTTTTTGCTTGAGGAAGATTAGTGCTGAGCTAACATCTGTGCCAATCTTCCTCTATTTTTGCATGTGGGATGCCTCCACAGCATGGCTGATGAGTGGAGTAGGTCCATGCCGGGGATCCAAATGCACAAACCCAGGCTGCCAAAGAAGCAGAGTGTGCAGAACTTTAACCACTTGGCCAGGAGGCTGGCCCCTCCCACACTGTTGAAGGACCATTTTCCCAGATATAGAATTCTTGATTGACAATTTTTTCTTTTAGCACTTTGAATATATAGGTACTATCTCTTGATATACCTCTCCACAGTGTCTGACGAGAAATTTGCTGATAATCTTATTGAAGATCCCTTGTCTCTGACGAGCCACTTCTCTCTTGCTGTTTTCAAGATTCTCTCTTTGATTTTGTCTTTCTGCCATTTGATTGTATTGTGTTTCAGTGTGGATCTCTTTGAATTAATCCTACTTATAGTTTGTGGAGCTTCTTGGATGTTTATATTCATGTCTTCCACCAACTTTGATGAGTTTTTGGTTGTGTTTCTTCTAATATTCTCTCTGCTCCTTTCTCTCTCTCTTCTCATTCTGAGACCCCCACAGAGTGTATGTTGATCATGATGGCATCCCACAGGTCTCTTGGGCACTGTCCACTTTTCTTGAATCTTTTTTTTTCTATTCCTCAGACTCAGTAGTTTCAGTTGTCCTACCTTCAAATTCACTGGTTCTTTCTTCTGTCTACTCAAATCTGCCTTTGAATCCCTCTAGTGAATTTTTCATTTCAGATATTGTACTTTTCAGCTCTAGAATTTCTTTTTGACTTCTTTTTAGGTTGTCTATCTATTGATATTCCCTTTTTGTTCATACATTGTTTTCTCGACTTTCTCCATGTCTTCCTTTAACTCTTTGAACATGTTTAAGACAGCCCTTTTAAAATATTTATCTAGTGGATTTGCTATCTGGTCTTTCATAGGGACAACTTCTGTTGGTTCTTTCCTTTGAATAGGTCATTCTTTCTTGTTTCTTTGTATACTTTGCTATTTTTTTTATTGAAAATTGTACATTTGAACCTAAAGAATGTGGTAACTCTGGAAATCTAATTCTCTTTTTCCCCAGGGTTTGTACTTTTTGTTTTTGTTTTTGTTTTTTAAAGATTGGCCCTGAGCTAACATCTGTTAGCAATCTTCCTCTTTTTTTCCTTCTCCCCAAAGCCCCCCCAGTACATAGTTGTATATTCTAGTTTTATATCCTTCTAGTTCTGCTGTGTGGGATGCCACCTCAGCATGGCCTGATGAGTGGTGCTGGGTCCATGCCCAGGATCTGAACCAGTGAAACCGGGGCCATCAAAGTGGAGTGTGCAAACTTAACCACTAAGCCACAGGGCCTGCCCCTATTTTGTTTTTTTGATTGTTGTAGGCTGTCTCCTTGCTAGGGATCAGCCTGAGTTTTAAAACTAAGGTCTTCTCAGGTTTTTTTATGAGCCTTTCCCTGGGCATATGTGGTGACTTTCTAATTTCCTTGCTTGTTAATGTCCTAGTCTTCAATGTCTGGCTCCTGAATGAGAAAAAGGGGAAAAATAAAGGGGAGGGAGGGTACTAGCCCTTTAAATCTGCTAGAAGCGCTTCAGAAACGGGAGAGGGGCGTCCAACATTGCAGAAGGGGGTACATCAATGGCTGCATGCCCTGTGTGCACCTCCATGGCCGATGCAGGAGTCAGTGATCAAAACACAGACCCCCAATATTTGAAGGACAAGATCTCTATAAGCCCACCCTGGCTCCTGCAAGCTGCATGTGGGCTGTTCCAAGAACACATGCATGGCTGCCTGCCACAGGGCTAACAGGTGGAGGATGGGTAGCTGCTATTGAACTAAGGCCTGAAATTTACCATAATTTATACCCAAGCCTTCTCCTGGAAGTTGCAAGCCTTCAATACGCTTGAGTTCCAAAATAGTTATATCAGACAAATTCTGCCAGTGTAACTGTTGTCTAAGTGGCATGACAGATTCCTGGTACTTCCTACTCTATCATATTCTCAAAATCTCCCTAATTTTAACTTGTTTTTATTTATTTTTTTTTTATTTATTTATTTATTTTTTTTTTAAAGATTTTATTTTTTCCTTTTTCTCCCCAAAGCCCCCCGGTACATAGTTGTGTATTCTTCGTTGTGGGTTCTTCTAGTTGTGGCATGTGGGACGCTGCCTCAGCGTGGTCTGATGAGCAGTGCCATGTCCGCGCCCAGGATTCGAACTAACGAAACACTGGGCCGCCTGCTGCGGAGTGCGCGAACTTAACCACTCGGCCACGGGGCCAGCCCCTTAACTTGTTTTTAGTAGAAAACTTTAGTAGAGAATTTCAGCATGAAATTTCAAAAGTAGAGAAAGTAGTATAATGAACCTCTATGTACTCATTTTCCAGTTTCAAAAACTATTAACTCATGGCCAATTTTGTTTCATCTATATTCCAACCTAATTTAAAACCTTCCCATATTATTATTAATCAAATTTATTTAGGTATAATTTATATAACATTAAGTTAACCCTTTTAAGTGCACAATTTGATGAGTTTTAACAAATACATACTTTGTACGTTTATACTTGTGTAGCTACAACAATCAAGATATAGAAAATTTCCATCATCCCAAAAAGATCCCTTATATCCCTTTGCAGTAAATCCCCATGCCAACCTGGGCCTGGGCAACCACTGATCTACTTTCCATCATTATAGAAGAGATTTGTCTTTTCTAGAATGCCACTTAAGTGAAATTATATAATATACACTCTTAGGTGTCTGGCACATTTTGCTCAGCACAATGATTTTGAGGTTGAACCATATTGTACTTATCAGTAGTTTGTTCTTTTCTGTTGAGGAGTACTAGCCTGCTGTTTGAATATACACAGTTGCTTATTATGAATAAATCTTCTATAAATATTCACAGGTAGACATAGGTTTTCATTCCTCTTGGTAAAACATCCAGGAGTGGAATGGCTAGATCATATGGTAGCTCTATGGGTAACTTTTAAAAACAATAAACTGTCAAGCTGTTTTCCAAAGTAATTGTACCTCCACATCTTTGCCAACCCTTGTTAAGGTCAATCTTTCACATTTTGGCCATTCTAGTGAGTGTGTAATGGTATCTCATTGTGACTTTAATTTTCATTTCCCTGATGACTAAGTGTATCGAACATCTTTTCACATGTTTTTTGCACATTTGTATGTCTTCTTTTGTGAAGCATCTATTTAAATTTTTCACCCATTTTTATTAGACTGGTTATTTTATAATTATAGAGTATAAGAGTTCTTCATGTATATTATATATAAGATATCTAGCAATCTATATCAGATATCTAGTTATATACATATATGTGTGTGTGTGTTTGTGTTTGTGCATGTTTTGTATGTAAGCCACTGTCACAGCATGGCCACTGACAGACGAATGGTGTAGGTCCACGCCCCGGATCCAAACTCGGGCCACTGAAGCAGAGTGTGCTGAACTTAACCACTAGGCCATTGGGGCTGGCCCTGTATATATACTTTTTATATCTATCTATCTCTGTCTATCTATCAATCATTTATCATCTATCTATGTCTATCTATCATCTATCTATCCATTTTCCTCCAGTCTGTGAATTACCTTTTCATTTTCTTAACTATATCTTTTGAAGAGTAAAAATTTTAAATTTTTATAAAGGTCAATTGTATTATTTTTTATTTTATGGTTTATGTTTTTTGTATCCTATCTAAGAAATTTTGCTTACCTCAATATAAACAAAACTTTTCTCCTATGTTTCCTCTCTGAAATTTTGTAGCTTTAGCTCTTATATTGAGGTCTGTGATCCATTTTGAAGTAATTTTTCTGTCTGGTGCGAGGTAAGGGTCAAGGTTTTTTCTCCCCCAAATGGAAGTCCAGTAGTTCCAGTATCATTTATTGAAAGGCTACTCATTATCCAATTGAATTAACTTTGCACTTGTGTCAAAAATCAACTGCCATATAGGTGTTAGTCTATTTCTGGACTTTCTTTTCTGTTCCATTGATCTATGCATCCGTTCTCATGCCATAACCACACTATCATGTTCCCTCTAGTGTTATACTAAGCCTTAAAATCAGATAGTGTAGGTCCTCCAACTTTGTTCTTCTTCAGAATTGTGTTGGCTGGTCATGAGGAGGAAGTATTAAATATGCATGGGGGTCAAGCAGCCTCCTAGGAGGAAAGATTGGAAATCCCCTTTCTTTTTGAGGCTTAATGCCAATGGAGATCCACCAGCAGCAAAGGACATCAGGAGCCTGGAGTGCAACTCACGAGGAAGAAAGGGAATTTCTAGGCGGGTGAGTGACCTGAGCCCAGCTCAAAGGGTCTGAGGACTGGGCTGCTTCCAGCACAGCTCATGGCTGTAGTTGGAAAGCCCCATCCAGAGTCAATTACTCTGGCCCAGTGGAAATAAGGGCTGTGGTTTTATGTGAAAGCTAAGGGAGCTGTCATCACAGAGATCTTCCATGTGGACACCACTGCCACACTGTTGGGGATCTGGGCCAACCAGGATGTGGTGCAGTAGCGGACACACAGCCCCTAGCCCAGTGCTTCTCAGAATGTAAGGTGCCTGTGAATCACCTGTGGATCTTGTTAAAGTGCAAATTCTTATTCAGTGGGTCTAAGATGGGGCGAAGATTCTGCATTTCCAACAGCTTGTCCAGGAAGGCGGATGCTGCTGGTCTGTGGATCACGCTTGAGTTGTCACACTGAGTAGCACCCGTGTTCAACAGCAATATTGAGCAGCAGTAACAAAAATTACAGCAGCGGCCATCACCGGACTGGTCAGACTCCCCAGTTCTCTCTGTTTCTGGCTTTATTTATGTACTGTTCTCTCTGGCTTTTAAAAGGAAGAGGAAAAAAAGGAGTCCTAAGTTATTAGGGATTTCAGGCCATTTGGGAGTGGCAGGGAGACCTAAGACAGACATACTGGACTATTTTCTAACAGAGGCATTAAGGGAACAATTAACGGAAGCGGTCACAGAAATGTGTCTCCTAGAGCAGCAAGCTGGTGAAACGGGATGTCACCTGTTAAGTTTTCAGTATCACCTCATGGGACTTCATAGCTATGACTCGCACCCTTGGCATGAGGAACTGGGGAGTTTAAACGGCCCTGCGCGGAGGGAGACACGCTGTGAGATGAGCGATAGAGACTTTTTATCAAACAACCCTGCAAATGCCAACCGTTCTCCAGCAATGCCGTTTGAAAAATTGCTCATGAAGAAATTTACAGACATTAGAATATGGGAGAAGATTTTGCTATAAAAAAGCTGTCACATAGTAGACACTCATTAGGAGGAATGAGTGGTGAGTGAGTGAGCGAATGAATGCATGCAGACGATGATGAGACAGGAGATTTTCCAAATCTGGTTAGATTTCTGTTGCCCATGTTTTGAGTATCTAGCAACATGTGGTAGAGGGGATAATGATTTGCAATTTAATTTTAATCATTTCAGTTAAAACTGCTGAGCTTCTTGAAACAGGCTTTTGGAACGCAAAGCATTCATCTCAGAATTAAATGGTAATGAAACCCACTTACTCAAGATGTCCAGAGAAAGCCATTTAGCTCTGACTCTGCACCCTGAGAAAGGACTGTGGTTATTAAGACAGATGCAACTTCATACCCATGAATTGATTTGTCCCACATGGCCTTGCTGGAGCCCTAATGGCGAGGCAAATGTTATCTACTTTTATTTCTTTATCCTTCTGAATCATGACTCCCCTGAGGAAACTTGGATCTTATGGTCCTGGGAGACAAATAACCTTCTTCAGTGACCCTGGAAGTCTTGTCTTAAGAACAAGAAACTCCAGTGGGAGACTTTCTCTGCTCCTCTTCTTTTCCTATATAATTCAACAGTATTTACTGGGTGGCTACTTCATCCTGGACCTGACAGCCACGGCCACAGAGAGGAGCTGATTCAAGGGCCGTGCCCTCGGGGGCCACAGTCCAGTGCGGGAGATGGAGACAGACACAAGAATCTGCAACATGGACTAAGTGCAAAGAAAGCATGTTCAGAATCTCTTGGCAACAGAGAGGAGCAACAAATGTTTGCAATCAAGGAAGGCTTCATGGAGAAGATGAAATGCAGCTTGAGGGGTGAACAGGGCTTTCGACAGAGAAGGAGGGAGAGGAATTTCAAACCCACAGAACAGTGAATATAAAGGCATAGAAATGTGGAAGAGGTTTAGAATTGTAGAAATCTTGGGGAAGCTTTGAGAGGTCTCAAGTCTCAAGGGCTGGGAGGCGTCTGCTGACATCTGGATGACCTGAGTTTAGCACTCAAGCGCTAACTCTGAGGGAAAAATTAAAACTTCACCATGGGGTCAACAGAACCGGTTTCTCTGGTTTCAGATCCTTCCCCCAAATCAGTCTAAACCTGAGTGGCGTGGGGCCCATTTCCCAGACTGATGACCAAGAGAAGGGCTTTGTCGGGGAGGCTTGCACTTGGTCCTTCATTCTATCTGGAATAGGGGTCTTGAACACCGGGATGCCTGGCTAGAAGGATGCCCATAATGTTTATACTCATCTTGAATATTTAGATTCAACTGACAGATAGCCCAATTTAAACAAGCTTACGATCCCAGGAGGCGAGGGTCACTTAGCCCATGAGCTATATCCAAGGGAGAATGCCCAGCTCCCATGCCAGGAAGACCAACTCGCTTTTGGGACCAGAAGCCCAAATATGGACACCAGGAGGTGGGGATGATTGGGAATCACTCCAGAGGGTGTCCCACAACACCCTTCTCAATCTAAAAGACAGAAAAGCAAAACTTCCTGTTCCTCCTTTCAGGTCACATTCAAAAATCTGCTTCTTTTGAAAAACCTTTCCAGGTTCTCCCTTCCTACTCTAGGCAAATGGCCTGGCTGCCCTCCTGCGGACCCACAATCCCTGTACATCTCACCCCGCTGGTGGTACCTGTCTCCCTGTGCTACAGCCATCTGTGTAGATGTGCCTCCACCGTCAGACTGTGAGCTCCCAGAGGGTGAGCATCTTGCCAGGCATGGGGCTTAGTGGTGACAACAGGCAGACAAGGGCCCATTCCACATGAAGTCCCACTCTTGGAAAAGGCAGTCCCTAATGTGATAATTACATAAACAATTATTATTTCAAATTGTGATAAGTGCTGTGAACTCAGAGTTCAGGTACAGGGAAACGGAGGGCTCCAGTCTGGTCTGTCTTGTGTGTTCATCTGTGTAGCACCAGCTTCCAGCACCAAGCAGGGCACAGAGGAGGCAATTAGCCAATCTTTGTTAAGTCAAAGAAAGAAAGAAGGAAAGAATCAGTTAAAAAAATATGTTTATCTTTAGTCTTCCTGAACAGAATATAAATTGCCTGAACAGGAGGACTGTGGCCTAATCAACATAGTCAATATAATTCGAGCTCAGTAAACAGGTTAAGGGTTTGACTTAATATATTATTTGTTTTCAATTCTTATGATTATTATTTTTAATATGTTATTCAGGATTTTTTGTTGTAAATGGCAGAATTCCAGGTCAGACAAGTTTCAGCAACAAAGGGAGTTTCTTATTTCTTATAACTGATAATTGGTAAGTCCAAGGGGCAGCACTAGTTTTAGTCATGGGGTCCTCATTGTCACCAGTACCTGACAGCTCTCCATCTCTTGAATCTGCTTTCTAGGAAGCCTCGGACAGACTCTTCTAGGGGGTGACAAAGGTGGCCACCGGCAGTTGTAGGCTTAGTAACCGCAGCACGTGGACCCCAGGGATGGACCGGCCTCCCCACGCCCCTCCTGAACCACAGACAGAGAGAGGTCAGAGGTGGTTCTGCATGGAGGTGCCAGCCTGTCAAAAATCTCTATCCCTGTTTACTTACATTCAAGGAGACACGGAAGAGTACGATTCCTTAGATTTCAAAATCGATGGCTCAAAATAAACTTTTACATAAACAGACAAAGAAAAGCCTTTCTATTATGATTGCAGAGTAGAGTTTCACCTCCTATAAAAGATCTAAAAATGAAGACTGAGTTAGATTGCTACATTTTATAACCTGCCATTTCTAGACAATGGATAAGTACTAATTATTTCTCCCACAACTCCTTAAAAGGCAAATAGCGCTGTTCAAATAAATCTCTCACCGATTAGGAAAGAGAGAGCTTGTGACAACATCTGCGCCAGAGAACAGGACCGATATTCATGGTTCTGTTAAGAGGTCTGGGGTCATAAAACCTGAGTTTGAACTCTTATTCCTTCTCTAATAGGCTGTGTGGCTTAGATAAGTCATTTCATCTTTCTGGGCAATAATGATACAGCCCTCAGAAGCCCCTAATGAGGACTAAAATATATTTTTAAATTGTACAACTGATGGGCAATTCATTTCTTCAGCCGGCCAGTCAGCATTAATTGCCCTCGACTCCACACTCGAGGTGAGAGTCCTGTTCTCGAGATACATGCACTGGAATCAGCCACCGAAATAAAAGACAGCCATGAGCAGTGCAGTTCTTGAGATAGAGGCCTGCCCCAGGGGCTCTCAGTGGGAAGGAGCTGATTCTCCCAGTGGGGAATGGAGGCTGGCTCGCGAAGTCATAAAATGAGATTTGAAAACTGTGTGAGCGGCAGAAAGGTGAGAGGCAGGTGACGTAGACCCCTGGACAGGTGCCTGCTCCCCAGAGCTCACGAGAGCAGCTCTGCAGATGGGCCCTTTGTAGCATGTTTCCCAGCACAGGGCCCTGTCTCCGCCTGGCCACAGCTGATTGGACCACGGTGGACAGCTGACCCAGGAGACACCCTTCGTTGTCTGAATCGAGCCAATCAGATTCTCTTTCCTGGGAAGTTGGAATTGGGAGCTTGGATCAGAGAGTAGGGAGTGCTGGACCCTCAAGCTCCTGTCCACGTGAGGCTGAGGATATTGGGTGATGATAACCCCTTGACACCTTCCTCCATGATGGGCAAACGGAGACAGCATGTTTGAGGAGAAATCTAGAGAATGAGCGTGAAGAGAAAAGCAGAGAGACACACACAGAGGAAGGGAGCAGCTGCACTGGCTGCAATGCCCGTCCTACAATAAACCACCTTTAACTCAGGCTTCAGCGTGTTGTTTGTTCATAACAAGCAACCCCTGACCCAAACAGCACTCCTAGCAGGCACCAGCACAAACAAGCTCCTGGAGATGCGATCTCTTAATTTATACTATTTTTCTCCTCTTCTTTTATTACCTTTACCTTCAGTTCTCTCCTCCTTGCCTCTCATGAAGCCAATCTTTTCTGATCTTCTTTAACGGTTTCTGGGGTTTTCCCTGAAAATGGCAAAGAATACCTTTCCAGTACCTGTCTTACTGTCACCATCCCCATTGTCTTAGTCCACAAAGTCAGAAATAAGAAAGTCACACGTGTTTATTTTCTTTAAGCTAACTTCAGACTGACTTGGAACTTCCATCCATCTGGTGGGTGGGAAATTTAACCACAGGACTACTGGGTCACATATCAAGCCAGGCTGCTGTTTCCGTGGCAGGTCTGGTCCCCTCCTGGGGTGCTGCCAGCATCCTGCGCTGCCCTTTGCAACTTGCTCAGTCTACAGGAGATCCTTCCTCATCTCCCAAACTGCCCTCAGTAGTCTCCCCTCCCCCTGCATAATCGGGCACCTGTTTTGGAAAACAAAAAACCAGAAAGCAGCTCCTGGAGGAGAAATACAGGAAGAAAAATGAATATCTCTGTAAGTCTATAAGTTACCATGCCACCCAGATAACACTGCTTTAATGGTTAGTTGAGCACTTACCAGAGGTCAAATGTTGTGCTAAGAGCTTTTTACCCCCAATTTTTAACAAAATTGTGATAAAATATATATAACATGTGCTAAGAATTTTACGTGCCTTATTTTATTTAACCTGGATGTTGCATCGTCCCTGGATAATATATACTATAATCATACTCTAATATGTTGTATGTACTGTAATATTATCTCCATTATAAATGAGGCATTAAGGTTTAGGGAGGTTAATTAATATTCCTAAAGCCACCCATGAGGATGTGGCAGTGCAGGCATCCACACGGGATCAGTCTGATCCCGGAATCTTCATTTGTGCCCATGCCTTTAGTCGATCCAACTGCAGGATGTCATAGGAAGTGGTCTATCATCTCTAAAAATGAAAGGAATGTGAGCTCTCTGAGTTAAGATGCTCCTGAAAGCTCTGTTTCCTGGATCCTGTTCGTGCCATTTCTGGGGCTATTCAGAGGAATTTGAAATCAGGAAAGATGAAAGCTTTAGATCTTGAAAGGCCATGGTGTTTAGCTTGAGGCGATTCTTACCAACCTGGAGAGTAACAGCAGAAGATGTTTTGTCAGTGATCCGTTCAGATGGGTCACAGTCCCAAAGTGAAGTTAGAGAAAGCATCCAAACACGAGGCTCACCATGGGGAAAATGTTCTGAGATGGCTAGCCAGGCTGATAGCCTTGTCATGAATCAATGGTCAAAAGCAATGATATTGATTTTCTCCAATGAAATGTGGTGGATGAGATGAAGGGACTCTTGTAATGTGGCTGGAGGTGGCATCTCTGATCAGAAGTCATACCAGGGCCATGGATGGGACTGCCTATAGGGCAAGGATACCTCTGTGGACTGAAACTTTGCATCCCCCCCAAATTCTTATACTGAAGCCCTAATGCGAAACACACCTCAGCCCCAAAGACAAACACAGACTCAGAGTGAAGGGATGGAGAACAATACTCCAAGCTAATAATGAACAAAAGAAAGCAGGTGCCGCTATACTAATATCAGACAAGGTAGATTTCAAAGCAAAACAGATAAAGAAAGACAAAGAGGGACAGTGTATAATGATAAAAGGGACTCTCCACCAAGAAGACATAACACTTATAAATATATACGCACCCAACACAGGAGCACCAAAATTTGTAAAGCAACTCTTAATAGAACTAAAAGAAGGCATCAACAACAATACAATAATAGTAGGGGACCTCAACACACCATTAACACCAATGGACAGAACATCCAGACAGAAAATCAACAAGGAAATAATAGAATTAAATGAAAAATTAGACCAGATGGACTTAATAGATATATATAGAACACTTCATCCAAAAACAGCAGGTTACACATTCTTCTCAAGTGCACATGGAACATTCTCAAGGATTGACCATATTTTGGGAACCAAAGCAAACATCAATAAATACAAGAGAGTTGAATTAATATCAAGCATCTTTTCTGATCATAATGCTATGAAACTAGAAATCAACTACAAGAAAAAAGCAGAGAAAGGTGCAAAAATGTGGAGACTGAAGCCCTAATGGGATGATATTTGGAGGCGGGGCATTTGGGAGGTAATTAGGTCATGATAGCAAAGTCCTCATGAATGAGATTGGTGTCCTTATGAGACACAAGAGCCATGTAAGAACTGCAAGCCGTGTAGGATACTCTGCCATGTAAGAACACAGCAAGAAGTTGGCCATCTACAGCCCAGGAAGTGAGCCCTCACCTGAGACTGAATCAGCCAGCTGCTTGATCCTGGGCTTCCCAGCCTTCAGAATTGTGATGAATTATGATAAATTTCTGTCGTTAAGCCACCTAGTCTATGGCATTTTTGTTATAGCTGCTCAAGCTGACTATGACAGACGCGTTAGAGTTGACCCTGACACGGGGGGCACTGCCCAGCAGCCTCCACAGTGCCAATAGGGAGTGGTCAGTCTGGCAGAGTTCGGGCAGCTTGTAGCACTGTGCTGATTCTTTCCCTTCCTGTTTTAATTCAAAATTCCCTGAGATCCTACTCCCTGAGAGATGAATCATGCCCAGTCCCCGCCCTTGTGGAGCTCCCAGGGGCTTGAGGCAGGACTGGGCTTGGGGAGGCTCTTCCTGTCCATGTGTCCATGTGGAATTCTTGTGTTAGTTCAAACCAACCTCTCCCTGCCAAGTCCTGGCGACACAAAGGCACATGGCAGTCCTGGATCACTGACATGTGAGGGCTGCAGTCAGTCCTGTTGCCGTGAGCTGTGGATCTGGTTTCCAGATTGAGACCTTGACCTCTAGCTTTCAGCTGAGCATAGACTAGGGGCCCAGGAAATGTTTTTTGAATTGAATTGGGAAGGAAAGAGGACAGATAAATTCTCCTACTGCCGGCTTCTTTGTAGGACCATCTTTGTCAAATTGAATAGGTGAGTCTATAAAGGCAGCTCCTGAATCTAAATTCATTAAAGTGAAAATGCTGACAAATCTCCACTTTCCTTTTTATGTTTACAGGAGGCCAAATAAATTTGATTTTTAAAGAATATTCTGCTTTGTTACTTACCATCTCAATATTAAGAGGACAAGTCACACAGACTTACCAGAAAATGGACATCAGTCTAGGATTCATGGTGCCCAGTTCACGGCAGCATATGAAGGCTGGAAAACATTGCTTGCAGCTTCCTCCAACTTGTGTGAGTGCATGTGAGGATCCATTCCACGACCTCCCTCCTTCATTCTCTCCCTTTCTCCATACCTAAGCTTCTGATACCGAGCAAGGGCTCAACCTGCCAGCCTCAAGATAAAAGGGCAAGCAGATGGAGCCCTTGCTCAGTATCAAACTGGCCACCATGAAGGGACCTTTAAGTTCTGGCCGTGGCTAGCCAACCTTGGATGGACAATCTCTCGGGTAAATCACTAGCAACTGCCGAGGCCCTTTTCATCTCAGGAATTTGTCCCTTTTGGTTTCCCGTTCCAACACCAGCTGCCTCTAAAC
The DNA here is from genome assembly GCF_021613505.1 of Equus quagga. Lineage (NCBI taxonomy): Eukaryota > Metazoa > Chordata > Mammalia > Perissodactyla > Equidae > Equus > Equus quagga. Next base: position 48,783,641 of record NC_060273.1, read on the forward strand.
ACTGTCTGTGGTGGAAAAGAGAAACAGTTATCTCTGGTGAGGCAATGGGCTCAATATGCAGCAGGGTAAATGGCCTCGGCCAGGCCTGCTGTGAACTTCCCGTCTCTTGCAGGGGAAATCCAGGCGGGATATCCCAGCCTGAGTGTGGGCGCCGACTAACAAGAGACATAGTGTAGGACCACCTGGAATCTCCTGGGTGCACCTGTCTGTTCTGTTTGGGATCCTGTCTGTGTCTCGTGTCCGTATGCTTGTAATTCTGAAATGGGGGAACTCCAGCTGTTCCCAAGAAAAGCCCTCTGGGCCGCTTCTTGGCTCAGTGGGCTGACTTCGGCTATGAGCCATGTCCAAGAAGAAGATGGTTTTCTTCTGTACCACCACATGGCCACAGTAGTCTGTAGACTCTGGAGAGAAAATGGCTGGACAATGGATCCTTAAGTTGGAAAACTTCTAAATTGGAAAAGTTTTTAGAGACCCCTCATTATAAACAGCTGTTTTATTGGTACCTATGAAAAGACGAAATTAAAAAGGAAATGCAATGACTAGTCTTAAGAACTTAATCAAACTTGGGGTCTCAGCTTCCTTTCAGGGTCTTACAGAAGCGAATGAAAATGTTAAGTTAACAAAAGAATAAAAAGAAGCTGAGAGGAAAATAAAGGGACTCATCTCAACAAGGTGGACGTTTTTAAAGGAGTATTAAAAAATAATAATAAGATACATAAGACAGTGGGATAAACAATACAAATATTTAAAGTGGGAAAAACAAAGAGGAATCAGAAAAGCAAGAGTGACAGGACTCACCCCAGCAAGATGGAAATCTCCAGCTGGTTATTAAATTAATAAAAGAAAAATGAGACGAGTGAAACACAAAGCAAGGAGGTTAAAACAAAGGTTTTAATAAAATGCTGCCTAAGGTTGGGGGGGCTAAAAGGACCCCCTACTGCCCTCTTCAACATTAGAGGACCTCAAACAGGCTCATTCTATTCACCCCAGTTTCAAAACATTTTTAAAAGCCAGAAGGCAGAAATCACAATGAGAAACCTGACCAGCAATTGCTTGGGCAACAGTTAGGCAGTTAAGGTTCCTAAGATTATAAAGATTCAAGTGTCTAAGCTAATATCATAAGAGGGCATATCAACTTTGCCTGAATGTTTTTTGGAAGTGGATGCTATGTCTTGCTGGGAACGCTTCCCCTACAGAGTATTGTAACACCGAAATTGTTAACAGAATCCTAGTGGGAGTTATAATTAGAGGTATAAGAGTTGATAAAATTAAGATAAAACTGAAAAAAAATTGGTATATTTAAATGAGCTTTCTGTGAAATGATTGCATCTCTTTTGCCTGATTGTATTATAGATTATGTTTTGGGGATAAACATTGTGTTTCACTGGGCAACTTTTCCCTCCCTGATATTGTAAGAGCATATAAATCCACCCTTCAGGTAATATTAATTAAACATGCTAAAGAAGATCTCACTTTAAAATGGCTAAAATGGTGCAATTTTAGTTACCAAAACTGGTGTATTTGCACATGCAATTGGAAAACCTCAGCTATAAAAGTAAACAACCAATGGGAAGCCTATTTTAATCTTTTGAGGCTTCTAAATGAAATCAGGGAACTTTATTGCCTCTTTAAAAGAAAGTAGTTAAACATGACAGATTAGTGGATGTCATTGGCTGTGCTAGTGAAATGAAACCAAATCTGCTGCTCCTCTCTCACCGAGCTTCCCTGCTTCAACTAGCCTGAAATTCCTGATCCGAAATTAGGCAAGTGAAAGTGGGTAAACTTCTGAGATAATTTGAAGTTATAATGGCCGTTCTGGGGAAGCTCTGTTTCAGAAAAGGCGACCTTAAGGGGGTACCCTTAAAAGAGAGGATTCAAACCCTCTCACAATGGAATGCAATCTTTGATTAATGTGCAAAACTTCTAAAAGACAAAAGTGTCCTCACAGCAAAAAGAAAAGAATCTTTAGTAAAAATCTTTAGCCATCTGAGCAGGGCCATCTGCCAAGGAGCAATTTGGATCCAACTGTTCTCTTGAGTTTTGTACCCAGGATCTGGCTAAAATTTTGAAGATCTGTTTGTGTCTTTCTGTCTCTATATGTATCTATCTGCCTCCAGATGATATAATTTCTAAAGGAGCTCTATTTAATTGGCTTGAAGTAAGTGCTTGTGTCACCGACTAATTGCCCCGAGGAACTCAAGGATGGGTTTGGAAGCATTTAATTGTTTTCCAAATTGTTTTTTTTTTCCTTTTGTCATGTTAAGGAGATGCAATCACCAACCACCCAGAACCAGGGGAAGCCTCGCCACAAGAGCTACCCTATGACTTTTGCCTTCTCTTTAATGCTAAGATCTCTCCAGGAGGAGCTTAGGCCTCTTTACCGCAACCTGCAGTGTGAGTGGATGCATGTTTTCCAAGTGAGCCCGTGCAAGCGAATACCCGCCTCTCCCTTCTGAATATTCATTCCCAATCCGAAATAAAAGATCCCTGCTTCCCTTTGTTTGGGGATGCGATGACTTTGGAAATGATTCCGCATTGTCTCCTATTTGCTGCAAATATGCTTTACATTGTGAGACAACTACTTCTCGTGGAGAGTCTGATTTAACTCGCCAAGATGCGAATCCACTTTGGTTTCGGTAACACTTATATAAATTATTTCTGAATGTAATAGATACTACCCCAGAAGTCTTTCAAGTTAACATGATATAAAATGATCTTTAGTAAATGAAGGCTTGTTTAAGTTTGCTGGTTTGGTGAAAATAAACATGTTTTCAGAGTTATCAGCATTGGATATGACACAAACATGTTATCTCTGCTACAAAATTTGTCAGTAAAAAATAACTTAGAATAATAGGTGATTTTGTCTGGTATCTCCTGAGGGTTTTGCAGGCAATCTAAATATAATTATTGGGAATGAGTAAACTAACTAGATGTGTTATGGTGTACGTACTTAAAACAACTTAAGATGATGGCTGACTGATTTGATGTCATCTGAAGTTTCTGACTGATTTAGTGTCATCTGAACTTTTTGTGAGTAATTGGAACCTAATTTTGGGGAACAAATGATTTAAATAGATGACAATTGGCAAGAGTTTTTGGGTGCAACAATTATGTTTTATGGTAGTATACCTGAAAAACAGCTTCTAAAATCTTTTTAGTAACTGGAAACTGGAGTTTTGCTAAATTAAGTTAAATGATGAAATTTATTGAGTATCTAGGTGATTTACACATAAAATAAAATATTATAAATTTATTACTGGACATAGATTTGTCTGCCTTTGGCTTTCTTATCTCAGAGAAACTGAAAGATGCTTAAGTTTATTAGCAAACATGTTTTGTGCCGTGCTTGGGACTTTTCTGTGAGAAAACACATATTTTTAGAAAGTATGTACACAAGGAAAGTGATATGTGTGTTTTCAGTAAAGAAGGTATAAAGAATAGAAACATTTTTGTTGTCTTGTTAAAAAAAGATAACTATGTCCTAAAGTACTAGGAAAGAAAAAAAGGAAAGAAAGCATGGAACAAATCCTGAATGTGAAAGCAAGTGGAAGAAAGTTTGTGTAAGTAAAACCCTGAGGAGTTTTGTGTATGGTCAAGTTGGCTGAGATTAAAATGAATTCAATTAAATGAATGAGTTTCAATATCAAAAGTAAACTGGTGTAAAACTAGAATTGGGCTTTCTGTTTTAAAACGATAATTCTTTTGAACTTTTGGTCTGGTCTGGATAAAGAAGTTATAAAAGGTTTTTCTTTATTTTTGAGTAAGTTTACCTAAAAAACAGAAAATCTATGTTTTGTTAAGATAATTTCCTATGTTCAAAATGACTGAGATCCCTCTATTAAGGTTTTTTTTCTGAGTGTGTCCGTTGTCACCTTGATTGAATGGATAACTAAGCATCATTTCCTATTTGACTAAGTGTTTTAAACCTTTTGATATGTTTGGTGAACTTCCCTCAAGGCTTGAATCCTGGGTAAAGTCTTTTCTTTTCACATAAAAAAAGAAATTTTAAGAATTTCCCATTGGCCCTGGGACTTTTTCCTCTCTTTCTATAAGGAGGAAAATACTAAACTAGTTAAACTTATTTGATATATTATATTACATGGAAAGCATTGTCGAATAAATGATGATAAGCCTTCTTAGGTTATATTGTGTGGGTAAATGTTATTAATATAAGTGCTTTAAAAAACTATGTAACATTCCTAAAATTCTAATCTGTCCGAATTATCCATCATAATTCTGGCTGTTATCTCAAAGTGTTATATGTCACAGTCTTTGTCAATTACCATTTTTGAATTTTTTGTTATTTGCAGGCAGTTGTTTTACTCTGATGTTTTTGCAGATGTGTTTCATCTTCAGAGAGATTCATGGAAAGGACTCTGACACTTACTCTAGAATACAGCCTTCTGATAAATTTTCAGATTATGAAATCAAGCGGGATAAGAAATTACAGAACTGTAACAGTGAAACAGATGGCTTCATGAAACTGCTAACAGAAGATCAAAAGTTGATATCATGGGACTGAATAACTTGATGAGGATGATTGTAATTTTTATGACTTTTCATTTAAAATATTGCTGATTTTTAAAAAATGTTTTGTTTTCCAGATTTAAGGAAATCTTTTTCTCTTTTTTTCTTAAGGAACTATGACTTAGCAATTTGTAAGCAGAACTGAGGCATTTATCTTTTTCTTCCTATCTGATTCCTCCAGAATTTGAAAACTCTCAATGAATGAGTATTCTTATATTCATGGCAATATAGCTGTTTGCATTACTTCAATAAAAATCTGTTCTTCTTACAGCAGGATACAATCGAAAATGCTAGTTATATTACCAAGGCTTTGACTGGAATGTCATATTTGAGAGAAACATGCACAGACTCAGACATGACAAGACAGCTAAGAAACAAAGATTAGACTTTATGAAACAAAGCCACTTGGAAATATTGGCCTGGTGCCTTGCTTACAGGGTTCCCAGAAATCTTACCAAGTGAGTAAAGAAGGTCACTTCCCTGGCAGGTAAAAGGAACCTCAGGATATCTGAGGGAACCTCAAGAGAAGCTAGATTTATTTTGCAAAACAATGAGTCTTAACTTGACTTTCTTTGGTAAAAGATGAGGGTGATTTTAGAGAGAAAAATTGTGTTTCAACAGAAACTGGAATACACATTTGTGAATATAAGATTCTAGTTCTGTTAATTGTCTTTGAGGTTTTTATTTTCTATCTGTAACCTGCACTGGATCCTGAATTCTTCTAGTTTCTTCAAATATCTGGTGCAGATCTCCAAATTAATGTTTTTGATTTTTTTCAGTCCTTTTCATTTGGGATTATTGAGAACTCTTCTCCTGGATTCTCTAAGGATTAAGGTCCATTATGGAGGAGATAATAAAATTTGGGCTGTTTATTTTGCTAATATTTGTGGTCATCTATGTAATTATAAAATGTAGACTTGAATGTTGTTCCAAAGCCATTGATCAGAGTACTAAAATATTAGTCATGCAAAACGTATCTTGCTCTCTCCACCTGGTACTCCAAATGTTTTAAAATAAAGGTAGAACAGTTTCATTCCTCTGACACCGATCTTTGCCCTTTCAAAGCAGGAAACAGCTGGAGGAGTCTTTGCCCTCATTCCCCAAGATTGACAAATGATCATAAGACAATGGGGTTTGAAACCGAGGACAAAGGAGTTAAAGTTTCCCTGGATTAGGATGAAATTGCGCCTGTACCCACAAGGTTAACATGGGAAACGAAGAAACCAAAGTTTCTGAGCTTGCCTTGCAGAACAGTGAGAGGACCACTGATAAGAGAGCAACTTGCTGACAGCCCTCTGCCTGACTAAGCATCTTGCAGGAGCACTGAGAAGCTGAAATGACTGACTGATTTCACATGTCACAGACTAAAGATCCACCTCATGCAACACATGGAACCCTCTCAAATTTGTAGATGCGACTCATGAAGAAATGTGAAAGACAGTCACCCCACCCAGAGGACTCTTAGAACTTCAGCCCCTGAGGCCACATGCTCCCCTCCCTGTCTTATTCTTACAATGTACTTTGGAAAAATGCTTAGAACTGCACGTAGGCAAGCTAATTTGTAACTGGCAGAAAGAATAACTTATTAGCAGAATATTTATGTCCTTTGCCCAAACTGTCCCTCTGTCTCAGATAAGGAAGGAACTGAGGTTTTCTTATATTCCTCAGGAAATGTTGCACTCAGCAGATCTGAGAGGAGCTGAACTTTCTGTGGTCCTCTGTCACCTGACACTCCTTAGACCCCTCCCTAACCCTGTTTGCCTTATATAAGTCATTTCCAAATCACTTCCCTTTAAGATGTGTTTTTTTTTAGTATGATAGTCCATTATCTTCCAATTTGCTAGCTTATTGCTTATTAAACTTCTTTCTCTATCACTGCCTGGCCTTTTGTCTTGTGGTGAGCAGATCGAACCCTTTCTTGGTATCACTTCCTTCTTTCCCTCATTCCAACATATATTGAAAAGATGCTCTAAAGAGAGCCTTGCCAGCTGCTCTGCATACAAACACGAATATGACACAGTGCCTGTACTCTAAGAATTCATAAGGCAGAAAAGATACAAAAAACAAACAGTTGCCTTATAGCTCAGATACTGTAGGCTTACCAAAAAGTCTGTTGATAGAATTCAGGTGCTCTGTGAATTTGGATGGGGAAAAATGCATCTTTATTTTCACTCCCTTCTATCTGAAATTTAGCATTCTCTCCCATTATGAATATTATATATCTGTGACTGTCATCAATAGAAATCACAGATATTTTCTTATCTGTTCTTGTTGATGTCTCAAAATAACATATTCTCATCATTTTGTCTGCACCATGCAACCACATGTGGGTCCTTTTGCAGGTGGAGAAAGGGGCAATGTTCCCAGGTGGCCCCCTGGAGAGGGCTTTGGAAATGAGATCCCTGAGCAATGCTGGGTGTGAACATTGAGGGGGAGGAAGAAAGTTGAGGAAGGACAGAGAGACAGAGAAAAACAGAGGCACAGTGGGACAAGGACAGGCACAACAATGAAGGGGACCTAAGTAGGGCAGAGACTCACAAAAGAGACAGGAGACAACAGAGCCCTTAGAGATCCACCAGAGTGACCAGCTCAGAGCCCAGGGAGTGACCTGCTGGGAGCCTCAACTCCATTACCTGTTTGTCATGTGGTTTTGTGCAAGTTACTTTCATCCCTCAGGACGGCAGTTTCTGTGTTGGTTTCCCAGGGCCACCATGACCAAGTGCCCTAAAGTGCGTCGCTTAAACAACAGAAATTTCCTGTCTCAGGGTCTGGAGCCAGATGTCCTAGATCAGGTGTTGGCAGGGTTGGTTCCTTCTGAGGGTTGTGAGGGGGAATCTGTTCCAGGCGTCTCTCCTTGGCTTGTGGACGCCATCTTCCCCCCGTGTCTCCTCACATCATCTTGCCTTTCTGCATGTTTGTGTCCAAATTTCCCCTTTTGGTAAGGATGCCAGTCATATTGGAATAGGGCCCACTCTAGTGACCTCATCCTAACTTGCATCCTTCTGTAAAGACCCAAATAAGGTCACATCTGAGGTACTGGGGTTTAGGACTCCAATACCTCTTTTGGGGGACACAATTCAGCCCACAAGAGTTTCCTTACCTCACGCTGGGGTAATGGGACAAGTGCCGCCTAACTTACTTACTGTGAGGATTACAGACTTGAATGTGCGTTGTGTGCTTGGTGAGACACCCAGCACCCAGTAGACTTAAGGAACTGCTGGGTAGCTCCTATCACTGCTACTGTTACTAAGAAGAACTGGAGGAGAGAGGGAAGGCAGAGGCGAGGGAGTGGGAAGGAGTGGTGAGGGGGCGGGAGGGAGAGGAGAGAGGAGAAGCGTGCTTGGGGCTCAGCCAAGCAAAGAGGCAGGCGGAGGCATCAGGCTTCCTGGAGAGCAGGAGGCTTCATAAAAATGGCACAGTGTGCAGACCGTTCCCTCTGGGTGCTAACTTGGTGTGGGCAGGGGTGCCAGAGGCCTCCACAGGCCTGTGGGAACCAAACAGGCTTCTCCTGGCTATGACCACAGTGACAGTCCCTGCCTAGGGCACTGACACCAGAGGGGGACATGGCAAATGACAGCTGGGACACCAGAACCGTAGGGATCTGAACTACGTGATGGGCTTGGCACCTGACACTTCTGGGAGCGGTCACGTTATGTAAGGGGGAGACAGCCTGCTCTTGGCTGAGGCCCAGCCTGGGACTAAAATGGAGCCTGTGACCCCTAGAAGGATCCTCAGAATCTCAAGAAATATGCAATTTGAATAAAGAGAACTCACTGCGGTAGCAGCCACAGCTATGAAGGAGCAAGTAGTGCACAGACGCAAAGAGGGTGGGTCCCCAGGTAAACCACTCAGCCGGGCACTGTGTGGGCAGCCCCAGGGACAGCAGGAGGTCTGGTGTGTCCTGCTCACAGCTGTGTCCTTAGTGCCTAGAACATGCGGAAGGCTCCCCATAAATGTCTGCTGAATAAATGCCCTGTAAGTTCTCAGTGAGAATCTGAATATACAAACAGACAAGGCCAGACCATATATGACCATGGAACTCTGACCCACGACCTTGCAGTAGTCTTCCCAGAACCATGGGGACTTGATCAGTGACTACCAGCGTCCCTATTTTTAGCCCCCGCTTCCAACTCAGGACCAAACAGAGTAAGCCAAATATTCTCCCCGAACCAGTCACATTCAGTGCCCTGCTTCCGGTTAGCCCGCCCCCAGCTTCCCCACGCCAACAGCCACCAACCAGAGAACGTCTGAAGCCTTCCTTCCCTGTTTTCCAAGGCAAAGCTTTCCCACTTCCCTGCCTGCCTTTGAGCCTCTGCCAAACCCAAGCGATGGTGGCTGACGCCCTGGCTACAGCAAGCTGGGAATAAACAGCCTCTGTTTGTTCTCATTTGGGTGGTCTGTGTTTATTTCCACATCAGGAATAGCATTTATCCATTGCCCCGCCGCTCCCCCCGCTGGCTGCCTGTTCCCCTGACTCTCATTGAATTCACACAGCAATCCTCTGAGAACGTAATTTCCGTTTTACAGTTGAAGAAACTGAGGCTCAGAGAGGTGAAATGACTTGCCAGGACTAAAATCCAGTGATGCTTGGCTCCAAAGCCCCGAGCTCTTTCCCCAGCCTGAGTCAGGAGCCTCATACCGTATTGCTTTTTGCAGAGTCACAAGTAGTTTTCTTTCAGCTTTTCTCAGCTCCCTCTCATCTCCACGATGACGACACAGAGAGGCCTAAAATAACCATAGGATTTGTCTTTGGGGAGGCTTCTTGCCTTTACCACCGTCACCACGTCTGACTAAGTTTCCTGGGTTGGATGGATGCATCTGAGCCCTAATCCTCTGTGCAGAACCCTCTGTGAGGTGGGTGCCACCTCTGTGGTGTGAAATGTGTAGAGATATTTTAGGCAGGCATGTGTTACTTCTGAGAGCATTCTCCTGGGGGGCAAGCTGTATTGAAATTGATTAATTTGATTCCTTCATCCATTGCTCAAAACCCTTACTGAGCACCAGTTGTGTGACCGACCTTGTCCTGTGCATGGGACACTTGAGGTCTGCAAAGTGCCATCCACAGACCTCTTGCATCAGAATCCTGGGTCTCACTCCAGACCCACTGAGTCAGAGTTTCTGCTAGGGAGGCCTGAGGATCTGCATTCCTAAAAAGCTCTCAGGGGATTGTTATGCTCGCTAAAGGTGAGCGCCATTGGCTTCAGGAATGGGCAGCTCAGGTGAGGAGCCCACGTTGAATTGAGTTACTTATCCAAGGTCGTCCAGCTAGTGAGTGGAGAGAGCTGACTTTGAATTGTTAGGTTGGCCCTAGTTCCTCCTTCCTCTGCTTCACTCTGCCCGAGTGTGCCAGGCTCTCCTCATGCTTCTGTGTCTCTACACATGAACTCTCTGCCATCGGGAATGGCCTTTCTCCCATTCTCCACCTGGTAAGTTCATATTTATTACTCAAAACCCATCTCCAACATCACCTCCTCTAGAAAGCCATCCCCGATTCCACCTCCACTCCTCACCTCAGTCCAGCAGCAAATTCTCACGGTATTTTATGTAACTTTCTTTTAAAAGGGACATATTCTAGCCTCATATTCTGCCAAGTCCTCGAGACAAGAGATGTCATATTCCAAAGCGAGATGCAACCCGCTCTGCAGGACTTGCAAAGGAAGAGATCAGAGCCCAGCTCTGCCTCTATTAACCTTTCACTCCCATCAAAGGTAGAATACCTTTGGGAGTTAATTAGGGTCTGGCTCATGCCTGAGTGATCTAAAGAATGAGGCCAGCTAAGTGCTGGGGTGGTGGATTAGGGTCTACACTCCGCCCTGAGCACGCTGAAGGTGTGGGGTTGCCCCAGACTGTGCCCTAGAGAAGCACCAGGAAGGAAGAGGCGAGCTCAGTCAAAGCTGGGGGTGGACCACTGACTTTGGTGAGGATGAGACGTAATGAGCAGTAGGAAAAGCTGTATTTGAGGAAGCAAGGGAATTATGGGAGAGAGATCACAAGCAACCGGCACCTCTGAAGAACCCATACAGGCTGTCTTTAAAAAAACTGCAAAGGGACTCGAGGCCAGATTGGGACAAGACAAGGAAAAACTGTGCTGCTCCCATAGCCTTCTTTCTTCTCTCTCCCCAGATCCCAGCCCTGCAGGGGCCAGTGTAGTGAGCTAAAATGGGGAGGGTTGATGAGTAACTAGCAGTTACTGAGACCTACTGTGCACCACATACCACATTCAGCTTATGTGGTCTCTTATTTCCTTTGTTTCAAAGCAGAGGAAACTGAGGCACAGAGGGGTGAAGTCATTTGTCCCTAGGTTGAAAGAGCACATGGATGACTATTCCTGAAGCTGCATATCCCGAGTTTATGGTTCCATCCCGGGCCCAGCCAGGAAGCCTTGGTGCTCATGGGGAGGAGGTCATGCAACCAACCCAGCAAGATCCCAGAGCACACACAGCCCACAGTGGTCCTTAGTATTTGGAGTCATGAACCTTCTGGGGCGTCTGATAAGAGCTATCAGTGTTTCCCCTGGAAAATGCTCATATGCACACACAATGCTGCGCACACACAATGCTGCGCACACACAATGCTGCTCACACACAAGAACTCTGGAGCTGGAGCGCTGCACTCAGACGGGCTTCAAAGTTATCCCTTCCTCCCAGAGCAGGATTCAGATTCACAGTAACAGGTCGTGAAGCAGGGCCAGTTGCAGTCCCTGCCATCACCCTACATAACCCTCACAAGGGGTTTTATTCCCATTTTACAGATAGGGATCTGGAGGTTGAGAGAGGTGAAAGTACTCACCAGAGCACACACGGTGACTGCGGTGGAGCCAGGATACTCACCATCTGTGTCATCTCGAAGACTGCCTCCAGGTGTCCGGAAGTCAGAACTGGTGATGTATAGGCTAGGGAGGTGAGCAACTAGCATGGTTTGTCATTTTTGTGGTTAGCTGCGCCGATGCCTTCTGCCTCTAACAGCTCCTGGAACACTTTTCCTCTTCATAAACACTTGCTGTACAAGAGGCTCTTGGCAAATCACTGCCAGAGGGTTTCTTCTATTACTTTGTCAAAGTCATTGAGCTTCTCCCAAGCCCAACCCCCTGCTGGGAATGCCTGTGCCATCCTCCCAGAGGCAAAGAGAGCCTCGGAACATCAAATAAACTTACCAAGGGTGGGAGTCGGGTAGAGGTGGGAGGTGGGGGAGGGGCAGAACCTCTTCCCTTCTGGGCCCTCCGCCCCAGCCTCCTTGCTCAGAGTGAGGCAGCCAAGTCCTCTCTCTCTCTTCCAACCCACCCCATCCTTGCCCCATCTCTCTTTTCTTCTTTGTCAAGTCAGGAACGCATAAGTATTTATGGAGCACCTACTCAGGGGTTTGATACCCTGGTCTAACTCTTGTAATGATGCTCAAAGGGCATCAATTGATCATTACTTTGGGCCAGGTCCTATTCCGGACACTCTACACCCGTGATTTCCTTTAATCTCCAAACAAACTGGGAAGTGGGATCTGTTATCATCTCCATTTTACCGATGAGGACGATGAGCACCATGGGAAGTGATTGTAACATCCCTCCTTGTTTTATAGATGGGCCAACCGAGGCTCCAAGAGGTGAGGAGACAAGCCCTAGGCGGCAGAGCTGGGAACAGAAACCAGAGCTTATAACCCCAGGTTCAGCGTAGCTTCCTTTCTCACTCACGTCTTGTCTGTCTTTTAATTTCCTCCCTCTCTCTTTCATTTCATCACACCGCTTTAAGCAGATGGTGACAGAAGTAGGCCTGGGCTCTGTAATGGGGGCAGGACCTCTGGGCTCTAGGGACCAGCTTGTATAAGGAGGCACACTCCCGTCCAGGGAGGCTCTGAGCTTACTACCGCGTCCTTTTGGGTGAGTCCCAGGCTGGCTGAGTCTCATCTCACTTATTGGTAATGAGCGGATTCATAGCTCCCTCCACCCAAGGTCACATGAGCACTGAAGGAGGTGATAATGCGTGCAAAGTGCAGGGGGCAGAGTGGATCCAGGTTCACCCCGCCTCCTTCTCCTTCTATGTCCAACCCCTTCCAATCTCCTTCAGTGTCCAACCCCTGCCGCAGAACCTAACTCCTGTGCTCCAGGATTTCCTAGAAACTCTGCAGCATCACAAGGCTCAGATAACTGTGGCCCCGGACCTGACCCAGTTCAGCAAGCGATGCAGCCTGAAGTGAAACAGAAGCAAAGTAGTGACCCCGCCCTGGGCCCAGCCATCAACTTGGCCCTCGGCCAGCTCTGGCCAGGGTTGTCAGAAACCCAGCACACACCTATTGGAAGCCTCTGGAGCAGAAAGCAAGAGCATGGCAGCCCAGAAGGTTCTGTACAGCAACCACCTCCAGCGTTCCTTGAAGTGTGTTCCTGCACACTTCCTCCTCCTCCTGCAAGGAGGAGCCACCTGCTACCCTGTGGCTTTCTGTCCCTGCCCCCTGACTTTTCTCTCCTAATATTGATCTTAATGACAGTTACACATTTATCAGTGCAATCATTTGTGTAAAGTCTCTTTCATCCACTCTACTCACAGTGCTGGCCTCTGACCAGATAAGGAGTTTGTACCAGAATGTCAGTCACAATACGTCCTTCGTTGAGAAAGTCTTGCTATGGAGAACGTGTCACCTGAACTAAGCAGAGAGCACGATAAAACACCGTGCGCTTCCTAGCACGCGAGTCAGTGGATGGAACAGAGGGCTGGGACTCCACACCCCACTTTGGGTTGCACTGCACTAACCCACGATTTTGTGTGGCTGTTGTTAAGGGTATAGTCACTGGAGATACATGCCCCTGGGTTCAAATCCCAGCTTTGATAATTACCATGAGACTTTGGCAAGACCCTGTGCCTCCCTGTAAAATGTGCAGGATAACATTACCTTCCTCACGGGTGTGTTGAATGAGTTGGGTGTGAGGTGCTCAGAGCAGTACTGGGCCGAAAGCTAGTGCTTGTTATTGTCAGAAGCTCTGCAAGAACAGGAACAACATCCACCGGCATGCCTTGCGGTCGTAGGTGCTGTTAGTGCATGTTCAGTAGACAAACGAGGAAAAGGGTACTTCGTGGGCTCAGGTCTACCAAAACACAGGCTGTCTCCCATCTCAGGTTCTCGGGCTGGTGTTCATCTGGGTCTTGCTGAAGACTCTGGTTGTAAGGCCAGAGACCTCAGCTCCCTTGAGTTGCTCCATCTTCCTCTCAAGGGGTCAGTCCCTCGAATGGGGATAATCATAGTACCCACCCCATAGGGCTGTTGTAGTTAACCAGTCAACGCATGTAACACGTGTTAGCAGGGGCAGAAACGCCTGGTGCTCAGTAAGCACTCAGTAACATCTTAACAGCTGTTATTATTATTATTATTTCCAGAATTTTTCAAAAGGAAACTGCTCACACTGTTTTCCACTTTCCCGCAATGCTTCTGAGAGCTCGTTCTGAAACACAAATGTAATCCATTCATTCTCTTGTGCCCCAAAATTCTTAGGAGAAAGTCCAACAAAAGTCATGCGTATTCTTGTCTGGATGCATAATGTATGCCAAACACTTGTATTTACGCACTTCATTTTATTTGATCCTCACAGCCATCCTGAGAGGTACGTGATATCAATTCCATTTCATCAAGGAGGACGTAGAGCTGAATGAGGTTAAACCAAGCGCCCAGATAGGGCACGGGGACCCTTAGAGCCCCAGCCCCACCCTGCTCATCCCTCCTTCCCAACAAGGCTCACGGCCGCCGTGCTTCTCACCATCCATCTCTCTGTCGCCTGTGCTCTTTCAAGTCTCCAGGCTTTGCCCATGCTGCTCCCTCTGCCTGAAATGCCGTCTCTCTTTTCTTTATCAGGAAAACTCATATGTATCATTGGAACCTCTTTTATATTGTTGAAATCTCAACCTAAACATCACCTTTGGAACGCTCTTCCATCTTTCTGTCTTCCTCTCGCAGAAAGAGTTCATACTTTCCCTGCGGGGCTTCTGCAGCCCTTGGTTGATGCTGCTACTCTGATTATTACACCGTATTCTAGCCGTGGCTTTCTTGATCTGAGAGTTCCTCTAGGAGGGGATTATGGCCTGTTTTTCTCTGTGTCCCCAGCACCAAGAACAGTGACAGACACCTAAAAGGCACTAGAGAAGGGTTTGATGAGTAGATGAATTAATTGACCCTCCCAACATTTAAACACAAGACACAGAATTCACACAATGATGAGACCATCACACAGTACCTGAAACAAAAAGACAAAGCTGAATTTATTGCTCACTATAGCAAGGGACAGCCGTGCGGTCGGGCTGTCTCTCTGAGCAGAGCAGACTGCTGGCTTGGTGCAGGGCTGTGGGGCGGTGCGGAGCGAAGGGCTTGGCGGACTTTCAAAGCCTATGCTGTTGACATCATTTATAGAAGGGCAGGTACTTAGGTTTGATTATTGCTGGTTGGTTGCTCTAACGACATTGTTTCCTGGCATGAATTTGTCCCTGTTTGGCTGGCTTTCAGAAACAAGGGGCTGACACGAACTGTTTGCAAAGGCAGGTTCCCTGAGGCAGGCTGTCACTGACCAATCGAACAAACTGAAAATCCACTCCTATGGCTACTTGTTACCATGGCTAACTTCTCTCTTTTCCTAAGTGTATGGGACCTTCTTTCCTCTCAGAGAGGAAATATTTGTGGTCCAATACACGATATTAGTAATTTTAGTTAATGTGAATAACTTCGAGGGGCTCCCAGTTTCTCAAATTCGTATAATAAACAGAAACAAACTCTTTTATAATCACGAAATCCACCTTCAGTGCTTCTAGGAAGTTCGACTCCAATGTTTCCCCAAATTAATGACTTCTCAGAATCAGCCTCCAAGTATTATTCATAGCTTTGAAAAATTGTTTGGTGCTGTTGGCAGGTCACAAATAGAAACGGGGGCCTTGATTCTTTATTTTCAGGCAAATATTCGTAGCATGTTGCTTTTTTAGTTAAATGAACTGCACTTAAGAAAGCCTTTTGGAATTTTGTACAAAATACAACTTCAGCCAAAAATAAGTAATCATTTTGTTCTAAGTCAGCCTGTTTCTGCCCCACAGGCTGGGAAAATTCCAAAAAGTCCCACAGGGACTGTGGTAGATGGCAGCCCACGTGATCTCAGAGCACAGGGGGCTTTCCAGAGGTCACTTCTCTCTCCAGTGGTCCAGCAGGAAAAGGGCTGCACGTCCTGGGGCTGGATTCACAGTGTGTTTATGGGCGTCCTGTGATCTTAAATGCTTGTGCCCAGGGGCATGGTGACGTAGCAGGGACTGCGCAGCTGTCCAGGCCACTAGGGACCTCCATGGTGCCAAAGGCGATAGTCAGTTCCCGTGGAGGCCTGACTCGGCCTCTTGGAGCATCTGACTCAGTCTCTCCCTCACACGCTCTCCTCCTGGCTTCCCTCCCACCTCACAGGCAGCCCCTTTTCAGTCTTTTCTCAGCTCCTCCTTCTCCTCTTCTCAAACACTCCAAGCTGGAGGCCACACGGCTCTGTTTTGGGCCCTCTTTTCTTCATGTACCCTTGCTTCCTCAGTGATCTCAATCAATCACACGGCAATGACTCCCAATTTCATACAGCCCACAAGGCCTGATGTGATCTAGTCCCACCTCTGTCTCCAACCTCTGCTCATGTCATCGTCCCCAGGCTCGTTACTCCAGATGCATGGACTGCCTTCTTTTTGTTTCTCAAACATATTATGCTGTTTCCCTTCAGGATGTGGGCCCTGGCCACACCCTCTGCCTCCAGCACTCTCTTCCCAGATCTTTGAACAAGTTGCTTCTTTTCATTCAGGTCTTAGTTCAAAGGTCACCCCTCCCAGCTGGGCCTTTCCTAACTACTTCACCTAGAGGAGCTGGGTCTCTGTCACATTACTCTGTTTTATTTTCATCATAGCACTTATTGCTACTTAATATTCCCTTATTTATTTACTTGTTCACTGGCTGTCTCTCCCTGCTTGAATGTCAGCTCCAGAGAACAGGGCCCTGTCTGTCTTGTGTGCTGCTACAGTGCAAACGCTGGACTCATGGAAGACAATTGACAAACATTAATTGAAGAAACTGTTGGATTATAGAATAATAGATGATTTGAGGGTTTTTTTCAAATTTTCTAAAATGAACTCTCATTATTTTATAAGAACAAAATGAAATGTAAAATTATTTGAGAGAGACACAGAGAGAGAATTGACCAAATTCTTGAAGTCTAGAACAAGCTTACAGTGTGAAACACCATTTTAGGTTGATAAACTATAAATATGGCAGCCCTTAGCCAGGTATATAAAACTGAAACCATTCTGCCTAAAAGGAAGGGGCCCATGCTTAGTCTTTAACTTTATCTCCTTACCTCATTCAATCCTTAGAACGTTCTTAGAGGGAGTGACAATTATATAGCCATTATGCACACCCACCCCTGCCTCTCTTCCCCACCACCATTTGCTTCTTAAGGAGACTAAGGCTGAGAGAGATTGGGTCATTTATCAAAAGTTGTGTGATTCATAAATGGAGAAACTAAGTGTTAAACTTAGTTCTCTCCAGAAGGCTGGAACTATTAAATTTGGCATTCTGATTCCTAATGGCGTCTGTGAAATAATGAAGGCAGCCTCAATCTGCATCCAGTTACTGAATGTGCTTTTCCACCGACCACCACTTTTAAGCCTCATAACAACGCTATGTGTGGGTGTCATCCATCATTACCCCTTAATCCTGATCAATTTCAGATGAAAAAAATTGATGTCCTTGGTTGTAAACACAGTTTCCCAAGGTCGCTCAGCTGGTGAGTGACAGAGCCAGGACTGGCTAGAGTCCTGGTGTTTTCTCTGTTGCCTCCACGCCCCTGGGTGGACATACCTGTAGTTTTTTGAGCTGACTTCTGTGCTCCCAATATGATGAGGCTAACTCAGCAGCGTTTCCTATATTGCTGCGTTATTCTGATGCCCACATCTCCTTGATTTCACATCGGACGAGTATCAATGGGGAAGGGAAGAATACCCCGTTTATTGAGTACCTATCGTGTGCCAAGGGCTTCACTAACACGTAGCATTTCGGGAAAGTTTAGCTGCAGGCCCAAGAATTCTGTCATGAGGAGAAAATTAGACTGGCTTTACAGAAGATTTTGATAAGTTTGCTACGGGATGGGAAAAAGCTTGGACTCGGTTCCTGTGGAAAGAGATAAGGAAGTTGGGAGTGGATGGAGAGATGGGGCTGAGCACTGGGAGGAGAGGTGTCCTGCAGAAGATTGTTGTCAGCACGAGCAGGAAAGACTTGAGGATCAGGAACGTCGAGTGGAGCAGCGTGAGGTCATCCATGGTGTGATGCGTGATGTAGAGCCCGTGCTTGCCTTCCTCTATGGGCTTCAGTAAGACGCACACTGCTCATTATTGCTCCGCAGCCACGTGCTCTGCACGGCAGGGCGGAGCCCTACGTCGAGGTTAGTTCAGGATGAAAATAGCAGCTGCCTGCTGGGGGCAGCTGACGTAGTGTGACATCTGTTGTCCTAAGTTCTCTTAACACATTTACACAGGCGATATCATGACTCCCGTGATAGAGAGGAAGACGACTCCCAAAATAGAGAGGAGGAAATCCAAGAGGATTCATGACTTCCTAAAGATCCCACGCTGGTGAGTGGTAGCGGAGTTCTTCTCCCAGAGCTGGAGCTTATCCCGAGGCATTTCAGTTTCAAACTGCTAGATGGTGGCAGCTTGAATCGCACCAGGTCCCACTAGCTGCGAATACAAATGAGGCCATAGAAACCCTAACGTTGGACTCCATTGGTGAGCTGCCTCCATCCGCTGACAGTTTCTTACAGAGAAATTGTCCCTTACCCCAAGAGGTTTCTTGAAGTTCCCAGGGTGCCTTGTAGAGGCTCACACACAAGCCTGCTTCTGCTGGCACTCCATGCCTCCTTTGTCAGCACAGCACCTGCCAGCATGCCAGGCTGCATGCTGTGGGGCACCCATTGCCACCGGGCATAGTGTTTCCCAGAGGTGGTCACCAATGATCCATAGGGGCACAAAAGGTATTTTAGGGCCTTGGTCAAATTAAAAAGAACCTTTTCTCTGGGTTCAGCCTCATTTTGGGATTCTTTAAATTGTAGTGGCATGGACGTTTCAGAACTCCTCTCACCCAGATCGTTCCTAATCAATTTGCCCTGCTTTCAACTCTGCTACAGGTGGCATGATGGTGAATTTTGTCTATCAACTTGACGAGCTAAGGGATGCCCAGAGAGCTGGTGAAACATTTTTTCTGGGTGTGTCAGTGAAGGTGTTTCTGGAAGAGATTAGAGTTTGATTCAATAGACGGGTGAAGAGACCCGCCCTCACAAATGGGGGTGGGTATCGTCCAATCTGCTCGGGGCCTGAATGAAATAAAAAGGTGAAGGAAGGGCAAATTCTCTTTCTTTTCTTCTGGAGCTGGGATGTCCTTCTTCTCCTGCCCTCAGACGTCAGAGCTCCTGGTTCTTGGGCCTTTGGACTCTGGGACTTACCCTGGGTTCTCAGGCCTTCGACCTCAGACGGGGTGTTACATCATCGGCTCCCTTGGTTCTCATCCTTGGGACTCAGACCAAACTACACCACCAGCTTCCTTGGGTCTCCAGCTTGCACACGGCAGATCGGAGGACTTCTCGGCCTCTATAGCCACCTGAGCCAATCTCTATAATAAATCTCTTCATATATATATATATATAAAATCTCCTATAGGTTCTGTTTCTCTGGAGAACTCTGATATAGATGGAATTACAGTAAAAGCCCTGAGGTGGCAGATGTCACTTGGACAAAGGAATGGACACAAGAATGTTTGCCCACAATCCATAGTCAATCTGGTGGACATGACAAGTTGGCTGTTTGGAAAAAGGAAATTCTTTTGTTGCCATTTATTAGCTCCCATGGGGCAAGAATGGCCGGTCAATGACGACATCAAAGCATCACATTCTTATCTCTTTCGAGACAGTGAGGGACAATTCTCTCTGCATATTTTCTAAGAGAAGGCAAGCCACCAAACGTGCAAAATCAAGGGCCTTTGAGTTAGGGGATCTGCAGCTTTTCTATTATTTTCTTTCCTCAGTACGGCTCATCTTCTGAGAGAGAGGAATGCAGGTTGTATTGTGACTTACTTAGGGACAACAGAACTGTCATTAGTTGTCAATGCTATTTTTCATGATAGAGGATGCATTAGTAAACTTCAAGTGGTCCATCCTAGAGGGGTTCTCACGGAGGGTGTCACATAACAGAGGCTCCATTGCCTGAGCCGAAGATGGATTTCCTCATTCATTGTTTATTCCACACACATATGCATTGAGCATTCACTACGTGGTAGGAGCTTCGTCGTCCTCAAGAACATTTCTCTTCTCTGACAACAAACGCTTAGGTCCAAGGTTAGCCCCAGATGAGTTCTCTCATAGCATGCTTCATGGTTCTGCTGCAAATTGTAGGCTCATCTTTCTTGTATGCCAGACGTGCCCAGGTGTGCACGCATCCCATCCACGGACACAGCTTGCATTATTTCCTAGGAGACTCCCCATTTCCCTTGCAATTAGGGCTGCAGTATCTGTCAGTTTGCCAGGTCGTCTTAAACCGATCTGACTCTCTAACACTCAAGCTAGGACTTCCACTTGCTATGTTAAATACAGGCGACTTGAAGCAACTCAGTGTTTCTGTAGTTTATCAAAGTGATTCATGCCCCCTTGTCCCTCTGCAAAGTGCTTCTGAGCTAATCACTGCTCCGGGCCAACAAAGGCTCTGATGAGAAACTGGCTAACATGACAGCCACAGGGCTCCTTCCGTCAAGGACACTGTAACTGTCTGGCTCCTATGATCTCCTGCTTGCCCCAGCTGCTGTGTGTCTGTCCTCATGAGACAGATGACATCTCTGCGAAGTCCATCCAATTAGCTGCTGCTTCAGGAAAAGTGAGTCAACCTTCCCTTTGCCAAGTTTAAGGCATCGGTCATTAAACAGAGATGCTGCAACCCTTGCTTCGTCTCCCTCAGTGGGCCACTGACACACAGGACTGGAAAACAGAACACTCAGGATGTCCCCGGGCCACTCTGGACTGTGCTGTGCCCTGCTTGTTGAATTATAAGATCAAGCATGTTCTTATTATGAATTAATTAATGCCTTGATGCCAGAGAACACTCATGGAATCTGTCATTGGACAGTGGCTCATATTCACTTTACTGTTTGTAAATCACTGTCTTATCATTTATTTCATCATTTACCAAAGTCCAGTTATTTGTATACTACCTTCCTCACACTTGTCACCCTTACACCTGGTCATAGCTCTGGACAAAAGTGATGGCTTTGTCCCACCTGTATCATTTATTCACTTAATTAACTCACTTGGAAAAAACTGCATTTATTTAAAAAGAAAACTTTGTATCATCACCTGAAATAAAAATGCAGTATCACTGGCTATAAGTAGAAGATAGTCATAAAAATAAACATAGTGGAAACAAAATAACGCCAGTGGATTCTAGCCAAAGAGTGGCCAAGAAGTCCCTATATATGAGATTCCAGCTAATAAGACTAGCAGACTTCAAAAACAGCTCTCAGAGTCTTCGTTGAATGACTTCCAATGATCAGCATGAAATAAATGTCTGTGAGAAACGTGGATTAAATATAATGTGTACAGAGAGTGGAGGAAAGTGTGCAGGTGTCTCCATGGCACACGGGGCATCTGTGCGGCTACCCTTTGCATGTGGTTGCTCGTTGCGGCTGTGAGCCCAAAGACTACTGTTCTTACTCTTGTGAAAAGGGAATGTCAGGGGAGGTAGTAAAGATATTAGCACCATATTACGATCTTCTGCTTGAAGTAGTCAGAAAATCTGTTAATACCACATTTGATACCAACTAAAATCATCTCTTCTCCGTGAAGATTCTACAACCTGCATTTTGGGAAAGACTGCGTTATTCCATTTAAATCTAGGACAATCTCGGCTGGCAGGTGCTATAATCCCATTTTACAGAGGAGGATGTTGACGATATTGGGAGAAGCTGATCCACATTGCATCACAGACTGAAGAAGGGCTAGATTTCAGATTTCATTCAACTGGCCTTTTTGGTCTGATTTCCTGGTTGACCAGAAAGCCTGCTCTTCGGCTCTTCGGTCCACTTTCCATTCCATCCCCAAGGGAGCTCTGAGGTCTGTGAAGATGTCTTTGTCCTTGGAGTGGACATAGCCTTCTCGTAGGAGAGGGTGGGGTGGGCGCTTCACAGACAGGACTAGACTGGAGGAGGCTTCCTCTGGCCAGACAATCAAGATGCTTGGACAGGCTGAGCATCACACAACCATGAGAAAACAGCATTCCCAAAACCTCCCAGGCGGCCACTATTGTCCAGGCACCAGTGTCTCACACCCAGCCAGAAATGATGGTGCAAGTAGGGGTTGGCCTTTTTCAGTGGGTCTCTGAGCACTGCAGGCCTTGAGTCTCCTTCATCTCTTGGTTCCACCTCTCCTCTCTCACTACCTTTACTCCTGGTGTCCTCCACACACGTCCTCTCTCTGCAGCTGGAATACCTAAGACTCCTCTTTTCCTTCTGACCGAAGTGTGCTCATGTTCAAAGACTCTATCAAACATTTTCTTTGCCACAAGGTCTTTCCAGATCCCACGGTGACCAATAATTTCCCCTTTTTCCTCTGCTCCAACAACACTAGATATGTACCACACTGATAACACCCAGCACCCTGAATCTCCAGGACAGAGCGTAAGACTCAATCAAGAGAAGGTGCCCTAGGCACGTGCTGACATTTCTACACTTTTAATTCAATATTGCACCTGTTTGTCAGCAACTCCCATTCCCAAGTTTATGAACAACTGTAATTAAAGACAGAGCCTTAATTTTATTTGTTCTGGCAGAGCTACAGTTCCAGGGCAGTCTCATCATTTGCCAAATTATGTTGAATAAATAGCTGTCAAGTCGAACCAAACTGGGTGGATATCCTTCACAGTTTGTGGACACTTGAAAATAGTTTTCAGTAATATGATTTAATTAATTTCAATTCAATCTATTTCCCAGATGTTCACCAAGCACCTCTTATATGCTAGACATTGTCTCAGGTGTAAAATGCTGGACAAACGTGGCTTTTCTGTCCTCAGGGAACTCGCATGCAAGTGAGGGAGATAGACACATAAGTAAATAAATACGGTAGAGTGTGAGATGGGCAAAAACAGAGCTGGGCCCAAGATAGAAAGATCTGGCACAAAAGTCAGCAGTTACCTCTAATAGGTGAGTGGCAGGAAAGGCTTTTAGGAGAGGTTGACACCTGATTTGGACTTTGAAGATGACGAGGAATGTGCCAGGCTTTCAGAACTTGAGCAGGGGACATTCCAGGCAGAGAGAATGAAGCAGAGGTGTAAAACTGCATCCCCCAAACTCGTGGAGGTTACATTTTTTATTAAAAAATATTTATTAAACGTTTACAAAGTGCAAGACTCCAGTGTAGGCAGTGACAGTAGTGAACAAAACGTGTAAGGTTTTGACATTCACAGAATTTCCATTCTGGAGGGGGAGACCATCAACAAATCCCAAAACCGATGAATAAAAAGGACTATTTCAAATAATAAATGTGCTATAAAGAATACAAGGTACGTATTTGAAAGTGAACTGGAAGGATGGTAACGTTCAATAGCGTTTAGGGACGGTCCTGGGAATGGGGCACTGGAGCTGACACCCAGTGGCAGGATGGACTTTGTCTCATGAGATCCAGCTAAAGAACATTCCAGAAGGAACAGGAGGAGGGAAGCCCCTGGAGAGCAAGTGGGCTTGGTGTGTGTTCAGAAGCAAACGAATGTTGTCATGATTGGAGAGAGGGGAGCACGAGGTTGGGGGTAAAGGACGAAGTTGGCAGGGTCTAAAGGTTGGTGTCATGAAGTCACTCCCAGACCATGCCCCGGAGCTTGGGTTGTACACCAGATGCAGTTGGAAAACATTTTCTTCAGCTGTATGTTAAAGAGCCTGAGACTAGCTACCTGGGCAGTGGAATCTCGGCTTGTTCCTTAAAGACCTGTGCTTTCTCAAGCACCTCCTTGAAGCCCCAGGCTCAGTGCTTAATGATTTTCTTGCTCAGAGAGCAGTTTCTGGGTCTGAGTACCTCATGTCACTTGACCTTGGTAGGTAGAAGGGGCTACAAATTGATCTAATCCTTCTCAGAAACAGTTGAGCACTTTACCGATCTCGACAGTGGCCACCTTACGAGCGGCCCTTTGTGTCCTGCCCCGGTTACACTGAGTTAATACAGCCCATGATCAGGGTCTCTCTGGGACCTGTCACTCGTTGGAAATTTGGCTCTTTGGGTTGAGTGTTAGGAAGTTTTTCATCTTGCTAATCTTTTGAGTCCCACGACAAAGTTGTCAGGTGGGCTGGGGAGGGGCTGTGGCTGAAGGCTGGGATGTTGGCTTTGAGAGTTGAATGGGGCAAAGGTTTGGGGCTCTAACAGTCTTGAGTTCAGATACCAGCTTCACCATTTACTAACCATGTGACCCAGGGCACTTTAGTTATGTCTCTAGGATTCAATGTTAATACGTGCAGTCTTGAACAATGCCTGGCATGTAGTAGGTGCTCAGTAAGTGTTACTTTCTTTATTCTCTTCTTCCCCCACACTTGCTAGAATAAAATATGCCGAGCCACTTTGCACACTGGGCTTATGGACTCTGAATACATATTTGCTCCCAATAACAGACTTAAGAAAAATAGAACAGGTCTGTAATTGCTCCGCTTGGGTACCTCAGTCAACGTGCAGCAGGAGAAGCATCTCTCTGAAGGAACGACCTGTTCATTTTGCCGTTGGATTTGCATCCAGACTCGTGACTACAGTAACAGCTTACGTTTCTTGTGAATTTACTCTGTGCTAGACATTGCCCGAACATCATCTTATTTAGTCCCTACAACCTTAAGAGATGGGCACTCTGCCCATTTTACAGATGAGGCAACCGAGGATCCGAGAAAGGAAGTGACCTGCTCAGCACCATAAACCTGGGACTCTACCTGGATCCTCCCCTCCCCAGTACTCTCTTCACCTCCCTTTCTGAAGGACCTGTGGGGACACAGCCACATGGCTCTCAGAGTAACCATTCTCCAAAGGTCTTTACTGGACACTTGAGACTCAATTGGCTAATTAAGAAATTTTATTGACTAATTAGAGAATAAACACGCTGAATCTAAAATCAAGTTCCTATGTCAGAGCTAGCCCCTTGATGATATAATACTTGGAACAGTGCTTGATTTATTAAAAGTCTTTTTTTTTTAGCCATCTGCATAATTCTGTTCAGTGGAATTCTGTTCTGTTTGGTGGAGTATATGCTTACAAGTCCATCAAAAAATATTTTCTCTTGTATGTATCCGAATATTCTTCAGGCAACACTGAAGCTGCTACTCAAAGACAGAACAGTGGAGGGTCACAGCCTTGTCACTCACCTCCTCTTCTTCTTGCTGTCCTTTTTCATCTCCGCCCCGTACAGCCATCAGATGAATGGCATAAAATGTTTTGGTTTTCCGTCACTGCTGTTCCGATTGAGTGAAGTGAGCAATATAGAAATCATTCAAATAAGTTTGTGCATTGGACCCCAGGCTGGCCTGAGGCTCAGAGATGTCTGACCCAATAGGTTGGCTTCTCTGTTCCTCATCTCAGCTCACTTAATCCTTCTGGCTCCTAGCTCCCTTATCTCCAGAGGTGAGGTCGACACCACGGCTGCTGAGAGAAATCGTAGGCTAATTGACAAGCAGTCCATCAGCTCAAATGCACACAGGGAAGTCAGGGATGAACTGCAGCCCTTGAACTGGTGTTGTGCATGTCTTTTCTGATGTTAAAGAATATGAGTGTTCAGCACAATCTTTATTCTGTCTTAAACCATTGGGCATTGATTAGTTTCAAAACAAATGTATTGCATCTTTTACCTTTCCTCCTGAAATTTCAGGTTAGAAATTCATAATTGACACTTTTTGGGTATTGTTTATTCCCCTTAATGTCTTTGTGAACGTTTTCCATCCCTTGGGCTCATCTTCACGGCAAAAGCAGAGGTTCTGTCGACCAAAAGAAATTACCAGTAGTACAAGCTCTCCTTTACCCCTTGCTTATGATGTGCCAGACACGTAATAATATTCTCCAAACTCTGCAAGGTAGATGCTGATATTATCTTCATCCCCATTTTATAAGAGGAAGAGGAAGCATAACGAGGTTAACTAACTTGCCTGAGTCCTCAGAGTAAGTCACAGAACCGGGATTTGCTGCTGGTTCTGTTTGGTTCCACAGCTGTGTTCTGACTGACCGGTGCCTTCGTACCATGGGCACTAACGAAATACCTAAGTGTGTGCTTCACAGGGAGAGCTGAAGGGAGCAAGCATTCATGGTGAAGTGCCAGGCACCAGGCAAGGGTCTGTCTCAGTTAACGCCCACAGCCTCATCTCTGTTTTACAGACAAGGAAACTGGGGCTCAGAAATTGAAGTGACCTGCCCAAGGTCAAGAGACTTGGTGGTGAAGCTGGGGCTTGAACTGCGGTCTGTCTGACACTTGACTGCACCCTTCTAATCTATCTACAGCGGAAGTCCTCAAAGTGTGGTCCCTGTGGCAGCAGCAGCAGCTTCTAGGAACTTGCTAGAAATGCAGATCCTTGGGCCCCACTCCAGACTTACTGAATCAGAGACTGCGCGGTGGGCCCCAGCGGCCTGTAATTTAACAAGCTCTCCTGGTGATTCTGATGCGGCTGAAGTTGGTGAACCCTCTGGTCAAGACCATATATAAACTCCTGGTCAAGGATGGTCTTTTGCATGCAATTATAATAACTCAAAGATGTGCTAACATCTTGCTTCTCTGTAATTAAAAGCACAAATTGCTTTGGGGGAAAGGGCCATTTTTTTCTTTGTTATTATACATAGTTAATAAAATATTCACCAACAGAGGAGAATAAACATATAGGTCAGATCCAAAATCCAGGTTGCCACCTCCCCCTCCACAGCTGTGTTCCGCTGGCTTCACCTAACTCAAGGTGAGCTGCCCCAGCAAACCGTCTCCCAGGTCATGTTTGTGTTAAGCAAAGAGGAGAGCAGTAACTATGCTTGCAGCTTCTTTGATCTGAGACCTTTTGACTGTCTGAACTCTTTGTCATCTGTGACCTGACTCTTGGCTGGTCATTTCACCAAAGTGCATTTAGCATCTATTATCTGTCCAGCACTTGCAACTCCACTGACAATCCAGTATCAGTGACAGGAAGATTATAAGACAACGTGGGGAAATGGGAAAAACGTGGGGCCTGTGACTGGAGAGGTGAGAACATGGAAGTGTCCTTCCATGACAGAGAGAGAGTTGAAGAGGGCTTCCTGCAGGAGGTGGCATGGCTGGGTTATGAAAAGTGAGCAGGACGGTCTGTGATGGTGGTGGCTTTTGCTTGCCAATATCCATCAGCCCCTCTTCTTCCTGAGCGCACGGCCGGACGCCATTTCCCAGCCTCCCTGCAGGTGGGTGGGGCAGCAGCCTGCGTTCTGGCCAGTGGAATGTGGGTGGACTTGGTGGGAGTGGTCCTCCCTCTCTCCCCACCTCTTCGGGTAGAGCAGGCTCCAAGGCAGAAGGAGCCACGTGGCAGCCTGCAGCCGGACCGCTGGTAACTTCCCTCTAACCTACACTGGAAAGGGATGTAAGAAAGAAACTCGTGTTAAGCCCCTCACGTTTTGGGTGTTTGTTAGAGCATTTTGACTGAGCTCATACAATTCCTCAGGAGAGTAAGGCAGGAAGGACATTCTAGGCAAGGGGAACGATACATGAAGGCTCTGGGCAAGAGTAAATTTTAGGGAATTGAAGGAGTGCAGGGTGATCCTTCAACCACCCAGTCAACAACCACTTATTGGCAGGTTTTTTCCCCCCAGAATTTGTACTGATCTCTGCAGTGGTTTCCGTCCTCACAGAACTCATCATCTATTGAGGGAGCCGGTCACCTAAATATTTTGTTAGAATCTAACATGATGCGCCCTGTAATGGGGGCCTGTAAATGACACTGTCAGGAGGCAGAGAAGGGGCGAGTGTTTCTTCCTGGGATGGGCAAGTGGAGTCAGAGATCATGTGCCAAGATCTGGGCAGGAGTTCAAGCTATGGGAAGGAATGGTATCATTTAGGAAGAAAGCATAGAGCACTGGAGAGCAGAGGACCAAGTTGCATGTCGAGAAAATAGCTTAAAACGTTACAGATAAGGGTCGGCCCGGTGGCGCGGTGGTGCAGTTCGCACATTCCTTTGGCGACCTGGGGTTCACAGTTTCGGATCCCAGGCGTGGACCTATGCACTGCTCATCAAGCCGTCCTGTGCAGCCTCCCACATACGAAACAGAGGAAGATTGCCACAGATGTTAGCTCAGGGCCAATCTTCCTTACCAAAAACAAAACAAAACATCATGGATAAATATATAATGTTATGTATATCTGTGTATATAAGAGCTATGTATGTATATGTGAAAGCATATATGTATGTCTATTTATATGTGTGTGTGTGCACATAAGTAAAAAATAATGTACAATTGACCATTAATTAGATTACTGAGAAAAATGTGTAAAAGAAAAGGTAAAAGTCCACCCCTGTACGTGATTCTGTCCCTCCTGGGAGGTGAGCACTGTGAGCTGTTTGGTCCCAGTCCTTTCTGAAATTTCCCAGTGCTGTTGCAAATATATAAACGCATGTCCATGCATACATATTTTCCTTATTTCTCTTGTTTGTAAAGAAAAGAATGCACTATTGCTCTCCATATTAATGTGCAATTTTCTGTTTTTAGTGTCACCAGTTATCCTAGGTGTCTGTCTAGGTCAACATACACAGATCTGCTGCATTCTTTTTAAACAATTTTGTTGGGGTATAATTTACATACTGTAAAATTCAGCCATTTTAATCGTACGACTCAGTGATCTGCAGTGAATTCACAGACTTGTACAGCCATCATCTCAGTCCCGCTTTAGGACATTTCTATCTGTCACCCCTGAAAGAAACCTGAGACCATTTGCAGCCTCTCTCCATTCCTACTGCCAGCTCTGGGCAGAAACAGATCCACTTTCTGTCTCTGTGAATGTGCTTATTGCGGACATTTCATATAAATGCAATCACACGATGTGTGGTCTTTGCATCAAGCTTCTTTCACTCAGCATAATGGTTTTGGGGTTCCTCCATGTCGGAGCTGTATTTCGTTCCTTTGATTACTGAGCAGCATTCCATTGCATGGATGTACCATATTTAGATGATCTATTCGCCAGTTGATGGGCATTTGGATTGTTTCCACCTTTTGGCTGTTATGAATAATGCTGCTATGAGCATTTCCGGGCAAGTCTTTGTGTGAATGTGTATTATCCTTTCTCTTGGGTGTATTCTTTTTAATGGAGACTCAGTTTCCATTGTCTAAATGTTCCATAAAGTATTTAAATTTTTACAGTTTTTGGACATTAGCCTTGTTTCTTCTCTCTCTCTCGCTTTTTGTTTGTTATAAGATTGCTACCATGGATATTCTTGTGTTTGTGCTATTATTTCTGTAGTATCAAAACACACAGAAGTGGAAAAGGCATGAGGATATACAGCTAAGATTTTCACCAGCCCTAACAAATTTCCAGATACCAACAGGTAAGGCCCATAAAGAGGAAGTGGTCTTGCCAAGAAGTCAGTGAAGGGGTGGCCGGCATGTGTCAAGGACAAGAAACAGGTTGGCCGAGGCAAAGGCAGCTTCCCAGATCTGTCCTTCAGGAACTAAGCCTTAAGCTTGAGGCACAGTCCAATGGAGCTTCTTGTGGCTGTAAATGAGAACCTGTGGACTGAGTGTCCTCAAGGGGACTAGTCTTTGGGAGGCTAAGAGCAAAAGGATTTGGAAATAAGGCTCATGGAATAAAGAACAAGATCCTTTGGCCTCCTCCACCAATAGGAGGCGTCCTGAGTACCCCCACCAAGCAGATTGATGGCATTCCTGGATTCAGAGCTCATATCAAACCCTTGTCTCCAAAGGCATTATTGGGGCTTTCAAGAAGAGTGGTGCCCAGTCCTAAAGGCCCTGGGCCTTGCTTAAGGCCTTCCATGAGCAGAATCTTCTCAGCAGGATTAAACCTCCCTTTTGACACAAAAGCTCTATCCTTCTGGTTCAGGATTGAGTCCAAAAATGAAAACAAAAATAAAAAATTGTGCAAATCACTGAACTGACTCACATGCCAAATTCACCCTCCTAGACATGAAATGATAGGGCACCTGGCTTTTGCAAGGAGCAGAAGTCCTGGCCCAAAAGAACTGTTGGTCCATCTCTAGGGAGTGGAAGGGTATCCAGCCTTCACTGTACAACTCAAAACAGCTACAAGATAGAATCCTAACTTCTAACCTGATGTGACAGTTAGCCTTCCAGGTGGTCAATAATCCTTGCCCCATGCATGTGTACTCTAGTGCAGTCTACCCCCACACTGAGTCAGAGCTGGTCTGTATGACCAACAGAATACAATGGAAGTGAGGATGTGTGGCAGCTGAGGCTAGGTCATAAAAAGCGCTGTACCTTCCATCCTGTTCTCTTTAATCACTCACTCAGGAGGAAGCAAGCCCCCAGGCCATGAGAACACCCAAGCAGCTCTGTGGACAGGAACTGAGACCTCCAGCCAAGAGCCAGCACCAACTTGCCTGTTGTCCGAGTGAGCCACCTTGAAAGTGGATCCTCCCACCCGAGCCGAGACTTCAGAGGACCACAGTGCTGATTGACGTCTGATGTAGTCGCATGGGAAACCCTGAGCCAGAAGCACCTAACGAAGCCATTCCCAAATTTCAGGTCCACAGAACTATGAGAGATGACAGGTGGCATGTTGTTTCAAGCTTTGGAGGACGCTTCGTTACACAGCAAAAGACAACTAATACACCTTGTCTTCTGGGCCTGTGTAACTTGGCCTCAGGCCATCTCTTCACTCTCAGCACCCTCCCTAGTCCAACAGGCACCATGAACTCTGGCAAGATTTCAAACGCACCCTCTTCTTGAACTCCTCCCAGTCTTTGCATATACTTTCCTTTGTCTGGAATGCCCTTTTCCCTTTATTCTTGGGGAAACCATCTATCGATTCTTGGATATCAAACTATGCCTACACGAGTGAGGGCCTTCTTTGATTCCCCAACTCAGATACGAGCCCTCCTTCCTCCTCAGTGTGACCATTGTACCTTGAGCACAGAGATTCTACCACTTTGTAAAAAGCGTCCCGAAATTGTTTCTCGCCTTGCCTGTCTCTTCTGTGAGACCATGAGACCCTGAGGACGGACTGTAGTCGACTCATTTCTGAGCCCCCAGTATCTAGCTCAGAGTCTGGTAAGAGTAAGTGCTGAGTGGAAGTTTGTTAATTAAATGAATAAATACTGGATGAAAATTCCAGCTTCTCTGTGGAACACCAGTTGGATACGTGTTAACTATGTACAATTACAACCTGCTCCTACTTTCTCAGGCTGAAGAGCTGGAGGGCACCTGTCAAATATGGACCCACTTCTCGTTAGTGCAGACAGAAGAATTCTCATTTACCGAGTGCCGTAAATGAAAAGCCAGCAGGATTCGTACCTCCAGCTGGCACGGGAGGCCAAGCTCTAAGACATCTCTCTACACTGCATGTTCCCAGCAAGCTGGGTTCCTGGAGGTGGGAAGGGAACAGACACCCACCAGGCACTGGGCCAGGCTCCCAGCTGCTGATCCGTTTTACCTACACCACAGCCCTGCTCAGTGGGGATCATTTCCCTCTGGGCAAGATTGCCCACAGTAGGTGGACAGCTGGGGTCATAACTCGGGATTGCCCCACCCCAGGGCTGGCTCTTCCAGCACTGCAGCTGCTGCAGGGAGCAGTGTGGGCTCCTCCTCTCCCTGGGCCCCATGAGCCCCCTTCTCTCCAGCTGTCCCCAGCCCTGCAGAGCAGCAAAGGGCATGAAGTCCCTGTCACCTGGCTGAGGTAATGCAAGGGGACACCAGCAGAGGTGGCATGTGATGCCTCAAATCCACCATCTCCTTCCCCGTCAGTCACCAGTCTGTTGGCAGCTGGTGCTCTGAGTCACAGAGACACTGCCTCAACCCAGCTTCCAGACTCTGAATTACCGCCCAGAGCACCATGCCGGCCTGCGACAAGGGAAGAGTCCCACCTTGTCTTAATACCGTTGTCCTTGTTACACTGCATGACAGGTGCCACTTGCTTGCATTTTTAAAGAAAAGACAATTTGATGTTACTTGCCTTTATTCATCTTCTAAGTTAAAAAAAAAAAAAGATTCCCAATCAATGAGTCCTCCTGAGAGACTGACCTTGGACGAGACTCGCAGTAGCTCTGCCAGCGCCTGCCTGGGCACCTGTCCATCTACCAGACATTCTCTGTGTGTCTGCTCTGTGCCAGGCCCTGTGCTGGAGGTGAGAGAGGCCAAGCGAAACATGCCATCTGTCCTGGGGGCTCACCGTCAGGGGTGCTGAGTCTCTGGACCAAGAAGCAGAACTGCAGTGGGCTGAAGAGGGGCTGGGAGGAGAGGCGGTGGCCAGAGGGTAATTGCAGACCCCTTTCAGAGCTTGGCAGAGAAAGCACAGTAGCTAGGAGGCAAGATGGGGTCATGGGAGAGCGGTCCTAGGTTAGGGGAAACTTGAGTACGTTTGAAGGTTGGCAAGCAAGGAGTCAAAGGCAGGAGAGTGGCTGGAGAGAGAGGGGAGGGAGGCGTGGAGTGGGGATCAGGAGGAGGGGCAGGGAGCTGGGGGGTTCTGGCTGGGGAAGAAGGGGCAGCCTCTTCTTGCTTTCATGAGGGGAAGTGCTGACACAAAGAGATCAGCACTTTCTTGGTATTTTCTTGGTATTTACTTACTTGGGGCAAGAAGCCTTCAGTTTTGATGTTGGCCAGACGAAGTCCTGGATCCCAGCGCCGAGAGCCTTGGCTTTTATCACCTGAATCCCTGCTCACCCAGAGCTTAGACGACACATCATTTTTGGGCTGGGGCAGCTTTAGTGCCATCAAACCCTCCTCCTTCACATTCCCTTCACTCTGCCTGTTGCTCCATCTCCCTGGCTGCCTTTCCTGGGTACCGGTTTATCCCTATGACCCGTGCTAATGACATGCTTTTTTTAAGTGCTCAGCAATCTACCTCTCCTGTAACACTTGTCCTCTGTGCTGGCTGATTCCATGTGTATAATTCCGGATGCACAACACTCTTCGCAAATGACGCATCTCTGCTTCGGTTTGGGGAGTATCCACAGGAGGGCATGTGGCTATGATGAACAGTGCATTCCACCACTGGACAAAGGCAGCTGCTTTACTCCTTTGTCATATTATTCTGGGAAAAAAATAGAAAGGTTGTCTTCCTTGTTTTTGCCTTTGTACCTTAGAGAAACTGAAAGGTCGAAGATAATTTGAAGGGGAGACACAGAGTCCTATGGCTGAGATGCCCTAACAAATTCATTCAGCGCATTCTGAGTGTTTGGACCGAAGGTGGAAGTTCAGGGTAGAATGACCGTGATTACACTTTTGTTCCTTGGGGCCTCAGGGACCCCTGGGGAGATAGGCAATTACAGTGGGATGATATTCTGCGGCATTAGCCAAAACGGCCTCCCGTGTCACCTGCTCCACTTCTTTGTCTGCCACGCCTCAGGGAGCACATACCCCACAGTCAGAAAGAGAACGTTTATTGCCAAGAAAAATTATCGGTAGAAGATTCCAAAACAGGCTCTTGAAATACATAACAGAGTAAATTTCATAAAAACTAAGGCTTGCAATTGTAAGACTCTGAAATTTTGAGACAGAAAATGCTTTTTCCTTTTTTTCAGTTTTAAAATTTGGCTTCATAACTCAAAAGCCGCTCTGCTGATTGACTTCACGTAAGTGGCTGACTTGGTACACGCAGACTGGGGAAGAAAGCCGTCTCCGCCCCAGACTTGGTAAATATTCAGCAGGTAAGGTGAGGCGGAGAAGGGAGAGGAGAGAAGAGAGTGAGGCGTGGGTGAATGCTTCTAAGAGGGCCTCAAGGTAGGCCCCCTAGCCTGAGTCCCAGGATGGGAACAATAGAAGTCTCAAATCTGTGTACAGGGACCAGGATCAGAGGGGTCCCATACCTCACTTCGCATCTGAAACCCTGGGGAGAAACAGCTTTGCAAAGACTCAGAGCCGGCCTGAGAGAGAAGAGCGGCGACTGTGGCAGGGCAGCTGTGGGCAGGTCAGAGGCCCCACAGATGCCTTGTGGTCAGGGCAAGGGAGGCGCAGAGGGACTGGTGTGGTCCTGCTGTTGAGGGCGATCAGGACGTCGATGTGGCCTCTGGAAGAGCAGAAGCATCAGGAATAAATACCGCCAACAAACCAAGTACAGGTGAGTATCCTACCTGTCAATGGAAGCCCACATGGAATAACCCTGAAGACCGACGCCTCTCCTCGGATGCCAGAGTGGCATGTAGGGGCCTCAAATTTAGATCTTCCTGTGAAAAGGAAAAGGTCAAAAGAGAGCAATAAATCTAAATAAACACAAGTGAGATTGTGAAAATTCCTAAGTAACTGAGTTTACCTTGAATTTGCAAGATTAAGTTTCCTACTACCCGGGGGAAATGGGGCTCAAAGATCTATGAAGTTGGCGCATAGAGAGAAAAGTTTCGTTTTTGTCTGCGTGAGTTTGAGGCTGAAGTTCATATCCGTTATGGTGGGAAGATACAGACAATACAGCATACAAACACTCGAGTTTAGGGGAGAGCAGAAGCAGCAGCCAGACACACTTTCTTTGGGACAAATCAGTAATTCTAGCCATTGCCCCCATTCACCGTGGTTGCTGACTACAAAAAGTCAGTATCGGATGGCTCGAGATGACTTAACCCTGCTCCATTTGCAGGTGGGAAACCTAAAGTCCAAAGGGAAAAGACATGTCTAATTTCATACGGGTAGCCCACAACGAGTAAGGCTAGATCCTGGGTGTCCTGATAACTGGCCTAGGGCTATTCCACTTCGCCATGCTAGTGACACTCTCTTTGGGCTTCTTTCCCTTCTTCCTTTGATGGTTTGGGAGAGCAAGAAGATGTTGAGAAATTTCTTTTGATTTGAAAGGAAAATGGACACTGAGACTTAATGACCTGGGTGATGCTTAGTAGGAACACAGAATCCTGTTGGAAAGTTCATCTGTGATTTTGGTAGAAAAAGAAGTTGTTTCTGAAATATTTGAGATCCTCCCTAATCCCAAGCTCAACCACTGTACCAAGGGCGTGATCTACTCCAAGAAGTAGTATGTTGATTTCAAGTCTGGGAAGGACACTTGAGTAAGGAGTCCCTGAATTTCTTCACGTTGCAGGTCATGGCAGTCCACTGGTGTTTGCCTAAATTGCTCAGACAATGAGGTCAAAGGTTACTGGTGGCTTTCAAATGAGGATTGACATGCTTTGTGACAGCCTTTCTTCTTGAAGCCAAAAGTACTGCTATCATCATGCTAAATTTTGGAGATAGAGCTGCTGTAATTTGCAGATGGATTGAATGTTGGAGAGTAAGCAGAGGAGAGAACCTAAGATGTCTCTTAGGGTTTTGACCTGAGTGAGCTATTGGGTCAATGGTAGTGCCATTTATTGGGATGTACAACTAATAGTTGGATGGGGATTTACGATCTATCATGCACCCCTCATGTACAAGATCCTTCTTCTTGCATAATAGGATCCACGTTTCGTAGATAAGGAGTTTTACGCTCAGGAGATTGAAGTAACGTCTAAGCTCACATAGCGTACACGCAGAGCTGGAATTTGAGCTCTGGAACTCTTGAACTCTAGAAGCCTGCCTGACTTCCAAACCTGCACTCTCTTCACTGTATTTGGAATGTCCAAAAGACAGCTACCCAAACTGGAGGTTGCTGACCATAGAGCTAGGGTGACCCAACTAGGGTCTCTTTAGAGAGGGAAGAGTCTGTAAGGACTATGAAGAATTAAGCCAGGTCAACAGGCGACAACTAGGACTGTCCCTAGTAAATTCAAATGCATAGTCACCCTACATATAGGGCAATCACACAGTGTCCCCCAGCCTTCTTTATTGGTCCCATCAAATATTGCTAACCTGGATGAACTCCTGGGCTCGTCCCATGAATGCAGCCACAGTGACATGGGCATTCCTTTTTCAAGAGGTGGCTCACACAGAGCAAGAGCAATTTTTTCCCATGTCTTTCTCCCCTCTAGGCTTTGGGCTTCTTGGGGAAGGGTTGGTCTCCGGTTTATCCCTGCCTCTCAGTGTAGAACGGTGTTTGGAGCTGTCTTGATGTTCAGTCTGTGCTGGTTGAATGAATGGTCCACCGTTGGGATTCTCTTGTTCAAAGGTGAGCCTCAGCTCTATGCTCTGGGACACATCTTTATTTCTCATGGTTGGGTGGACAGCAACTTCTTGAAATAACAAGAAATCCTGGTGGTGGCCCTTACTTGATGATATGAATTTCTTTAGATTCTCTGTGAGAGATGTACCTGCCTCTAATTTTGGTAATTCTCTATTATTTCACTAATATTTTAAATAACAAGATATTAATAACACAGTAACATCATAGTAACATTTACACAGCAACTTCATAGTCACCATCTAAATTGCTCTTACAATAGCCCTATGATTGAAAGAACTTGTAATGGGTATTTATCATTTCATCTGCTCAGCACTTTTCACTTCTGAGGTCGATGTGCCCATCTTCATGGAATCATGTCTCATCTCCTCCTACCAGCCCCTAACAGGTGGTCCAAAGGTGAGTTGTCATCTTCCTATAAGACCTTGCCTCCCAGGGCTTGACTGGGAGTGATAGACCCAGAGATAGGCATGTGGCACAAACTAGGCTAATCAGGGTTCTCTCCTGAGAACTAAGGGCAGAGAGTCCCCTCCTGTGTCAGTGAAGACAGGGAGAAATGAGCCTAGGAGCTCCAGCAGCCGCTATTCCAGCTTCTTTAAGAATGTCAATTCTAAGAGCGAAAAAAGCCAAGAGAAGTGTGAACAGTGAGGTAGAGATTAAAGGAAGAAATAGAGCTGTGATAGGGTTTGAGTCCTTGGATCCAGCAGCCTCGGCTCTGCTAGGAGTGTGAAAGACCCAGTAAATTCCCCCTTTTGCCTAAGCCACACTGAGCTGGGTTTCTGTCACTCGCAGCTCAAAAAGCCCTGACTAATGAAAAGATATTATCTCTATTTCACAGATGAGAAAGTTGAAGGCCGGAGGGTCTTGGTTACTTGCTGAAGATCACAGAGCCTCGAAGTGCCAGAGTTAGGAATTAGGAATCAGAAAGAATTCTCCAGATGCCAAGTTGGGCCTCTTTCTCACTTAGCAGTACATCCTTCCTCTGGGGGCCTTTTCCATTTGTTGGCTTTTTTTTTTATCATCAGAAAAAGAATGTTTTCTTTCCTTCTGACTTTCTCAAGGTGAACTCTCAGCTCTTTGCCTCCCAGGGCATCCTCAGACATCTGATAATGTATTTTGTTCATACTCCATTTCTTCTGTTTGATTAAGCTCCAACTCAGCTGTCCTTCAGTCACTTGGACAAAGTCAAAATGTTGTGATGCGATATAGTCTCCCACCTGGACATGTCCTACAAGCTCAGGTGAAACTCATATTCCAAACCAAATTTGGACTCAACCCTAGGCTTGATAAGTGCCAGAAGAGGCTGAATATCTGCATCCAAAGGGAGTTCTGATGCTCCTGCTTCCTGAGGGTGGCAAGGCTCAGTCAGATGGAGTGGCCATGATGAAATGGGCCAACTAAACTCTTGGTTTTCTGTGCCCTCATCATCTTGGCTCAGTCTCTGTTTCCCACAGAGTTGTCTGCTACATGCCATGGCCTTGATCATGCTCAACTACAGGGCACTGTATGCACTAGGAAGAAGCATCATTATACTTGTTTTTGTGAGTTCTTTCTCCCATCACTTGAGCTCTACCAGTTGGGAGGCAGCCAGAAACCCCAGTCTGAAGTGGAATGTAACATTTTAAAAAATCCTTCAAAGAAGGTATTATTACTCTCATTTTTTATACAAGAGAAAATTGAGGCTCAGGGAGGTGAAGTAAATGCTAAAATCCTTTTTCTCTAGCCCAATTTTTTTTTTGCTTTCTAGGCCCATATGTTCTCTTGTCTCTTGGACATGGCCACCATTCATTTACCCAGTGGCACCACAAGCTCAACATTTCCAAAGCCAAACTCATCAGTTTTATCATCACAACCTGTTCTCTCTCTCAGTTGATGATCCACCCATCCATCCACCTAGCCATCCATCCATCCATCCATCCATCCATCCTCCATTCATTCAGTTATTCAAATCAGAAACTTGAGTGAATACCAAGAGTGTTAGTGATGGACTCAGGCTTCAGTTTGAACTTTGTTCTACCATTAACGTAATTTTTTTCACTTCTCCATTATCCATCTTGGTTTAAATTACTTCATCTGTGAAATGAAAATTATAATACTCAGTCAGACATCTGATAATAGCACTTACATTGCATTACATTTTTGATAGCAAAGGAAAAAGTGCTTGTGCATATTATATAGCTTGGTGTCAGGCACTTAAACATTTAATGAATGATTATTACTATCTTTACTATTTGTATTAACATTAATGACACATATACCGTGCATCTGTGTGAACCCCAAAGCACTCTGTGTAAGCAGATGTTTATATATACATATACATGCATTGTATGTTCACAAACTCACAAAAGTAAATGTGCACACACAAAAGATAGACAGGCAAGTCGACTAAATGGGATTGGCAAAGGAATACATCATTCTCTCCCAAGGGGGAGTCTTTACACGTTCACATTTGTGTACAAGAATTTTAGATATTATTTAAAATGTTGGATATACTGTTCCAGATAGTCTAAAGGAACTTTTGGATCATGAACTTAATTAATTAATCATTAACTTCATTAATATTAACAATGACTGCTGATTATTCAGTGTTTATTCTGTGCTGGCACTGTGTTAAGTGCATTATAGATGTCAATCATTTAATCTTTGCAATAATGTTGAAGAGTAAGATTTGGATCTTTGCAACACAGGTGGGAGTGTGACACTTAGTGAGGTTAAGCCTTTGCTCCAGGTCACGCAGCCAGTCGGTGGCCGAGCTGGGATTCTAATTCTAGAGCCTGGCTCTTGCTCCCACCCACTGTCCTCACATCACTGAGACCAATTGTTATTTACAGACACCTCTGCCTTCGGGGTCCTTTTCAATCAGTATCTGTTGGTGGCTTTCCAATTCTGTGTTCCCAAGGTCACAACAGCAGTGTCATGTCTCTTTCTGATCAGGGCCAGCTGTTGCTAAGTGATGGATTTTCCAGGTCCCTGGCTTGGCCCTCGAGGTCAGACTTCACATCCAAAATGGCATTTGAATAGCACTTCCCCTCCCGAAGGATCCCAAAGCCACTTAGCAGCTTTGCCTCTATAGGAGCCGCCTTGTGGCCTGACCACTGTCTGGCAGCTTGGCTGAATACCCTGTATTTGGGTCCCAGAGAAAGTCAAGATGGGCAATGCTGCTCCTTGCACCCAACATTGCAGTAGGGTGGGGAGGGGACTTCATAACTGAACGAAGCTAGATCCATTTCCAAGATACCCACCATATACACATTAACACATACCCCTGGCTCTCTGTATGAAATAAGATGGACAAAGCTGCATTTACCAGAGCTCCTCTCAGGAAAGAAATGCTTTAAAGAGCATCCTCTGGACCCAGAGCCTGCAAAGTTGCCCTCTAAGTGGATGGGTCCATTAATTTATTCATTTACTAAATGCATCCTACATAAAAAGCACTGTTATAAAAGGCTTACTTGAACTATCCCATTTAATCTTCACCACAACCCTATGGTGAGCACCAGTATCTCCTCACCATTGTCTCCAGCTGAGGAAAGAGCTGCAGAAAAGTGAAGCCACTGGTTTAAGGCCATAAAGTCAGAGAGTTCTGGAGCTGGATCGTGAAACCACACTCTGGACTCCAAAACCTGAGGTTCAACCTCTGTGCAAGACCGTCTTTGACACCTGCACGATGAGGGAAGACGGTCGGGGAAGGGGCTGCCTTCATGACTGGGGGTCAAGGGGAGATTTTCACATCCAATGGGGGCTTGCGTGAAGTGCATTGTGATTCTGCCCTGGGATGCCAGAAATCTTGAATTAGAAATCACAATCAAAATATCAATATGTTTGGCATGATGGTGTTTTTTGGGGAAATTGGTGATGCAGCTGAGTGTGTGGTGGAATTGGTGGGAGGCAAGCCAGCCTATGAGGACAAGGAGGTCAGCAGCCACTTGGGCTACAGGAAAGGTGCCAAACAGGGGTGAAAAGGGCACTGTTGGATCCCATTGTCTCATCTAACCTGCCATTAAATCTCTTCATTAACAAGAGGCTGTACACGGTTCGCTCGCTTGGAGAAGCCTTCCCTAACTAGCTTAAGCTCAGCGGAAAGCACATGACATTTGGGATTTAGATTCCATTTAAGTGTTGCCAAGAGGAAGGTAAAAAATACACACACCGCGTGGAGCGGTGCTGCAGCTCCTGCAGCATCAAAGCACTTTAAAAAGATCTCTAAAGAGACTCTGGGGGGCTCTGCAAATTTCTCTTACAAAATAGCATTTTTGTCAGAAATAAGGGAATCAGCAATGCATGAATGATAATCCTCTTGAAATCCAGATGGATTTTAAGATTGAGGATGAGAAATTCCTTCCCGAAAAAGCAATGAAGCCACACTATGGGTGGAATTTTTTTTTGAGGCCATTTCTTTAGGAAGTGAAAGTATCCATTAGAAAAGTCTTGAAAAATCAGGAAAGCATGAAATACCAGGCTTTAGAAAGCCCTGCAAATCCATTTGAACTTTTGTTTAAATTACTCTTTGTTTTCACGAAATCCTAATAGGTGGCCTTGTAGGTGACTCTAAAGTTTCGCCAAGACAGGCTTTGTGACAGTAAGTCCAAGTCCACTCTCTCTGATCGTTTCATAGCCCAGCACAAGTGTGCCAGACGGGCGGCAGCTGACGCTGCCAACAGCCTCTCCTGGTCTGTTTGTTTCCCAGGGCATGTCCTCATGCAGAGGCCTCCCAGTCTTGGGGATGGAGATGCTCCATAATT
Organism: Equus quagga; assembly: GCF_021613505.1. NCBI lineage: Eukaryota > Metazoa > Chordata > Mammalia > Perissodactyla > Equidae > Equus > Equus quagga. The sequence continues at coordinate 48,824,154 of NC_060273.1, forward strand.
GGTGTCCTACAGAGTCCTGAATGACACTGAGACGGCTATTCCAGGATCAATCTTGTTTACTCCAGCCTCGTGGCTAAATAAACTGCCAACAGGGCTCCAAAGGCTGAGGCGACATCGCTGAGACAGGCTGCAAAGGAGCTGTCCCAAGCTCCCTGGGGGGGAGACTCCCTCCTCTTGCTGCCCCTCACATAACACCCTGCCCTGCCAAGGGTCCAGGGCCCTGTAATTGGAATCCTGCTGCCGAGCATGCGAGCAGGGGGCTGCATGGGGTCATAGCTCAATCAATCCCTCCCATCATGTCAGCAGAGAGGCGAGGTCAGGCTCAGGGAGGAGGCATTCAGGGAACATTTATTGAATTCTGCTTCCGTTGCCTTTCTTCATGCTGTTTTATTTACTCCTCTTAAAAGCCTGGAGCAATGTGAATCACTCCCCTTCCTGAGTTGAGAAGAGTGTGGTTCAGGGAGAATAACCACTTGTCCGAGACCCCTGGGCCTCTGGACTTTGAGGTTCAGCACAGGTTCCTCTGCAATGCTGCCTCTCATGGGGATTATGCCTATACAGTCCTCGAAGACAGAGGCATACAGTCAACATCCGTGTATGGGCTGGCCAAAGAAAGCACTTAATTGAGTGCTTACTGCATGCCACAATCTGTTCCAAGTGTTTCCCATGTAGCAACACATTTAATCCTCAGAAGAGTTCAGTGTGTTTATCCCCATTTTACAGATGAGGAAACTCAGGGCTTTTCTAAGGCCACAGAGCCAGAGGGAGTGGAGCTAGGGCTCAAGCCCAGACAGTAAGGTTCTGACGTTTTCTCCATGAAACGTCCTGTGAGGAAAAATTTCAAACACACAGAAAATTGGAAAGGATGCTACAGTGAACACCTGTGTGCCTACTCCCTAGATTCTGCAATTATCAGCATTTTGCTATGTTTATTCTACCACATAAGTATCCATCTACCCATCCACCAACCCATCTTATCTTTGATGCATTTCAAAGTAAGTTGCAGACATCGGTACACTTCACACCGTAGCACTTCAGCCTGCGTATCACTAACTAGAATTCAAAATTCATTTGTGGTATTTTCTTGAGATAAAATTTACATAGAGAGAAATGCACAAATCTTAATTGTTCCATTCAATGAAAGTCAGCAGACGTATAAATCTGTGTTACCCAAACCATGTCAAGATACAGAATATTTGCATCACTCCAGAAGGTTCCCTCATGTCCCTTCCCAGTCGGTATCCACCCCACTCATCCCCAGGAAACCACTGTTCTGACTTTTTCATCATAGCTACGTTTTTCCTCTTCTAGAACTTTATATAAATAGAATCATCCCATATGCACTCTATGGTGTCTGGCTTCTTTTGCTCAGCACGGGTATCAGATTTATCCATATTCCTGAGTGTATCAGTAGCTTGTTCCTTTATCTTGCTGAGTGGTATCGCACTGTATGAGTACTCCGCGGCTGGTTTATTCAGTTGGTTTATGGACAGCTGGGCTGTCCCCCACCACACTTTCTCGGGCCTATTTTGAGCAGGGCTGCTGTGAACATCCATGGACTAGTCTTCTGTGGACGTGGGCTTTCAGTTCTTAGGATTGAAATTTAGGAGTGGAATTACTGTGTCAGAGAGGAGAGTTACGTCTAGTTTTATAAGAAACTGCCAGACCACTTTGCAACGTGGTTGCATGCTTCCTGCTCCCACCAGCAGCGTATGAGGATTCTGGTTTGAATGCTAAGCTTCCAAGCAACGTGCGCTGCAGCCTCTCCAAGTAGGAGGCCAATAAATATGCGCAGTTGAATGAGTTCCTAAAGGTCGGGAAGAATGGATGACACCTGCTGGGTCAGGGGAATCCATTTTCAGCTCTTCCATTTATTTTTCCTACCGAAATCTCAGGGGCTGTGCCAAGAGTGACTGCGAGCCGATATATGGTGTGCTTACCGAGCACCTGGCCAGTTCTTTACAAATACACGAGCGCTCGACAACCCTTCAGCCTTGGAGTTAGGAGCTCTGTGTCCCATTTTACAGCTCAGGAGACTGAGGCTCGGAGGGATGAGTGAGTCACCCGTGGGCACCCACCAAAGCAGGGTCGAGATTTGGTTTCACTTCCGTCTGACGTCAAAGTCTGAGCATTTTCTGCTGCATCCTACAATCCTCTGCTGCAAAAGGGACAGACTGGGAGAACCCAGGAGCAGCTTAGAGATGGAGCTGAACATTCTGGGCCCCAAGGGGCCCCGAGTCCCAGGAAATCTGTAACAAACAGAAGGCATCTTAGGTCCAGAGCCAGGGGCGCAAATCTCCGTGGTAACCTTGCTGCTAAAGACTCGTCCTCAAAGGGAAGTGGGAGCAGCTGCAGACGTAGAGACAGAAAACATTCTACAGTTAGTAATTAATTCTGCAGCGAGCAACTGAAGCTCTGATACAAAGAGGTGACCATCTTGGCACAGACTGGCCCAGGAACAAATAAGAAAAGAAACTCAGCATGGGACACAAAGAAGAGGGCAGTCATGTCTTTAAAGGCAAACCGGAAGCCAACTAAGATCCATCCACAAGCGGCCGGCTAAGGACACAATGACGGTGCATCCATGCCATGCAAGTCGATGCAGCCAGGGAGACAAGAAGGTCTCTCTCTGTGAGCTCATGTGAACTGGTGCCCAGTATATGTTTTACGTAAACACGATACACACAAGTTCAGATATTTTACGTAGCCCCGGCTGTACGGTCTGGGTTTACCACGCACGAGGCTCGATTATGCTGAAGCTACATAGATGCTGGCAGCCTTGGTCTTCCGGAATGTTCTCAGCGGCCTTTGGTCCAGGGAGCTGGGTGGAGAAGCTCCTTCTGCCTGGGCAGTTGGCCTCTGCCCCTCTTTCGGTGCACAGGGGACTCATTTAGCGGCAGGCCCCTATCACGCCATCTCTGCCCTCTGGAGGGATATGTCTAAAACGCAGAGCTAATTCATCACTCTGCAGCTTAAAGCCTCCCATGGCTCCCCATTGTCTACAGGAATGCAGAATGCTCATTCGAGCACTTTAAAAATGCTCATTCTTGGGCATCCTCTGAGATTTTAATTCTTTGGGTCTGGGACTAGGAACCAGAATCTGCATTTTTCTAAGTGCTGCAAGTTATTTCTGATATGAGGATCCCTCAGACCACACACAGGGAAACAGTGGCTCACAGGATTGCCAGAACTTTCCCAAACGAACTTCGAGGTCCTGTACCATGTCTAAAGCACTTTTATTTCCACTTGTCCCCATTCACCCTGTACTCCGGTCTCATGGCATCCCGTGCCTGTCCGCTAATATGCCACTTTCTCCCCCTCCTCCCTCCCTGCCCCAGCATGTGATGGCCCTCTGCCTAGCACGCCCTTCCCCACGCACCTGGCCTGGAGAACGTGTACACAACTGCCAAGGCCCAGGCTCACGCAGCCTCCCGGGGAGCCACCCTGCCTCTCTGGCAGCACCCTTCCTCGCTTCCCTCTGAGCCCTCAGCCCTTCTCTTTTGCCAGGAGCCACTTGCATCTGCACAGGTCCCCTGGGCTGTGGGGGTCTTAAGGCAGGACAGCATTGGCGTGTCTCTGCATCCCCAGGGCCTGCCTCTCATGAGGCACAGAAGTAAGAGCAGAGGACTAATGGTAGGGGGAGGAATCGGGCTGGAGAGCTTCACCTTCAATGCAACTCGAGTTCCCCCAGAACAGAGAAAAGGGAGACAGAGACAAAGAGCTGGAGGACAAGTCAGCATCAGAATTAGATTTCCAGGGACGCAAGAGGAAACTCCTCCGGCCGGGGTGCTGGCTTCTCCCTGGGCCCAGCTGCAGCCTCGGCGACCGCAGTTGTGGCCTCAGACCCTGAGGTGGCTGGGTAGAGACTCCATTTAGAGGTCACTGTGAGGAGCTCAGGTGCTCATGGAGGACCATCTTCTCGTTTCTCCCATGTCTACATGGCCCCTCCTTGTTTCCAGGTCCCCTCAACGGTCTCCCAATCATTTAGCTGCCCCACCAAGCCCCAGACCTGAGCTATACCCTCTCCTCCTGCGTGACACCCAGGGAGCGCAGGTCCTGCCGTCTCAGGTGTTAGCTCTTCTGGCCCCCCCCTCCTCCTGCATCCTAGCCTTTGTCTGGGCTCCGGCTTCCCTCATTCCCTCAGCCAGAGAGCTCAGGCACAGGGTTTGTAAAGACACATTTCTGAGCAGCAGCTGACAACACGCCCTGGGAAGACGACAGACCTCCCACTTGCAGAGTTTTTACCAAACCTTTAAAGGTTGCAATCTCCTACCCTGCAATCATCCCACAGAAGCTGTCAGGAGCGTCACGGAAAATGAAAACCTGCAACGAGCAAAGTTCACACAAAAGAAGGCTGCCGATCCATCGTCTGCGCGGCGTGGGGGCTGCTTCCTAGACTAGATTCTCACAGCCAGCAAATCGCCCCGTGCTGCTGCCGTCTCACACTCCGGTGTGTTTCTCCCTCCTGACCCCCGAGGGGTGCCCTGCAGGATTGGAAAGACCTTGGGCACTGGTGAGAGACAATTTTGCATCCAATTTCAGCTCTGCAGCTGTGTGACTCTCCCAAGTCATCTCAACTTTCTGAGCCCAGTGACCTCGTGTATAAAGTGGAGAGTTACTAACCCTGAACACTCGTTGTGAGAGTTATATGTGGTCTAACAGGTAAAGAGCCGGCACAGGGCCTGGGGTGCTCCAGACAATCAACAGATGATGGTGCCCTTTTCCCCTTTGCCTGACACCTGTCCGTCTGCCCATCATCTCTTCAGTTAGGAGACGCCTCCATAACAATGGGTTTGAGAACATACACTCCACAACCAGAACAGCTACCTGGGTTCAAATCTCAGCTCTGCCACTTCTTAGCTGTGTTGTCTTGGGCAAGTTACTTCCCCTCTCTGTGCCTCTGTTTCCTCATCTAGAAAACGGTGCTAATAATAGTGCCTGACACTTTGGTGTTATTGTGAGACTTAAGTGGGTCATGACATAAAATGTGGACATAGTAAACTCTCAAAAAATCTTAGCAGGTACTGTAAGTCTTTATCCAGTCAAAATTCACTGAGTGCTTCCTGGGGATTTCGAAGGAGCGGACCACTAAACAGGAGAGCCTGTGCACGTGCCCCCAAATTGCCTAGTCATAAAGGACTGTTTTCCGGTGATCTTTGTGAGATCACTCTGGAGAAAAATGAGTGCATTCTAATGTTGTAACCTGACCCAGCATGAGTGGAACACAGGATGGTCAAGTGGGAAAAGCAGGGCTTTGCAGATAAATGGGCCTAAATTCACATCCCAAGCTGTGTGACATCAGACAAATGGCCTCACTCCTCTGAATCGCAATTTTCTCATCTGTAAATAGGGGTACTGATACCTACCTCTCAGGGCTCGTTGAGGATGCTCAGAATAATGGATGAGCCAATGAACATTAGCATCCTTCTCTTGTTCACCAGGCCACATAAGGTCTTGGGCTTTTCAAGAATTGTTCAAAAGCAGACTGCCTGACTACGGGGGGCTGCCTAGCTCAGGTGGCATGTTCTTCAGAAAGTTCAGAAAAGCTGCTCCTGAGTCACAGCTTTGCAAACTTCCTGGCCCGGCTCCCCGGCTCTCATCTGTCCTTAGACCCCTGTGCTGCCTTCTCAGTTCTGACTCACTCACAGCTTTGACGGTTTCTCTTTCCCCACAGGAGTAGGTCGTTGTTTTGGCTCTAATTTCAGCATCTCATTTTCCTGGGGCTCAGTCACTCAGTCACAAAGTGTCAGACCCAAATCCATGCAGACTTTTCCCACCCTCACGAGCAGGACCCTTGTCTTCAATGATTCATAGACCCCCAGCAGTCACACGTCCTATGGGGCTGGAAGGAGCGGAGTGGAGAGGGAAGATGAGGAAGATGCTAGTCACGTTACTATGCACCAGAAACCTCTCGCCCACAGCCCTGATTAACCCATAGAACCAGCCAGTGATGGAGGTAATAGCATTGTCCTAATTTCGTAGGTGTGGGACCTGAGACTCAGAAAGATGACACCACTTATCCACTGGCACCTAGTAGAACAGAGACTCGAACCCAGGTTCCTTCAAAAAGTTCATATTCTTAACCATTACACAGCATAACCTCTGCCTGGCCTGACCGGGCTCTGAGGCCGTGGTTCTTCGGGCAGGTGTTACAGCACGTCATTGCCAGGCCCTCATTACGCAGGTCAGGTTGGAAACACAGCACATGTGGGCACATGCACGCACACACATACACACATGCTCACATACTCATGTTGGCAGTGGTGAGATTTTGAACCCCAAGAAATTCCCTGTGTTATTAGGCTGGTATCTCCAACCGCTTTTGCCTTGGAGCCATCACACTCAAGGAAGCTGCAGGAACGTGACAAGGAAAAGGATGCAGAGAAATAGTTACAAAAGCAGAAAATGAAACAAAACACCTGGGACCCTCTGCCTTGGGGGTCAGATGGACGAAGGCGCCCTGTCCTCTGGTCTCCCGAGCCTGCACAAGGAGAATAACTGACACCATGAGGGCTGAGGTGGAGGGAAGGGGAGAAAGGGGAGAAAGGGGGCAGGGAAATGAGGAGGAGACAGGCCAGGACCCAGGGGCGGCTGTCCTTCGGGGTCTTGATTATGAATACAGCCTCAGTTCTCTCATCTGTGAAGCAGCATTGAATCCAGGCCTGCCTCGCTTAACACTCACCCTCTTGGCACAACCACCTCCTAGTTGCCTCCTGAGAAAATATGGACACTGGGCATTTAGGAATAAGTTTATTGATCACCATTTTACAGAGAAAAAAATGAGGCTCAGTAAAATTAAATAATTAGACCCTAGACCCAAGGTTAGAAAACCCCAAGCCAGATTGAAGGAAGGCGGGCTGCTGTCGGTGTCCATGTTCCTTCTATGGAGCTCTGCCTTCTCTCTGTCGAGAAGGATCACGAAGGCCCTTCTGCTGTCTGAGTCCGGGTGAGCTTTATGTTCCGATGCGAAGAGACGCCCTGAGTTGAGCATGAAATTTCTCCAAAATCTTTTGCTCGGGGCAGCCAACTTGGTGAGCAAGGAAATGAAAGAACCAGCCTGCTCACCGAAATGGGGCCTCGTTTGTCCTCTACGATCCTGACTCTTCTGAAAAAGGCCCGGAGCTGCAGACAGCTTGTTTCTCAGTCTTATTTCCTCTCATTTTTCAGGATTGGCTCTTTCCCCTGTATCTGGGGTGAGAAGAGAGACAGTGGGACTTCCAGGGCTGTGTTGGCTGGATGTCTCCCCCGCCCACTCCCTCTGCTCTGTGACGGGCGTAGAAGAAGAAACACACCCCACTGCTGAGTCCTTGTCCACATTCACTTCATGTGCACAGGAAGGCTGTTTGTTCAAAGTCCTCAGAAATACAAAACTCCAGCTCCCCACCGGATTTGTAGGGGAGAGAAGTAGGATGCCAACAAACACCTTTTCTCTCCGTTTTTGAATAGACAGGGGAAAATGCAATGACATTGACTTTAAATAATGAAAGCGCCTTAGTTGGCCTCATATTCCTCACTGGGTATTGTCAATGCTTTTCTGAGGACGCACGGTAGTTTTTGCTTTTAAAGGACTCATGAAAAGTTTGCACCCATTTTTCTGTAGTTGTCTCACCTGTTTAGGTGAGAAAAGGCCCAGCTTTGCTATAATCTGAGGATGCGCTTTCTTCCCCTAAGCCGTCCAGATAAGCCTGCACTGCACCCCACCTTCTCCAAGGGTTTTGCGAGGTATGTGCATAAAGCTTGTCCCCCTGGGAAATGTTCAGGAAAACCTCCCCAGCTCATCACTGAGTGTCAAATGGGCTCTGCGTTTGGGGAGACAGCACCACGCTGAGTCCTCCTTCCAGGTGGTGTGGGTGAGAGCAGCGGCCAGCACGGGGACCCAGTCACTCGGGGTCACGTGAGCAAACAGTGCTCTCAGATGGGAATGTTCTCCATAGTTGTCCTCACAGGCAGGGAGCTCAGTTAGAGAGCTCAGCATTTCTGCCTTCTGAGGGGCCTGAGAGGTCACCCAGCCCACATGCTCTGTTTCACAGGTGAGGAAATGGGGGCTGACGGGGGAAGCGGCCTGTGCTCGGCCACCCAGTTGGTTAGCAACAGAGCCCAGACTCAAACCTTGGCCTTGTCCCCACCGCCTACTTCCTTTTGTACAGCTTGATGCTAACCCGTCACGTCAGAAGCAATGTGGCGCAGCAAGGTCTTCTGAGAATTAAAATCCAAACGACAAAGAGAGGAAGGAAAGAAGGAAGGAAGGAAGGAAGGGAAACAAAACGTCCCCCTGGTCTCAGTGGCCTGGGGAGAGGGCTCCGGCTCCTTCCCATGGGAAGGAGCCTCCTGGCCGTCTGGCCGGCTACATTAGCCCTGGTCCCCACCATATCCCCTCCCCACTTCGTTTTCCCTAACAGAACAGAGTTTCCTCTAACCACCATGCTGTTTCCAGCCCTCACGCCTTTGCACGTGCCCTTTCTTCTCCCTGGAAACCGCTTTCCCATCTCCCAGGTCAGCTCCTCCGGGCAGCCTTCCTGGCTCACTCCACTGCCCAGCTTGGGGCGGGGCAGTCATTCCCTCCCCCAGAGCTGCTTCTCTTCTGAGCACACACTCCCGTTGCCGCCCTGAGCACGTGGGGGCTTGCGTCGAGGTCTGTCCTCCGGGCTGTGGCTCCTCCAAGTCAAGGGGCGGGGCTTCCCATCTCTGTCTCCCCAGCGCCTGACACACGGCTGGCCGCAGGGCAGCTGCTAATCAACGGTGGCTGGATACCGGACCGGTCAGGAGGGCTGTCCAGACCACGGCCCCTTGCCTGGTGATAAAATATCAAAAAATTTGGTCAAATTAATGGCACCAAGAATCATAGCTGAGAGGATAAACTCCAGCTTTATGCAGCTCCTTTCCCATCAAATTATATTTGTTAAGTTTAGAAAATCAATAGTGTGCACTAGCTCAATACAAGGGAACTCTTTTTTGAGCAGCAAACTTACCAGGCACGAGCAAACAAAGCCCCATTTCATCTGGTGAGGAACAATCGTCTGTTTACACACTAACCTGCCCATTTTCCAAGGAGGCAGCAGATGACTCATCTTCTTAACTAAAGTCTCCTCAGTCCCAGCAGGAGCCCAGCTAGGTGTTAATTATTGCTGGCATTCCCTGGAACCTCCCAGATGGAAGAGCTGCTGACACGTTGCAGAAGTCCTTACGAAACACGGCTTCTAAAAGCAGTATTGCAAAAACTCAAACTGAAGGTGGTAACCGACTAGTATTTGAGCCTGAAAGGTGAATTCTCAATGTCAGGCTGAGCCTGTGACTATACAGGTCAGGAAAAAAAAAATCATAATGAGAACACTGAATGTTTGTAGAGTGCTTATGGCTTGGCTGCTACCAACCCTTTTCCATAGTTGGGGAAACTGAGGCAGAGAGGGAGGTAGCTTGCTCATGGGCTCACCCAGGCAACGGGACTCTAGAGCCCAGGATCTTTCTGTCCTTCTTTTCCAAGAAAGGAACTAACACTTATCAAATGCTTACCAGGTGCCAGTTATTTTCCTATGCATCATATGTTATATCTCACAATAATCCTCTATTGTAAAGCTTAAGAAAATGATCTCTGAAATCAGACTGTTTTTGCTTTGAAATAAGGAGGAAATAAAAAACAAAGTCTCTCAGTAGAAAGCCTTTTGACACATCTTCCTTCCTACTTGGGTTGTTAGTGTTAGGACATGATGCCTGGAGTAGCAGCAGCCGTCTTGTGACCATGAGGCAACAAGTCAACATGCTGAAGATGGTGAAATAGAAAGAATAAAATGTATGCCAATCCCTGAGTCCTTGCACCAAACCTGGAGCTCCTTTCAGGCTTTTTGTTAGGTGAGATAATTAAGTGATTTTATTTTTTAATCAACTATTAGTCAATAATTTTATCAGCTACAAATGAATGCATTCCTGTTGGGTATAAGAGCTTTGAAAGGCTCCTGACACAGAATCAGTGCTTAGTATTGTATCTGAATTTTACGATGAGGAAACAAGACTCAATGGGGTTGAGATCAGGGGTGCAGAGCCAGAACAATCTGAGTTCCATTGTGCCTGTGGTGACGTTACCATCCTCCCTCATTTGGTCCCAGGATTGACCTCCTAGGGCTTCTTCAGGGTGACTCCTAACCCAAGTCAATTCTCTGAGTGTGATTCTGGGTCAGGGTGTCAGATAGGACCAGGACACAAACAGGGGAATTGTCAGTTCATGGGTCACACTGGGAGAACCCACCCAGGACACTGTCAGGGGAATCTTCTAGCACCTACTGGAGCTGCCAAGGGGCGTGAGGCCCCAGGGCGCCCACCTCACTTGCCGTCTCACCGGGGAACCGTTGGCGTCTCTGACAGCTCCCACTCCTCCCCCTGCCCCGCCCTGTCCCTGTCTCCTTCCGTGTAGTCCAGCCTCTTCCCGAATATGGAGAGCAGCCGGCCTATGTGCCCTCTGCCAGGGGAATCTCCGGCCAGAAGGGGCCAAGTGCCCAGCCCCTCTCCTGACCCCTCGGCCTCGCCCCATCTCGCCTCACCCTCCCTGCTGCCCTCCGGGGGTCCTCTGTCAACGATGTCACACGTGCCTCTGAGTCCGGGCTCTCGATTTTCCCTGTACTCCTGCCTCCGACCCTCCTCCTCCAGTGTGACCCACCCTCAGCCTGGATCACGCTGTCCTGGGCTCCACTCTGCAATTCTACCTTCAGTTCAAACCCGCATGTCCCCGGGGCCTGGTGCTCTGAGCCTGCTGGATCCCACTCCCCGACGACTGTCTCTCCTGACTGTCCCGATGTCACAGAACCTGCTCCAGGCAACACTCAGACGCCAACAGAGATTTTCTTTCTCATCTATCTGACTAGTTCCGTCAAAAGAAACAAACCAAGGAGGTTCTGTTTAAGAGGGTCAGCCTTTGGCGGCCTCTCAATTGTCTCTCTGAGAGGAAGCCCCATCAATCCCTCCGCATGGAGCCTTTCTGGTCCCGGGGACGTTTCCAGCCTCTCCCCCGAGTTCTCTACACTCTCCCGTGTGAGTGAGACGGGGGGCTTGTCCCCATCGTGCACACAGGGAGGGTGGCCTGGGTGCCCCCTGGGGCTGTCCCAGCATCCGGGGAAGAGGGCCATCTGCAGCCAGCAGCTCTGGAGGCAGCGCTCCAGCAGGCGTCAGACCACACCCGCGGCTCCTCAGCTCCCACCCACGGGACCCGGGTGAGGCGCGGGTCAGTTCACCAGCTCCCAGCCAGCTCCCTGGACTGCCCCCACAGAGAAACCCTGGAGAAGAAGCTTATTTTCACAGTGCCTCAATTTCATGTACAGCCACGTACAAATAATGCTTTCACATACACACTCGCACAGAAATGTGATTCCAGAAGCACAGGGCTGCGGGATATTTAGGGAAAGCCCTGTTAGTTGGAGAAGACGCCTTCTATTCATTTTCCATCTCCAAACCTCCTCAGGGCTTCAAACACTGAAGAGCGTGATATTTCACCGGCGTCCGTAGTAGAATAAAGTGCCTGACTGTGTGACAGCAGGAGCGGCGAGGACCACCTTGTAGATGCAAGAAGACAACAAACTGAAACCCGGCTTGGTCTCCGAGGAGGCCAGATTCTAACCACGCCTTCTGTCTTGGAGAAAATTTTAAAAGACCAAACAACTTTCGTTTTGCTAAATAAAGCTACTTGGCTCTGTTTTCAAAATTGGAAGTAGCGGTGGATTTCATGACACCCAACGAGTCACATAGGTCTGTCTCTCCTGCCATTTTCATCCAGAAAACCTAGGCTCAGAGAGGTTATGTGACTTATCTAAGGCTGCCCAGCTGGAAAAGGAAAGCCTGGAGCTACGGTCAGGTGGGCCTGATGCCAAAGCCCGTGTTCTCCACCACTGAGCTGCCCTGCTCGCCTGGCCCCTGGAGGGAAGGAGAGGCTGGAATCACAAGCAGCCACCGCCTTGCAGGATCATTTCTCCGCTTCAGATGTGTGATATGAGCATCCTAGACACCCATCAGCTTTCCACGCAGCCAGCAGGGTCCTTGAGATTAGCGGAGGCACAGGAGTAGCTCTGGGGAACTAGGGTGACCCCCTGCACTTCCGTAGACTGGGAGGGAGTTCTGGCAGCGTCCGGCCGCTACAGGCCGCTTACGGGAACGTGTATGAGGTGACTGTTATGTACGACAGACTCTCATGTACCTACACAGACACATTAGTTCACGGATCCTCATGTCCACTCGAAGAGGTGGCTATATTATCTTTATTTACGAAAGTCAAAGAAACCAAGGCTCAGAGAGGTTGAGCACCTGCCTGATGACACACAGAGAGTGAAAATCAAAGAGGGGGTTTCAGAGTGTCAGGCTCCCAAACCCAAACTATTTCCACACTCCCTGTGAGCAGGCCTCGAGGCTCTCCCAGCCTGCGGTTAGAGCAGACAGGGCATCTGGCTGTTTTATTTTATTTTTTAACTTCAGTTCTTGACATCTTTATAGACTTGGTAGCCTGGAGCATTCAAAGCTCTTCCACTGGGCTTCGCTTGTGTTAAGGGCTGCAGTTACCCACCCTCAGTGCCATCCAGGCTTAGCAGTGACCTGCTCTGTGACACTTTCAGCAATAGGTGACAGGTGTCATGGACACATCACAGCGCCCCTCCCGCCTCAGCAGTCAGCTTGCAAACAGTCCGCCTTAAACACAGCCCCATCCACCCACTCCGGCTGCATGTGAGGTTCGTTTCTTTCAATAACGAGTACCCCGCAGTCGCATGCATTTCAAAATTCTTTATGCTAACAAAGGTGTTCAGTCTCTTCGTGCTCTTTGCAGTGACTGACATTGTTTCAAAGCAGATTTAGAAATAGTCTTGGTCCTGACATTTATGCACACGTGGATGTTGTTTATCGCTGAGCAATTAGAACATAGATTAACATAATCTCACTCCTCAACTTGAAAATCGCTGCCAGGGCTGCGCGCACAGGTTGCCGAGAGCTCACCCAGCCGCTTCCTTTTGTCTTTCTGCCTTTTCCTCCTCCACACCCATCCACCCACCTGCCTTGAAATATGCTATTTCAAATTTAGAGTTCAAGAAAGTTTGTGTAATCTAAGTCATAAAAGAGATGTCTTTTTCTTCCATTGCAGGAGCAGCTCATGCTGGTACCTGTATTCTTAACCAAAAAGACATTTTTGGGGTGGATGCTTGAAAACCCCTTTTTTTTTAAATTTCCCTGCCCACTTTTTACTCTTGGAACTCCTGAGGTCAGGAAGCAGGGACGGGCCGGTTACACACCTTTTCTTGAGTAGAATTGCACCATTGTGGGTTCATCGCCCTCCTCTGCAAAGGGCACGTGAGTCTTAGGGGTTACACTCATCTTTTCAGGGGAGAAGAGTCTCCCCTCGGCTCATCTCTGGGACTAGGCGCCAGAAAAGAGAAGCAGAGCTTTGAAAACTGCATTTGCAAGAGGAGTGGAGATCCTTCCGGAAGCTGTCACAGCGTCTGTGGCAAGTCTCCAGCACACTGAGGGATCAGTCAGCACAATAAACAAAGTGCAGGCGTGAGGACAGCCCGGCGAGCAGGCTGGGTCTCCTCAGGCACCGCCACGACTCCCTCTGCCTGCCTCCAAGTCCCGACGCCTCAAACCCAGAAGGCGGCCTGCGCCTCCAGCAGAACCCTCCGGGTCCAGGCTGTGACTGTTTTTTGCTGGGTTATTGCAACAGCTTCCTCTGTGGTCTCCTTGCTTCTGCCGTGCCCCCTTCAATAAAGCAGCCCGCGTGATCCTTCGAAAGAAGGCTAAAACAGTCATTCCTGAGTCAGGGGTCCCAAGACCACCCCCATATTTGGCAATTCACTCGGACCCATGACCCAGAGTGTTGTTGTGCTCAGGGCTGCGATTCGTTGCAGCAACAGGATATGACCCTCACCCAACAAAAGGGAAAGGCATGTGGGGCAGAGTGTAGGGGGCACCCGGCGCAGCTTCCAAAGTGGAGCCGCGGGGTTTCCTTCTCCCCAGCAGCAGGCTGTGACAGCGTGTGCGATGCTGTCTACCAGGGACCCCGTTAGAGGCCTGGTGCCCAGGGTTTTCACCAGGCTTGGTCGTGTCGGCCCTCCCTGCCTGGCCCAAACCCAGACTCCAGATCCCAGAGGCAGGCAGGGGTTCGGCACAAACCACACAGATTGCACAAGCAGTTTAGGTGGTGTGGGCCCCTCTCATCAGAGAATGCTGAGACCCTCCCCGAACCCAGGTTCCCAGCGGCCAGCCCTGGGCCAGTGCTGCAAGGGCAGCAGGCAGGCCTGCCGTGCTCACTCCCTCCTGCACGCACCTCTGCTCCCAGCCCTCGCCACACAGAGTCAACGCCAAGTCCTCAAAACAGTGGAAGAGCCCAGCATGGCCAGCCAAGCCCCCTCTAACCCATCTCCTCCTCACCCTCAGCCAAGCCCACCTCCCTGCACTCCAGATATGCCGCATGCTCACACCTCCCGCCCCGCCGTCACCCCGAGTGCTCACACCTGCTGCTCCACGGACACGCCGCTCTCACCCCTGACTCATTTGTGCTCCCTGCTCGCTCTGCCCCAAATGTGTTCCCCCATCTGTCTGTCCGCCTTTCTCTGTCCTCATCCCTCCATGGCACACATGACGCCTCCCCAGCCCACCCGCTGCGATCGCGCTTTCTCTGTCCCTTCTCCTTGGTCTCTCTCTCTATCGTCCTCTAACATGCCAGACAATTTATTTGGTTTCTTGTGTGTCGCTGAGCAGGAATGTAGCGTCAGGACAGTGGGCCCCGTGTCTGTTCTGTCCACTGATGTATTCCCTGTTCCGAGCTGAGGGCTTAACGTGGCAGTGATAACCTCACGTCATCCCGTAACCCAGAGCAAGAAGGAGCCAGGGCTGTGCTGCCAGGTGGGTTAGAATTGTCACCCCACTCTGAGTACCTGTTGCCTTAAATATGGTCCATACTATTCTGACCTCAGTTTCTTCATCTGCTAAAGGGGGTATTAATAATCCCGGTTTTAGATTGCTGTGTGTGTGAAGGTAGTGGATACGTATGAGGTCTTCTGGAACACGGTAAGCACTCTATGTATTAGCTCTTTTGTTATTTCCTTTCTTCTCTTTAGTCTCTTTAAAATGTTTTATTACAGGAAGTTTCCAACATAAACAAAAGCAGAGAAAATAACAAAAATGAACTTTGAGGTCTCCACCACCCAGCTTTAACAATGACCAGTTTCAAGCCACTTGTGTTTCATCTATTATGTCCCCCAATTCCTGCAGCCCCTATACCCAGATTATTTTGAAGAAGATCCAAGATATTATATCATTTTGATACCGAACCTGAAGTGAGTTCGCTCACCCGTTGCGCAGCAAGCCAATCTCTGACACCGGGGGTGGTGGAAGAAAGTAGGAATTTATTTTTGCACAGCGCTGAGCAAGGAGAGAGGGCAGCTAACGCTGAAATCCCAAACTCTCCAAAAAACTAAAAGGAAGGGTTTTAATTTGGGGTTTTAGGTACAGGAGGGGGAGCATATGGCATTGCTGGTAGGAGCTTTCCCACCAGCGTGTCTTTGGCCTTGCGACTACTTGATGAGAGGAGGGAGCTGGTGACCTTGCTGGTCAGCAGCTTCCCCACCAGCCTGTATCTCTTTGTGGGGAGGAGATAATCAGGTGCTTGTCCTTGACGGTGTCTGTCTCCATGGAGGATAGTGGATTCTGGAGCCAGGAAGCCAGAGAGTAAGCAGGCAATGAGTGTTTTTGTTTTAATCCTATATATGCTGGGTTTAATGTGGGGAAACTGATACCAGGGTCAATATCAATTTCATTCATAAATATTTTGGCATGTATCTATAAAAGATAAAGACTCACTTTGAAAAAAATATAGAAGTGCCATAATATCAAACCTAAAAAATCAGCACTAACCCCTTAGTACTAACAAAAAAAGGGGTTAGTTAGTACTAAGCCCTTAGTACTAACAAATGTCCAGCAGTGTTGAAATTTCCATGGTTCCTCGTCATGTCTTACCTGGGCTGTCAGGACAGCACCCAGAACGATGTCCCTGCCTCTGGGTTCTTCGTCCAGGGCACCTAGCACAGTGCTCCAGAGAGCGCTTTGTAAATCACAGAGCTGAAGTTGTCAGTCCGATACTCTGAATCCTTCAGTGGCTCCCTATTGCCTGCAGGAGAGTGTCTGACACCTGCAGGTTCTTTCGTAATCTGCCCAGCCCCTCTTTCCCGAGTCACCTCTGCCTCTAACTCCCTTTCAAAACACAAGCTCCATCAGCCTGGTTTCAGGTCTCATCTTCCTCCATGCCTTTGCCTCTGCTGTTCCCTCTGCCTGGAATGCCCTTTGCTTTCTTCTCTCCTGGTAACCTTGTCTTCCACTGCTCTCCCAGGCAAGTCCGATACCCTATCCTCGGGGTCCCCACAGCCCCTCTGAGTGGCATTTCCTGAGCTGTTCGGTCCTGTCTGTGGTCTCCTAGGCTGAGAGCCTCAGAAGCAGGGACTGGTCTTGTGCATCTGGTCTCCCGAGAGCCTGAGCAGACCCGGAACACAGGGTGGGGCCCGAGAGTATCGAATGAGCAAATGGACAGGTTAACAAGTGGACAAATGAACAAAATCTTAGAAAGAAGTTTGTTTTAGAGCCTCTCTCTGGGTCCACAGTGTCCATTTTTATGCTCAACTTTTAATTGCACTGTCTTCCAGCTTGCGCAGCTGGCTTGTATTCCACTTCCGGGCAGGTTGGAATTCTTAATCCTGTCTTGTTCAGCGCAGGGGCTCGGGGCCAATCTCCAGCCCTCCCCTCCCTGCCTGCTGCCTGCTCCCTGGCCTGAGTCAGACAGGCCCTGGCTCGTGGTGATTAACTCCCTGAGACACTGCTTCTCTCTGGAAGGATCCCAGTGCAGAAGGGCGGCCTGAGGAACACCTGGGGCCACGAACCCCCAGCCATAGACTGGATGAGAAACGGCCACCACGCTGGAAACGCCGCCCTTCAGCTGGACCGGCTGCTGTGGGCCCAGAGGAGTCGAGGCAGAGAGGTAGGAGAAACGGGCGTGCCCCCTCCGCCTGTCACTTCTCCTGGTTTGGAGAGAATCGAGGATTGTTCTATGGGGTCAAACGCAGCTGTGGCGCCGTGATGTTGAGGGCTCTTGCTCAGGCACTGTGTCGGGCACTGTGCTGGGAGCGTTACAGGGGCTGTGCTGTCTGCTCCTCCCAACCACCGTGACAGAGGAGCCAGCACCCCATTTTACAGACGAGGCAACGGAGCCTCTAAAAGATGATGAAGTCACAGAGAGAGTGAAGGAAGCACTGGGTTCAACCCCGGGTCTCCCCAGAGCCTTCCCAGCAGACCAGAACTTCCCACATGGCAGGTTCAACCATTCGAGGGGAGAGGAATCAGCTTAGCAGGCTTGGGACTAAAATAATTAAAATAAAAAATAGGACAGACTAGACTAGAACAGAACAAAGTGGAAAAAGAAAATAGAGGGCATCCTGGGTGGTATGGATCATACTATTTCCTGAAACTTCTCTTATATACGGACAATATTTAATGTTTTACATGATATACATTTAAATATATATGACCATGCATACCAGATTGTGATAGTAAATGCATTTCTTACTGTGGATAGGAGTCAACTTTTTTTGAAAAATACGCTACCAGATCTCAGCCAGGGCATGTTCCAGAAATAAACTTACCTTCTCTCCCTTCTACACGGTTTTACTCCCATCAGTTGCTGCCCACAGTTTAATAGCTGATGAAACAGTTGCCTGCAAACCCAGTGCACTTTCTGTTTTTATCATTTTCAGTCTGATTTGATTGGCCTCATTCCATTCAGTTCAGTTCGCGTGAAATGCCCTCAATTCCATCCCCCTTGGAACAGCAAGCTTGAGCGGCGACTATGGCCAGTCCCCAGTGATACAGAGAGATACGTGTTGCGTTTTCACTAGCCACAGTGCAATACCTCAAATTCCTTTTCTTTGTCCCTTAAGCTTTTGAAAGAAGGCAGCACATCTCATTACTCTGTGCTTGCCTTTCTTGGCCGTTTTTGTGAGTGCGAATGCAGTGTGAAGTTAGAGTGCTGGGTTTGGGGGCAGACAGGCTCGGGTTCAAATTCAGAGACGATGCCTGAACAGCGCTCAGGGCAGTGCCTGGCACACAGGGAGGGCCCAGTGCTTCATAGCCAAGCACCCACGCTCCTCAGAGGCTCTAAAGTTTCCCCATCAGTCGGGTCAAGGCTGGTCCTCAGGGAGGAGTTATGTGTGGCTGTAGCAGGAAACACTTGGGTAGGACGAGAGTGGGCGAGGGGGACACGGTGGTGCAAACTCACACCTGGAGAGCTGCATTTGAAGGGTCCCCAGGGTCCTCTGGCCATGAAGCCCTGCCAGCCCTCCTGAGAGGACAGGGGCACAGGACTTTAAGAGCAAGCATTCACTCTGGTCTATTGGAATTCCCGCTGGAGGCAAGATTATGAAAGAAAGAGTGATAACCAAGGACGCCCTTAAACCCAGAAGAACATGCTACAAATAAGATCGCGAGCTGGGCAGAATCAGAGTGCCAGGATCCGTGGACCACCCGTTCCTGTTTATGTGAAGGGACGCTGCGTTGTGCCCATATTGGGAGTCAGCGTGGTGCGGGGGGATGAGAACAGTCTGTGGCCAAATCGCCTGGCCTCGAACCTCAGCTCTTCTGCTCACGAGCTGTGAGGTGAGGGCAAGGTGCTCGACCTTTTGGGCTTTAGTTCCTTCTACCTGTGAAAAAAGTTATTAACTAGTACCTGCTGTTGTGACGTCGGGAAGTGTGAGTGAATTATTACTTGTAAGCCTCTTCAAACACCACTTGGAATGTGATTAGCACTGGCTGAAAAACAACTGCTGTTAGCATTATTACTACTATCATTATTTTGTTATTTTATTAATCAGAATTCTTTCAGCGACAACCAATACTAAGGGCTTAAGCAAAAGAAAAAAAAACAACGGAATTTATTGTCTCATATAACTAAAAGTTCTAGGATGTAATGCTTGCCTTACACCCAGCTGATGTCGCCAGAATTTTTCTCCATATTTCATTTCTGCTCTCCTCTGTGGTGGGGGTACCTATGCATAGGCTCTCCCATGTGGCGGCAGAGATGGACGTCCATGGCTCTACGCATCTACCCTGCCAGCTAAAGCTCCTGGAAAGAGAAAACTTCTTTCTCAAAAAAAAGAAAACCTGTTTAGCAAGGCCAACAAATGTCCCAGGGAAGATGCTCGTTCGTCCAGCTCAGGTCATGCTGCCACCCCTGAGCCAATCACTGTGTCCAGGGGGTGGAGCCAGCCCATCTGAGCCACATGGCTGGGAGTGGAAGGGGGGACTTCTCACAGAGGAAACAATGTGGTGACCAGAAGAGAAGGGGGACTGCATATGGGGCAGACAGAACCACAGATGTCCCACTGCAGACGCTCCAGAGCCACACTGAGTAGCACACATCCCTCGTCCCAGCCTGGAACTGCTCACAGTTCCCGTGGCCACTTCCACCCTCTGCCCCTCTGCTCCTGCTGTCCTTTCTATCCGAAGTCACCGTAGTTACCTGCCCCAACTGTGCGTACTTGCCCCAAAGCCTCACATCCTTCAAGGCCCGTCGCAAACACCCCATCCCCCCAACAGCTGCACTTGACTTTGCCAGGCAGAAGTGCTCGCTCCACTTCTCTTGCTCCCTCTCACTTCCAGATGCCTCTCTAGATTTTGCCACACCTAAACCATATGCTGTTCTCTCAACCAGCACCCCCTTCCCAGGTAGGGTCTAAACTCCCCCGTTAGGTATCCCCAGCTACATCCAACATACCCTGGAGCCAAGTAAGCACTCAGCAAATATTCATTAAATCGGGTTGTGTGTCGCTGTTTGTAAAGACCCAGCACACACGGGGCTCCAGTGGAGCTGATGTGAAGGGGTTCACTGCTCGTGTGCACATCCCTGCTGGGCTCAGAACCCACATCAGGGATGAGGAAGAGGTCTTGCCCTCTGGCATTTCTCTTAGCAGCCAGCGCTGGACCAGATACGATGAACTTTTAGAAATTTGTTCCTGACTCAGGCCAGAGAAACTCCCCATGATGGAACTGAGCTGCTGACCACCCATCAAGTTCATGCAGTGTGATGGGAGCAGATCTGACCCGCATTTCTGCATTCTGCACCGAGGGTCGACCCTCTGCCCCGCAGGGAAGGCTGGCCTGCGGGGTCCAGTGCGGGCTGGTGGAAGTGCGCAGGCAGCGAGGAACACTTGCTTTCGGCTCCTATACATTTCCTTGCAAAATGGAAGCTGCCTGATGCCATGGTCAGCCTGTGTGCCCTTGCCTCCTGGTGCTCTCACGCCAATCACAGACAGGAGCTCCCTTAATAAATACTTTAAGCCTCCCTGTGGTCTTCCCTGGCACCCTCTGCCTGGGTGATGATGTCTTCTTCAATTCTCCAAGGCTTCCGCCACTATCTCTCTGCTGATGCCTCTCTCCTCTGTGGGCTGGGCATGGCCACCTGGAGGCCCAGGCCCCTCGGCCTCCATCCCCTCCCTCCTTCCAGGCTCCTTAGCTCAGTGAATGGCCCTGCCCTCCATCTGGTCTGTGGAACCAGGAACCTGGACATAGCTTTGAGTTCTTCTCTCCCTGTGCCTCTACGTCCAGTGACTCTCTAAGGACTGTCACATCCACTCCTATGTGTCTCCTAGTCTTGCTCCACCTCTCCGTCTCCACCACAAGGCCTGGATCTGGTCTTATCATTTCCCCAGCGGACTTCCTCACTGATCTCGCCATCACCAAACTTCACTCAATCCATCCTCCTGATGGCAGCCTAAGATATTTCTAGTGCCAAACACATTCTATCCCTCTTCTGCCAGGAACTCCGGTGGCTCTCCAGTGCCTGCAGCCTGCATATGTGGTTTCTGTGTGACTTAGGCCCAACCTCTCTCTCTATCCAGCTTGGTCACTCCGTCCACCTGGCCCTGACCTTCCTTCCCTGTCTCTTCCACAATCCATGTTCCACACACACACACACACACACATATGGGATTCTGACCACTATGGACTCTGCTTTCTCAAACGTACCTGTGAAGTAGTGAGCCCCTGTGCCTTTGCACATGTCAGGCCCTTTGCCTGGAGCCCTCTTCTCTTACTTCCTGGGCCTGACAGCTCAAGGTGCCTCTTGACATCTCTGATTTCTATGGAAATTAGTGTTCCTTCTCCTGTGCTCCTTCATACCTCCATCAGCCTTATGTCATTCTGTCAACCTCTGCTTCCTCCACTAGATGTGATTCCTTGATTGACTAATAAGGTTTACTAACCTGGAGAATCAGGGCCTGATTCAGCCCAGGGCCTGGCCTAGAGATGACTTGGGGTGAAGCTCCGTGGGACAGTCCATGCCAACCCTGCCCTTTCTAAGGTCCCACCTTCCTGCAGGATATTTTCTTATTCTCTGCGGCTGTGCAGGCAGAGGCCAGCAGGGAGGACGTACATGTCATGAGAATAGTGCGGCAATTTGTCAATGGCATGTAGCTAGATGTCGCATCCAGATAAAACAAGAAGAAAAACAAACAACTGACCCGGTTAGAGTAAATGTATGAAGCTGCAAGGGTTCTCGCAAATGCACTTGTCAAAATAAAGCACAAAGTCCTCATGCTAAATTTTTAAAGCATAAAGTTTGCCTGTTACTAATTTTTAGCAAAGCATATTTATATATGATAACTTGGAGGGAAACAAATTAACCTCTGATTTTTCCTTTCCTGGCTTCTAGAATCAACAGATCAACAGATCTAGAATCAGCAGATTCCAGGGCTTGTATCAGCATCTTAGAAACAAGATACTTTTGAAGAAGGTCCTGGGAAATGGGTGCTTGATATTGTTGACGGGAGTCGAATGGGAGTGATCTTCCCAGCAAGCAGTTTAGTGACACGAAGCGAAGGCGTTGGTTTGTAAATACCTTTGACCCAGGTGTTCTGCTTCTGAGATGGTGTCTTAGGGAAGAAGCACACAGGGGTGTCCGGAGGACAGCTGTTTACACAGAGAAAACTTAGAAACTACAGATAGGAATTCTCTAAGTAAATCATGTTGTATCAATTCAGTGGGCATGTATATGGCCATTAAAAATGCTGTGTAACCTGTTAGAATGGCTATAATGAACAAGACAAGAAATAACAAGTGTTGGAGAGGAAGTGGAGAGAAGGGAACCCTCATACACTGCTGGTGGGAGTGCAAACTGGTGCAGCCACTATGGAAAACAGTATGCAGAGTTCTCAAGAAACTTAAAATAGAAATAGCATACTATCCAGCTATTACACTACTGGGTATTTATCCAAAGAACCTGAAATCAACAATTCTAAGAGATTTATGAATCCCTGTGTTCATCGCATCATTATTCACAATAGCCAAGATGTGGAAGCAACCCAGGTGCCCGCCAACTGATGACTGGATAAAGAAGACATGGTGTGTGTATATGTATATATATACACACACAATGGAATACTACTCAATCACAAAAAAGACAAAATTGTCTCATTTGCAACAACATGGATGGACCTTGAGGGTATTACGTTAAGTGAAATAAGTCAGACAGAGAAAGACAAACACCACATGGTTTCACTCATATGTGAAAGATAAACAAACACATGGATAAAGAGAACAGATTAGTGGTTACCAGAGGGGAAGGGGCTGGGGGGTGGGCAAAAGGAGTAAAGGGGCAGATGTGTATGCTGATGGACAAAAACTAGACTATTGGTTGTGAACACGGGGCAGTCTATACAGAAATTGATACATAATAATGTACACCTGAAATTTACACAAAGTTATAACCCAATATGACCTCAATTAAAATAATTTTTTTTAAAAACATGCTGTGTAAGACAAGCTACCTAAATGTTCACACTATAATCCATGAGAAAAAGAGATCCTAAAGTAATACGGCAATTTAACCCTATTTCTACGAGAATATAGTCAATATGTTTATGTAACCATGGACACATATCTGGAAAGATATACACCAAAATGTTAACGATGATAATAATGATGAGGATAGAAAAATAACAAAGACAGCTGTAGCTGCCATGGACTGCCCACCCGGCACTGGATTGGCACTTTTCTCCATTCTCTCTCGTCAACCCAAGGAGGGAAGATCATTATCTGCACACACAGATGAGGACCCTGAGGTTCAGAGAGGTGAAGGAACTCATCCTAGGTCACACAGCTCATAAACAGGTGATGTATAAAATGACTGGCAGAGTCCAGTCTCTGGAGTCCAGTTTTAAATCCCCTCATCACCAGTGGCCTCTGAGATACGGGATTTTGAGTAATTTTTAATAATACTATTCTACAGTATCTGCTCTTTTATAAATGAGCATTGCTTTTATAATTAGCAAAAAAACCCCTATTTTCTCTTTGAAAAATCACAACACAAAAGGACATCTTGTCACAGGAAAAGATAGGGACATGAAAATTATCACAGACAGGATGACTTCAGGAGTCATCAATGAATGACTGAGCCCGGTGGGCTCCTAGAGGAAGAGCATTCTAGGCAGAGGGAATTGCTGGTGCAAAGGCCCTGAGGTAGGACTGTGTCTGGCACTGGGGAGAATGGCAAGGAAGCCAGTGAGATTGGAGGTAAGTAGGAGGAGATGAGGCCAGAAAGGGGTCAAGGCCACCCCCTATATGGCCTCGCAGGTCCTGGTAAGCAGGGTGGCTTTGACTCTGAGTGAAAGGGGAGCTACTGGAGGGTTTTAAAGTGCGGAAGTGACATGGTACAGCGTGCCTTCTAACAGGACCCATATACTGCATGGAGAACTGGCCATCACAGGTGAGGGTGACAGCGAGCAGTCCGCCGTCACCCAGGGGAGCGATGATGGGGACGCGGTCGGCATGAGGGCAGGAGGGTGCTGAAAAGGACTCAGAATCTGGATCTCTAGTCCAACGGGGGTATTTAAGGGCATAGACCAAAAGTCTGGTTTTCTAAGCAGCAGGGTTTCCTCCACAAGTGGAGAACCGTTTTGTTGGCTGCCTGGCTGCTTGTGGGGGATGTTGAGTATTTTGACAGCCATCTTGCGCAGGAACGGGGATAAAACCTCCAGCAGCCCGAGGAGCCGCCACTGGTTCAGCTGATGACTGGGACGGCCCTTTAGGGAAAGGACAGAGATCAGAACAGTGTGGACTTCGAGGGAGTTTCATTGCCTCCTGATGCTTTTGGAGTTGGATTTGGCTTTTTCTGGAATGAGAGGAGCAGTGGAATTTGGCCTGACGTGCTGAGGGCATTCCAGGGCTGTGGACCTCAGAACGTGAATTAGGATTTCAACAGCTGTTTGAGAAACGCTCATGGCCAAATAAACCCCAGAGACGAGGTGCTTCCTAAGGGTTCTCGAGAGCTGCTCCATCTCAGCCGCGAAGCAGGCGGCGTCTCTGAGCTGTTGGTGCTGAGCCAGGCGCGAGAGCACGGGGAGGGGGCAGAGGGAGCTGCCAGGCGGGCGATGCGCTAAGAGAAGCCCGGACCACGTGACCGAGGTAGGAGGTGGGCCGAACCTGAGCCGGTGACAGCACTTCTTCATCCGGACACTCGTCAAGGTGAGCGGCAGGAGGCCTGCTGAGGAGAGGACTCTGGGGAGTTTGGAGTCATTCGTTCTTGGGTTCAATCTTAATCCCGGGCATGGCCTCCATCATTTCAGTGTCTCTTTTCTTACCTGAAAATGGGCAATGATAGGCCCCTCCATTTGTCGCAGGCCTCCCCAGGCCTCCGTGCTTCCTTCGGGGATGGGAAGGAGACCAGCGTGGTACCTGAAGACCCCACCTTATGTCTTGCTGGGACTATGGGAAGGAAAAGCTTTGTGACCTGGCCTTGAAATTGAATCAAAGCAGAGGTAAAAGATGGAGAGAACAGCATCCTGGTGGCATCGTTTTCACCCTAGATCTGGCTATATGTGAAGCCAGTGTGATCCACCCCGGGGTCACTTCTCCGTATGACCCAGTGAATTCCCCCTTACTGCTTAAGCCATTTGGAGTTGGATTTCTGTTGCTCCCAACTAGAAGCCTTCTGACTCATCCATTATTTCTCACGGCTATTGGGAGACAGAATCAGCTACATGATTTGCAGGGCTCTGTGCAAAAGGAAAATGTAGGGCCTGTTGTTCAAAAATTATTAAAAAATTCAAGGCTCTTACCACAGAGCATTCAACAAAACATGGGAGCCTTCTAAGCATAGGGCCCTGTGTGACTGCACAGGCTGCATGCCCAGGAGGCCGGCCCTGTTGGGAGACCTCATCACTTGAATTAACACGTACATATTGTTTAGGAAGGCCCCAGGCGGGTAGTAAGCATTCGATAAATAGTAGCTTTTACCGTTATGGCCAGGCCAGGCAAATTTATGAGGATCAGAGGGACCAAATTTACGAGGTGTTATTGATAAGACCCTTGGGGTCTGGGTTGGATTCAAAGAGTGATAAGGGAGACTGGAGAATTTAAAATGGGAGAATGACACCTGATTGATAAAATGGCAAGAGCGCTTTGGCTGCTGTGGAGAGAATGGACTTGGGCACGGAGGGAGGGAGGGCATCCTGGAACTTGGGGTCAGTTAAGAGGCTGGTGCAGCTGTTTGCCTGACTTGGGCCGAAGAGAGAGCGATAGCGATGGAAAGCAG
Source organism: Equus quagga (assembly GCF_021613505.1). NCBI lineage: Eukaryota > Metazoa > Chordata > Mammalia > Perissodactyla > Equidae > Equus > Equus quagga. The sequence goes on from NC_060273.1 coordinate 48,849,745, forward strand.
GGAAGAGACTCGGCGCACGCTTTGATCTTGGTGGACTAGAAGTGGGAGGGGGAGGGTGGGCTTCAGGGTGAAAGCTATAGTCTGGGTTTAGCACTATCCAGGGGTGAATCATGTTGGCTTCCGGTGTAGCCAGCTCTGGGGTTAAAGTGATGCCACTAGGATTCTGCCCTTTCCATCCGTTGTGTTTGGTGGTACTGTCTGGAGAGCAAGATGGATGGAGTTCTGGCTCTAGGCTGCCATGTGTTTTTACAACGCATATTTCTGTCAACTTGCACAGCAGCCCCATGGACTGTGCATTATTCTTTTATCATTCTATAAATGAGAAATAAACTCAGAATAGAGAAACTTCCCAAGTCACACAGGTGACAAATGGGAGAGCGTGGATTTGATGCAGGTTTTGTTAGGTTCTGGAGCCTACAACCCTCCACTGCTACCCAGGAGACCGCCAAGCTCTTCCTCTCCTCAGCCACCACCTGGAACGACCATGGAGTCTTAAGTTGGTGGAGGTTGGAGTTGGGAGGGCTCAGACTGCCATTGGCCCATTGAGGATGGGGTCCTGCCTTCTGGGACTCACTCTCTTTGTGAGCTTGAGCAAATGACTACACCTCTCTGAGCCTGTTTCCTCACCTATCAGTGGGATGCCGATAAGCCCTCCTTCTTTGCCTGGCGACTAGATGATTACACAGGACCTCGATGCCCGCGAGCTCTGGGGCCTGCAGAGTGCTGCTCGGATGGTGTGGCTGCTAGCATTCCGAGACTCAGCAAACACTGATCCTGCTATTGCTCCACTTCACATATTAGTGAAATAAGGCAGCGCTGATTTTCATTAGAGGGAGAACGCACTGTGCTTCTTAAAACAGGAAATCTGGGCTCGGGACAAATTCAGCCACTTTTCAGAACATGGAGAGAGTTAAATACGTAACCTCTGATGGCAGGCTGCCTGAATTCAAATCCTGGCTCTGATGCTTTGCAATGTGTTAGTTATTTAACCTCTTTGTGCCTCAGTTTGCTCCTCCACAAAATGGGTATAAGACTGGTGCGTACCCTGGGAGGTGGTTGTGAAGGTCAAGTGAGACAAAGCATGTGGAGTGCTTAGCACAAGCCTGGACACATGGCAAGTGCTCAGGGAATGTGCACGATGAAAGGAACACGGCTGCTGGAAGATGGGGCAGCTTAGCCCTGAGAGAACAATGGGGCCAATCTGAGAGGGTTGCAACAGGAATTAGTAGGGGTCTTGGTTATATGATTGCACCCTGGCTGCAACGGAGGCTCGAAAAGCTGTTGGTGAAATGAAAGCGTATGTCCATACAAAGACGTGTATGCACATGTTCGTAACTGCATTCTTCATAAAAGCCTAAACTTGAGAGAATCCAAGTGTCTACCAATTGATGACGGATAATAAAATGTGGTATATTCATAAATAAAGCACTATTTGTCAATAAAAAGACAAATGGGTGAACTTCAAAAACATGCTAAATGAAAATAGTGGACAAAAGGACGACAGACTGTGTGATTCCATCTACATAAAACGTCCCGAACGGGGAATCGATAGAGACAGAAAGCAGCTCAGTTCTTGCCTGGGGCTGGGTTGGGAGCGGGGCTTGACCTCAAATAGTCACGAGCAGCCTTTCTGGAATGATGAGAATGTTCTAAAAACTGGATTGTGGTGATGGTTGCACACCTCTGTAAATTTTCTAGAAATCATTGAGTTGAAACTTAAAGCATGTGAATTTTATGGAGTGTAAATTATATCTCAATAAAGCTGTTTAAAAGTAAAGTGGGTCGGAGGTTCAAGATTCAGATGGCAAGGAAGTTTTCTAACTTACAAGAGATTTCAAAGGTGCTGGAAGGGCAACAGGAATAGCAAATGCCCACCACACATTTCACCTTTACTGCAACCCCATGACATTGGCCTCTTCATACCGTTTTGGCAAATGAGGAAACTCAGAGAAGTAGGCTTCAAAAAAATTATTCTTTGCAAAGAGCTGTCCGAGGAGCCTCGCCAGGAAGCTCACATTAACACTTCTTAATGCTTCCCTTTCCCACCCCAGGTCCTTCCTTCTCCAGGTCTCAGTGTTCTCACCTAAGATGGGATAAGATTGTCATGGGATTAAGAGAGAGCGAGGTAAAGTAGGGGGTTGGCCCGGAGCAAGGGCTCAAAATATGTGGAATCCGAATCTGGGCTTTCTATTTAAATTTAAAGGTTCTCCTTAAACATTCATCTTCAGGTTCTAATATTCATTGAAATTTTCAAAAGCATGGATATTTATCTTTAAAATGCATGTGACATAGATTCCAATGTCAACTTCAAAATGTGAAGGGCAGGGGCTGGCCCCGTGGCCGAGTGGTTAAGTTCACGGGCTCCATGTTGGCGGCCCAGGGTTTTGCCAGTTGGGATCCTGGGCGTGAACCTAGCACCGCTCATCAGGCCATGCTGAGGCGGGGCCCCACATGCCACAACCAGAAGGACTTACAACCAGAATATACAACTACGTACTGGGGGACTTTAGGGAGAAGAAGAAGGCCAAAAAACCACAAAGATTGGCAATAGATGTTAGCTCAGGGCCAATCTTAAAAAAAACGAAATGTGAAGGGCAGTCTTGTTGCCCACAAATGAGCACAAATGAAGTGGCCGTGTGCTGTGAGCACGGTCAGAAATCAGAACTGATGTTTGCCATTGGATAAAACCTGATGCTGAATTATATTCAATAATTACAATCAAATGAATTCTAATCAGAAAGGAGATAATGTGTGGGAAAAATCTGCTGTTGCCAATTATATAGGTTACTTGAGAGGCTTATTGTTCGCTGTTATCAGAAGGCATTAATGGGGCCCTGTTGATTAGATGATTTTTAATTGAGTTGAACAATTACGGAGCTGCAACAGCTGGACAGAAAGCTGCATGCACATCTGGGCTGCCATAGTTGTATCTCCTATCATCTTTTCCCCGGACCTTGGATCCCACCTCCTCCCTGGCTATTCTCTTCACAGTCTTGCTTGTTAAAGTCCTGGGCCTCGTGTACTAACATGCACACCTCATTAGTGATTCCTTTCAGGAGTTCCAGCTGTTCTCAGGGTGAATACAAATTGGCCACTGGCATTCAGGCTCTTTCTTCACACTGTGTGCTGCCATGTTAGACGGGCTTCTAAATTCCTGATTTGTAATGTATTAGTTAGGTCTGCTGGTCAGTGTTTGCTGTGTGACAAACATCCCTTTAGTCTCAGTGGCTCACAATAACGAGTATTAGCTTGTACCTTCAGATCTATGAGTGGGCTGTGGTCCAGGTGACCTCTGCTGGACTTGGTTCCCAGTAGTGAGTTGAGTTCAGATCTGTTCCATTTGTCTCCCCAACCTGGGACCCAGGCTGAAGGAGGAGTGGCTCCTTGGGGTGTGTTTTTCTCATGGAAGGACACAAGAGGCCAAGTGAAACTTGCAAGCACATTTTAAGCCTCTCCTGGGATGTCATCACATCTGTTCTCACTCTTGGCTCAGAATCAACAGGTCGCTCTGCCTCCCAGGAGGCCTGCAAAGTTGCACGACAAAGCACATGGATCCATAATCCTGTTATAGGAAGAGCGGGAGAGTTGGGCACGATGATCCAATTTCCACACCAAGGAAACTTAGACCAGTGACTTGACCTCTCTGATCCTCAGTCTTCTCGTCTTTACAGTGGGGCTGCTGACACCATGCAGAGTTAATACAGAGAGTAGACAAGGTAATGAAAGTGAAGCACTGTTTACACCACAAAGAGCAACAGAAGTACCTGCTGCTATTCTTTATGACGGACACCGCGTCTCATGGGTTTTTTCCTGCCAGTACCATCTCTTCTGTGTGGTGCATACCCTGAAAAGGAATGAGCGAAGGACTGTTTCCCAAAGTGCTTCAACGACATCACCGTGGCCAGCCGTTGTTTGGCTTTCCCATCATCTATTCCTCCATCTCCTGGGAACAGTAGCTCGATACTCCTTTGAGGAACTAGAAAACATCTTTTCCTCACTATCATTTCGTGTGGTCAGTACAGGGTGTTTACCTACAACTATGCCTCCAAGGATGGGTTCCCACCCTGGGTCTGGTCTGCGAGAGCCCTCTATGCCCTAGGAATGGGATCTGCTAGGAGCACGCCTCGCAAGCCTGGACAATCAAACAATACGATCAATTCAGGACTGTTGCTGGAACAATTTTTTTTAGAAAGAGGCATTTTTTTTCCTTGGCATTTTCAAGCTGGTAGACAAACATGGAGATGCTAGGGGGTTGTCTTGCTACCTAATAGGAGTAGAATAAAGCCAACACAGAGGAAAGCAGAACAAAGTGGCAGAGAGAGGCTGTTTGGGTGGTCAAATTCCCCCAAGACGGCTGGTGCTACCAGAGTGGGAGAACACTGCAACCAAACCACACCTCTGGGGCATCTGTGCGGATTGGAAAGGGCGGGCCAGGGTGTCGGGGGCCCTTTCCACCAGAGCTGGAGCCTTTCCATAATGTCAGGGAGGGCAGTGGTTGGGGCAAACCAGGTAGTCAAAAATGCGGGTTCTAGTCCTGCTCAGCCACTTTCCAGTTGCATGATTACAAGGAGTCAGTTATCGCATGTGCTAAGTGGAGGAAACAACACATTTCTCTGGCTGCAGGTGCAGCTTAGCGTAGAAGATGTTTTGGAAACCATCTAGCAAGAGTTGCCAGGACCAGAAGACCCACACCCATGAGTTTTTCATTCCCTTTTTGTTCCTTTGGACGCTGTGCTCTGTCCAAGTTTCCAATAATTGCTTTGATGGATGAATTTTGGCAAGAGCCCATAACAGCAGCATTCAGATGCCAGCAACTCGGTGAGCCAGTGTTTCAGGGACCTAGTATCCTGGGAACTTGCTGGGAGGGAGGCTTCCATATATGAGCTGAGCAGAACTTTCTGCTTACGGTCCTCACTCTTCATGCTTGCTTGCTTTTTGCGTGCCGGGGCCCGGGGCCCTCTTATTCCTGGCTCTGCCCACTTCTTCTGGCGAGGTCTTTTTCAGATGCTTAAGCTCTGGAATCCCAGCAGGGAAACTGCTTCAAGCATTATCTTGGTCTCAGGGGGAAGCCCCAGCTCTAGTGCTGTAAGTCCCATGTTTTCACTGAACTCAGAGCAGCAGGTGTGTTCCCCAAACACCTTCTTACACGGTGGAGGCAGCACCAGCTGACGGCTGTTATTTGATTTGCTCCTGGTTGCCCACGATTTCAGAGGCATCTGGAAAGCAGCGAGCATGCTGGCTTTGGAAGCACAGATCAGGCTTTAGATCCTGGCTCTGCCCGCCATGACCGTGGGCCGTGGGGCCAGCTCCTCAGCCTTCCCGACCCTGTTTCCTTATCTGCGAGGTGGAGCTAGCATCACTGCAGGTGCAGGAAAGCTCAGGTGAGATGCTTTAAGAAGGTGCTTTCGTGAAAGGGCATCTGGCTAGTGGAAGGGGCTCAGTAAGTGTTAGTGTCAATCATCTTCTTTCAGGCGAGGATGGCATGCGTCCTGAGTCCCTCTTCCCTCCAGTGGCCTGCCTCTCTGTATACCACACTGAGTATTTGGCTCCTTTTGATGGTAATGAATAGAAAGGAAGGGAATCAGGGATTGGAAACAGAGATGTGTGGGTACCTGCAGCTTATATTTTGCACATGGAAACATGAACAATGAGTGGGAGCCCCAGGGGGGCCTTAGGACCCCAGCTGGGCAGCTCCAGAACAGGAGCACCTTCAGCAGCGACGGGAGTACCAACATCCAGACAGGCTAATGTTGCAGGCAGAGGCAGGCCTGGGCCCTGCATCTTGGATGCTACTGCCCCCTCTGGGCCTCACTCTCTTCATCCACCAAACAGGGCGGGATGGGGCTCAGCCCAGGCCTTTTGTTCCTTTAGTCAAACGTTGTGAAATGATTGTGTGGTTCTTTAGGGTCTAGTGACTCAAGTTGCAGGTCCTCCATCAGGTGACCTTGAGTCCTGCCTTCCTTGGCTGTAAAATGGGAGTAGTAACCAAATCTACCTTGCAAGCTTCTTGTGAGAACTGGAAACGCTGTTTGCGAAGCAGCGAGCCCCGTCCCTTGTTCGCAGCACGTGCTCCACAAACGCTGACGGCTGCTGGCGCCAGTAGCGGCTGCGCGAGGCGTGCTTGTCACCTCCGTTTGGAGCAGGAGCCTGGTGCATCATCTTATGGAGAAAGACAGATGGAGAGAAACAGCTTAGTGGGTAATAACTCTGCTTCTCTGGGGAAAGTGGCTCGTTTTTGACTCAGGGGAAAATATTTGTTTCTGATGATTTATGGAGGAAAAACATGGTTTGCCTTTAAATCATTAATCTTCTCCTTCCTGAATTCGTGAAGAGCTACTGGGCTTTGGGGAGATGCATAGTCAATGAGTTTCATCTGTGAAGACGATAAAAATGTATTTTTAAGTGACGCAAACCACTCTTATATCACACCCAGTATAGCAATGATTTATATTTTAATTAAACCCTATGCACCGGGTACTAGTGAAAATCTACTCCTTAATAGATCCAAAATCATGACTTCCTATTTGAATATTATCCAGGTGGGATAAAAAGAATCTTCTTGTGACATGGACACAACTGCCCCTTAGAAGAACACTTATGGAGGTGCCAGGTCCTCTCCTTAGAGAATACTTTTCCCAAACAGCTCTTTTATTCAGCAAACACAAACTGAGTGCCCACTATGAGCCAGACACTTGCTATCCTTATTTAGGTTTTCCTAGGATTCCCAGGATCTCACAGTTTGACCAAAATGTAATCACTGGTGTGTGACTGTTGGCTTTGTCTCTGGCTCACTTAAGCCAAGATCAGAGCCCTTGATAAACATTGTGTGCTTGACTACAGAGGAGGGTAGACAGGCAAGGGGATGAGATACCTGAAGAAGCAGGGCAGTAATTCTGTGAGGCTGGGGCATGGGATGAAGGGATGACAGGGGAGCACAGCCCGGATCGCCAAGACCTACGTGGAGAAGTTGGGACTTTATTTGGTATGCAGTGGGGAACCATCAAGGGTCATAGCCTTTGATCTGCCCACATACATGTTTTTAGAAAGTCACCCTGGTGAACTGGGAATGATGGCTTGGGAGGGAGGTGATACTGGGGTGAGAAACTCACAGGGAGGCTTCTGTATGATGAAGACACTGGTGAGCTCTTGACTTGTCAGGAAATAATTCCTTACATTTCAAGAACATTTGAATTAATACAAAGTCTCTATTTAATGCTCATTTCAGGAACCACACAAAACACTTAAGCAATGGATTGCCAAGCTTTTGATTCCACTAAGCGTAACAGGCAGAGCATTAGCGTTTCTGAGAGGGATGCTGACCCAGGGCAGCGATAATGGTGATTATTATTCTACAGTTAGATACTGTCTTTCCCGGAAAGGATTCAAATTGATATTGAATTGAGAAGAGTCTGAAGGCCAAAGGAAGGGATTTATTTCTCCCAGGAATACCCCAAGGAGTTTTCTGTACTCAAACAGGAACAGTGAGTTGTCCCATCTCCACAAAAATTTGTGGCTGCAAACTACCAATTTGACAGAATGACTGGTCGAATCAGATAAATGGGGCAGAAACATTGCTTCCGTGAAGCGGTAGCTTTCTGGTTTAAAAAAATATCTAGACAAAATTTAAGAGGCCTGCATTAGTTCCAGAGTCCTGTAGGCTGCCTAGATTAGAATCTCTCCATGCATCTTCTAAAAACTCATACAAATAAAAGGGATAAGAGAGAGAGATGAAAGAGAGGGAATAAAACCACCCACAGCCAGTACCTACAGCATAAGTAAAATGCAAAGAATGTCATCGCTTCGATTTATATGTTCACGGGAAAGCAAATGTCTAATACTAGCAGCGTCAGTTTTAGAATCTGCCACAAGCTTCAGAGTTTATGGAAAATATACATAAAACTGAAGAGTCAGGTGGGGTCCCAGTGGTGATGGAACATGGATAACTTCAAGAATAGTTCACCCTGAAGGTGAAGGTTAAACTCTAAATAAGACACATAGAGAACAGATAGAAGACTGCTGGATCAAAGCATTGGCCACTGAGTGGGCCAAAGGACGGGCTTAGAAATTTCACAGGAAGAGATGAGGTAGTCTTGAGAAGCAGAAGGACATATCTTGGAAGGTGTAGGTGGTACCAATGGAGGCTTGACAGTGAGGGAAAGAAGGAAGTGACTGATGAGAAGAGCCTGCTGAAACCACACAGTTGTCAGAAGACAACAAGAAAGACAGAAACAGAGAGGAAACCATTATTAAATAAATTGCACTTGACGTTAGCAATGAAAGAGGGCACCCTTGAACCAAGACGTCTAGTTAGTAGACAACCTTGCCTGTGCACCCTCCCCCCATAAGACCACTAGGTACTACCGGCCCAGGAAGACTCAAGAAAACAGTCATCAATAGGAAAAAGAACCCAAAATTGAATCAAAGATACTCTAAGAAGAAAACAGAAAGTGAAAATTAAACTTTCTCAGAAGATAAAAGCAGTTCAAAATAAAAAAATCCATGAAACAGAGAAACATAGAAACACAACACTTCAACATGACATCTCATTAGTTAGAATTCAGAATAAAAACATAAAGAAGATAAAGAAGGATACTTAATAAAAATCACACTTAACCATGATGTATAACAGTTATAAATACTTATGCCCCAAATAACACAGCAGCAAATTTCACAAAGCAGAAGCTCCACGAGACACAAGAAGTAATAGAAGAGTTTAATAACTTCAACTGAAAAATAATCACATACAAAATAACAATGAAAACCTTAATAAATTGTATTAAGTAGAAATGCCACATCATTATCTGATCACAAAGCAATGGATCTTTAAACAAGTAACAGATTCAAAACCATGAAGGCTGCTTTCATTTTTAAATTAAATATCTCTCTAATAAAAAAAAGCCCTGAAGAATTCTTGAAAATACTGATAATTAAAACAAACTTTTCAAAATCTGTGAGATATGATAAAATCAGCAGAAACAATGCAATGTCTTAAAAACATATATTAATAAAAATGAGATAATGAAAGATAATTAGCTAACACAGAAAGTTAGAAACAGAACAAAACAGAAAACCAAAGTAAAGCAGAAGGTAAATAGTAAAAGATTAAATTGAGTTAAAAATAGAAAATAAATAGTAAAACTAATTTAAAAAGCTAGTTGTTTGAAAAGAATCTATGAAGTAGATAAGCTGCAAGATACCTACATGACAGAGAGTAAACCCAAAAACACAATACCAAGAAAATAATACCAAGGGAAATAATCTTTGCAAAATGAGAAAGTTAAAAAATTATAAGATGCTGCTTTATATAATTCTAAGGAAATGTATTTTGAAGTGTAGATGACATTTACAGTCTCTAGAAAAGCATAACATTTCAAAATTGATGCCAGCAAAGGTAGAAAGTTCAAATGCACTAATTTCCATGGGAGAAATAGAAGGGCTATCAATCGTCCACCCACCCCTAAAACCCAACCCTACATATATTCTAGAGCAGCATTGTTCTACAGAACTTTCAAAATGATGGAAATGTTTACAATCTGTGCTGTGCTGTCCAATACAGCAGCCCCTAGCCACATGGGGTGACTGATGGCTTGACATGTGGCTAATGTGACTAAGGAACCATATTTTTAAATTTATTTAATTTTAATTAAAGTAAATTTAAATAACCACATGTGACCATTGGCTACTCTATTTGACAGCACAGTTGTAGCACATAGAAAAAGAGGAAAACTTCCAGATTATTTTCATAAAATAAGTATAAAATCGATAAGCAAATCTGAAAAATACTGTGCAAAAATAGGAAATAGTTGATTCACTTATGAATACAAGTGAAAAATCCTAAATAAAATCATAGCAAATAAATGCAACAGTACATTAAAAATAATACATCTTGACCAAGTGGGGCTTATTCCACAAATGCAAGGATGGTTCAATATCCATTAACATATAATTGATTAATATAATTGATTATATTGGTAAATCTAACAAGAAAGATCATTTGAACTTCATAGACACCGAAAAGGTGTTTGACAAAATTTCATACTATTTCCTAAAAAGCACAATAAATAGGATTAATGAACAGTTTCTTAACATTATAAAATAAATATAACTTATCCCAGTGTTTAATGGAGACTCAAGAGACACATTTTACTAAAGCCAAGAATGAAGCAAGGATGTTCACTATTTCCACTAATCTTTGACTTTTGTTAGAAATATTAGCCAGCAAAGTCAGGCATAAGAATTGGGATGAAAGAGAGCCAGCCCTGATGACCTAGTGGTTAAAGTTCAGCAGGCTCCGCTTTGGTGGCTCGGGCCTGGTTCCCGGGTGCAGAACCACAACACTCATCTGTCAGTAGCCATGCTGTGGTGGCAGCTCACACAGAAGAACTAAAAGGACTCACAACTAAAATACACACTGTGGCTTTGGGGAGGAGAAATAAAAAGAGAGAGGAAGATTGGCAACAGATGTTAGCTCAGGGTGAATCTTTCCCAGAAAAAAAAAAAACAAGAATTGGAAAGAAAGAGACCAAATTATCCCTATTTTCACTTGATATAAAAATTTACCTGAATCCAAAAATCAATTTTTATATTAAGGTCAATCGATTTTCAGGACAAGGGTTCCAAGTTAATTCAATAGGAAAAGAATGATCTTTTCAACAAATTATGTTGGGGCAACCAATATCCAAATGCAGAGGAATGAAGTTAGACTTCTGACCTCACACCATGTATAAAAATTAACTCAAAATGGATCATAGACCTAAATTTAAGAGCTACAACTGTAAGGCTTTTAGAAGAAAACCTAGGAGTAAATGTTGACAACCTTGGGTTAGGCAGCGGTTTCTTAGATATGGCACCAAAAGTACAAGCCACAGAAAAAGTTGATAGATTATATCAAAATTAAATATTTCTGCGTTACAAATGATACTATCAATAAAGTGAAAAGACAACCCACAGAATGGGAGAAAATATTTGAAATCATATATCTGATAAGGATCTAGTATCCAGAATATATAAAGAACTCTTACATTTAAATAATAAAAGACAAAGTTTTAAAATGAGCAGAGATTTGAATAGACATTTCTTCAAAGAAGATATGCCAGTGGTTAGTAAGCACATGGAATGATGCTCAACATAATTACTTACTAGGGAAACGGAAATCAAAACCACAATGAGATACCACTTTATATCCACTACAATGGCTGTTATCAAAAAGACAGATAATAACAAGTGTTGGCAAGGATAAGGAGAAATTGGAATTCTCATACGTTTCTGGTGGGGATGCAAAATGGTGCAGAAAACAGTTTGGTAGCTGCTTAATATGTTCAACATAGAGTTACCATTTCATCAAGCAGTTCCACTCCTTGATATATACCCCAGATAAATGAAAATCTATGCCCAAACAAAAACTTGTTTACGAACGTTTATAGCAGCTTTATTACTAATAGCCAAAAAGTTCAAGCAAGCCAAATGTCCATTAAGTGATGAATGGATAAATAAAATGTGAAATAGCTATACAGTGGAATATTGCTCAGCAAGAAAAAGTAATGAAGTGCTGATACATGCTAAACACGGATGAACCTTAAAATAGCGTGCTCAGTGAAAGAAGTCAGTCACAAAAGACCACATATGTGAGATTCCATTTAAATGGCAAGCGTCCAGAACAGGAAAATCTATGGAGATGCAAAGTAGCTTAGTGGCTGCTTAGCACTGGGAGTGTGGTGGGGTGAGGAAGTGTAATGGGCATGGGGTGTCTTTTAGATGCTACGAAAATGTTCTAAAATTAGATTGTGGTGGTGGTTGCACAACCTTGTAAACAGTAAAAATGTTGAATTACATACTCTAAACGGGTAAATTGCATGTCATGTGAATCATAACTCAACAAAGCAGTTAAAAATTCTACCTGATAAACCCCCAAAAATCAATGAAAAAACAAACTAAAATGAAAAGATGATTTAGTAAGGCGGAAGATTATAAAATTAACATACGAAAACCCAATAGTCTTCACAATAGCCTTCACATAACAATAGCCAGTTAGAAGATGCAATGAAATGCAAGACTCCATTTATAACAACAAAAAGAAAAAAAAAGTACCTACAATTACACTGAGCATTAAATGAGAAAAACTGTTTTAAACTTCTTTAATGACATAAAAGGAGACTTGAAGAAATGTCCAGACGAACAATAGTCTCGGAAAGAATAACTCAGCATCTCACAAAGAAGTGAATTCTCCCCAAGGCAACATATCATTGAGTGTCATCTTAATAAGTACCAACGACAGCTTTTAATTGAGTCTGTCAAGTTGATTTTAAAGTTCATATAAAGAAAAAGCAAGACTAGCTAGGAAAGCCCTAAAAAAGGAGCAATGAAAGTAAGCTAAGTCCATTAGGTAGATAGATAGATAGATAGATAGATATAAGTAAATACAACCTCTGTGTATTCTTTAGAGTGGAGCAAGAAACAGATGATACACACAAATTAGAATAATTGGAAAATAATCTAATAAACAGACTATGTACAAAGGTGTAGGTGGACAGATTGTAGGGAAATCACAAAAGATTGTGCAGTTTCCCTAGTAACTTTGGGGTTGTTAACTACCCGAGGGCTCAAAGATGTGGGAGGAGGGAGTAGGTAGCAGAAGCCAGAAGAGAGAGTTGTGTAGCGAGGGCCAACTTGAGAGGATTGGAGACCTGTCAAGGGACTAGACAGATCAAGGAGACCCTGCAGGAACAAGTCAGAAGACTAAATACCTCTACCTCGCTCTTCTCCCTCCCTCTGACCTCCTGGCAGAGGGCCCCAATGGCCAAACCCAACCAGAAGCTAAAGGCAAGGAAGCAGTGGTTGTAGTTTTTCGGGCCAACCTCCCAGGGCTGAGAACGGAGCGCAGGAGCAGGGTCGGGGGTCTAGAGAGGCAACAGGAGATAGATGATACGGTGTACAACTAAAACAGCATGATTGGCACGTGAATAGACAGAACAAATGTAAACAGAAAAGTCCAGAAATATGACTGAGTACAGTAGACCCCCTTATCCTCAGGGCATACGTTCCAAGACCCCCAGCGGATGCCTGAAACCGCAGGTAGTACCAAACGCTATATAGACTATGTTTTTTTCCTATGCATACATATCTGAGGTGTGACAGCAAAACTAGCATGAATTTCTTTTTCTTTCTTCACAATTTCACGGATAGAAGTTTCGTTTTCACTGTAGAGCTTAGCAACCTCAGCATACAATTTTTTTCCTTTCCTATTAAGTCAAGAGCTTTCACTTTTTCACGTAAAGGAAGCGCTGTTGGCATATCCGAATTGCCAGCATCACCACTCTTGAGCTTTGGGGCCATTGTTAAGGTAAAATAAGGTTCCTGGAACACCAGCAGTGTGATACCGTGACAGTCGATCCAACAACCCAGAGGGCTACGAAGTGACTAATGGGGGTCGAGGGGTGGGATAGCACACACAGTGAGGATTCCTCCTGGGCAGGGTGGAATGGGGCAGTGGGAGAGTTTATCACTGCTACTCGGAACAGTATGCAATTTAAAACTTATGAATTGTTTATTTCTGGAATTTTCCATTTAATATTTTCAGACCATAGGTGACCTCAGGTAACTGAAGCTGAAAAATGAAACCAGTGATAAGGAGGGCCTACTGTACATGTGGAGGTTTAGTATAGGGAGGGGTGAGATCTCAAATTCCAGGAGGAAAAATGGCCTTGTAATAAATGGTGTTGCGACGACTGGGTAGACATCTGGAAAATGATGAAATTGTGTTCATACCTCACACCATTCATCAAGTTTAACTCTAACTGCACGAGAAATCCAAATGTAAAAAATTAAACCACGTAACTATTGAAAGAAAACACAGGCAAATTTCTTTAAACCTGGAAGTGGCAAGAGCCTTTTTCCTATGATCCACAATCAAGAAGTTTTAAAAATAAAAAAAGATTGATAAATTCAACTATCTAAATTTTCTAAAGTTTTGCATGACAAAAAAATCATAAGGATTCAAAGCAAAATGAGAAGACAAGAGAAAATATTTGCAACTTACATCATAAAGGGCTAATCTTGTTAATACATTAAAAAGCTCTTCAAAGTTGAGATAAAATGGGCAAAAGACATAGTTCAGAGGGAAAAGTCTTTAAACATATGAAAAGATGCTCAACCTCACATAGTAAAGGAAATACAAATTAAACTACACTGAAACGTCATTTCTCATCTCAGATTGGCAAAAACCCAAGAGACTGGTAACACATTGCTTGTAAAGAAACTGTCACTTTTGTACCTTGCTAGTAGAGGCGTAAAATGTCCAAACCCTAAGAAGGGGAATTTTACAGCAGTGATTGATATTACATAGGTATTTGCCCTTTGACCCGGTAATCCCACTTCTAGTTATCTACTCTGAAGATATACTCCAGTAAATAGCAAACCATTCACCGTGGCGTTATTTCCAAGGGCAAAAAAATTATCAACAACTAAAAAAATTATCAACAGTGCGCATTCTTCAGAGAATGGTTGAATGAACTAGGGCGTGTCCACAGAAGACTCCTGGGTGGACCTAAAAAAATCAGTGAAGAGAGATCTCTACGTCCAGATTTGGAGTGCTTTTTTCATATTTTCTTAAGCAAAAAGACAAGCTTATGAACACTGTTTAGGGTAAGCTACCATTTGCATAAAAACCAAGGGAAAATACATACTGTTTTTACAAAAAGAAACGTTGGAAGGATAAACTGGAAACTAATAAAAACAGTGTGTAGCTGTGCAGGGTGAGGGAAGAGAGTGGAGGGGCAGCAGTTTCTCTGAGTGCATCTTTTCATATCGTTTTAACTTTTGAATGATGTAAATGTTCATGTATTCAAAAATTAAACAAAAAAGTTAAAAAAAAGCAACCTAAAATTGAAAGTAAACTGAAACCACCCTGGTGATATGTTAAATTTGTCACATTACCACATGAGACAAGATTTCAAATGGCTTTCGATCATGGTCCTCGGATGGTCCTCAAGGACAAGAAGACCTGCAGAGAAATATTAAACTTCAGTCAGCAATTTCATTGTTAATAGCCAGATAGTAATTATAACTTTGTAATCATTTAGTGCACATTATAGAATAAAGTAAGTATATATAACAGGTTATCAGGAAATAAGATTTTCAGTTGGAGATACAAATGTGAAATAAGGTATCCTGAATAAACTTTGTAATATTAAATTTTAATTGTAAATATCAACGTGGAAACATGTTTTTATTAAGCAATATACTTTCTAGTTCTGTCCTTTGAAAAGGCCTAGAAGAAATGATCTTCTAATAGCTACGAGCTCACCTAGCACTCAGATCTTGGTTTCTAAGTATCATTCTGCCCTACAATCAAACAGAGCTCCTTGAAGAATGGGCGGTCCTAAGTCTGGGGCAGAGAAAGTACAAAATGAATCTTATTGTGTGAGAAAGAAGAATGTCAAAGGCATGTCCAAAGGACGCAGGAGCCAGCTGATAGGAGCTCCCGCTGGCCAAATTTGGAACATTTTGAGTATCAAACAGAAACATAAGTTTGATTGCAAAATACAGAATGAATAAGAATTCACCAGTCCACAGTGATTCGAGAAGGATGAAAGAGCAATGTGAATAGATCAGACAGACAGATAGAGACAGAACTCCTCACCCTGAAAGTTGGTAACTCGAGGAAATAGTGTGCCTTCTAAAAATAAACTGCAGTTCACTTAGTTGATAAAGGAAAGCTTTTCTTTATCAGATGATGCCAGCTAATAACTGCAGACCAAATTATGGAATTATAAAATCCCAAATTTACAGCCCTCAGAGACAATTTGCTTGTATGTGGATAGAGAATGCTGGAGTGGTGCCCTGCCTACAGTCAGCAGAGGTCATTCTCTGGGGGGTGGGTTCAGGCACGTGGGTGCGTGCTCAAAGAGTGAGGGGGTTTGCTTTATATTTTTTGCCCATCTGTCCTCTTTAAAATATTCTTCACAAACATAGTGCTTTTACACTGAAAACATTTGCTTAAAAGTCCTGCTGAAACTCCCATTTTGCAAATTCTTGCTCTTTCTTCAGGACCTCACTCAGCCGTTCCCTCCTTCAGGCAAACTTCCCAGGCTGCCCGAAGCAAGAGTCACTTTCACCTTTGCTGACCTTTATTGTTGCATTCACTTTGTTTTAAATGTAATTGATTGTTTACAGCTCTGTATACTCACCTTCTACCAAACCATCAGGGTTTGTTTTATTCTTTGTGGCCTTGGTTCTTGTTACCTGTTTGGCACATAGTAGGGTTCAATAAACACACAGTAGGTATTCAATAAATGCCTGTTGAATGTTTAAGAAATTAGCCTGGGGGGGGGGGGCAGCCCCATGGCTGAGTACTTAAAGTTCTGTGCACTCCACTTCTGCAGCCCAGGGTTCGCAAGTTTGGATCCCAGGTATGGACCTACTCCACTCACCAGCCATGCTGTGGAGGCATCCCACATGCACAGTAGAGGAGGACTGGCAATGGATGTTAGCTCAGGGCAGATCTTCCTCACAAAAGAAGCAGAAAAGAAATGAGCTTGGAGAAGGGCTTTGAAGTGCTGGTCATCATAACCAGTTCACACCTGCTACCCTCCCCCTTCTGGATCCAAATTCTACAGGGAAAGAGATTTTATTTTACACGATTCAACAAGTAATTAATAAGTAAATTATGTAAATTCTCTGGGCCTTCAGTTTTCTCATCTACAAAAGTATGTGGGGTAGGGAGGAGGAACCCAGGCTGTTGTTAGGAATAATTGAGAAAATAAGGTGCTTAACGATGACTTGTTGGATGGATGGATGGATGGTTGAATGGATGGTGGTGGATGGATGGTGGATGGATGGATGGATGACAGTCGGGTTTGCCTAATTTATTACTAGGGTTAGGTACAGCACAGATGGACCAACAGCCACACAGAGTTAGATCATTTTCTATTCCAATCACGAGCTTGTCCCCTGTTTCTTCTGTTTTTGTGATTAAGAATGATTGGCTTTCGGGTCAGCCTGGTGGTCTAATGGTTAAGTTTGCGTGTTCTGTTTCAGGGGCCCTGCATTCATGGGTTCAGATCCCAGGCATAGATCTATGCACCGCTCATCAAGTTATGCTGTGGTGGTGTCCCACGTGCAAAGTGGAGGAAGATTGGCACAGATGTTATCTCAGGCCTAATCTTCCCCAAGCAAAAAAAACCAAAATGTCTTAAAAAAAGAATACTTGGTTTTGATGGAATGGCCAGGTTTCAGACCCCAGGAAAGTGATTCCTTCCTAAGTCTGGGCCTGACTCCTGTTGCACATGGAGTGACTTACCTCATTCAGCCTGGACCCATCCCAAGAAGATAAAGCCTCTGAGGCCCTGGAGCTGACGGGCAGCTACCATTTTCGCAAGGTGGGGAAGATGCTGTAACTCCACTCTCCAGTGATGGAGCTGGCTGGGAAGGCAGATGCTTTCAGGGCAGGCTTGGATGCTCAGGCATGAGAACTAAAAAAAATCAAAACTGAAATTTGCCGGTCCCCATAAATGACGTTAGCCTCGCTTTGTAGGTTGAAGGAAATAGAGGAGCAGATCAGACAATACCACAGGCTGTGTTTAGACAGCTTAGTCCAAGGAAGGGGCTTGAGTTCAAGTCCTAACCTGCAGCTAACTAGCTGAGTAAACTTTGACTTGCTTCTGCCCCTCTTTGAGCCTCAGTTTCCACATCTGGAAAATAAGGGAATGATGGTTACCACGTTCCCTTCTAGCATCAATGTTTTCAGGACCGTGAGCCCAGAGATTGTTCTGTCCAAGGCTGGCTGGCTTTGAGTTCCTCCTTGTGCCTGCGTTTCCCCGTCCTTCAGACTGTCATAACTGTGTGTGCTCTGTCTGCTTTGCACGGTTGCTGTGAGGGTCACATGAGATCAGGAGCATGGAAGAGCTTTAAAATGGCATAGCAATGCTGAGAATGTGTGTTTGATAAAAAGCCCGAGACAGCCCCTGCAGTTCTGAGGGCGAGAGATCAGAGAGGAGGTACCAGAGAGCGAAGCAGATCTGCGGAAAGTACCTTATTGTCCGCAACAGCCCCTGTGCTGTGCCCTGTTCCTCTGAGGAGAGTGGTCTGAAGCAGTGACTTCCCCAGACAGCCGCCGACTCAGCAAGGACAGGGCAGCCTCAGGTGAGCGCCTGGGTCTGTGGGGGCCAGGGAGTAGGAGGCCTGAGTTGGCCTGGACACCCCTCCCTGTGACCTCAGGCAACTGCCATACCCTTCCTGAAGGCTCAGGTTCCTCATCTGACAAATGGGAGAACAAAATCTCCCTGTAGGGGCTGCTGCAAGAATCAGTTGGATGACATGGTGAGAGTTCTCTGGAGAACTGGGAGGATGCTAAAGACAGGAGGTCTTTTCCTGAGCTGAGACTGGGTAGTGCTCCTGGAATTAGTTAAGACCTCAGAAAAACTTAAGGGGCTGTCTCCTAGACCCTTGCAACTAGACAAAAGAGCTTTACGAGTCTTGAGAATTGCCCATAGCATCCTGATGCTTCAAAGTAGAGAGAAGTCTGTCCCGAAAAGAATTATGAACATGGCTTTTAGGCATGGAGTTAACCACCATCAACTTCATAAGAAACCCACAAAGATTTTAATGAGTTTTATCAGCTTGGGACAGAGAAAGTTGAAAATGAAAAGAGGATTCAGGGCTCCCTAATCTCTATAGGTAGGAAGCATGCTGAGAAAGGCACTCAGCTGCAACATGGTCCATTTCTTATTGAAAACGAAGTGGGGTAAGATGGGATGAGGGAAGGAAGGAGAGGTGGAGGGAAAGAAGGAGGGAGGGAGGAAGGAAGGAAGAAAGAAAAAGAAGAAAGAACAGACAAGAAAGAACGACTATGAGAGGGCAGAGCCCAGATCCCAGGGGACAGAGGCAAGAGGGGAAATAAGGACGCGAATGAGGAGAACACCCCCAGTGAGCAGACCTGGATCTTAAATAGGAAACATCCCCTGCCCCCAGAGCAGTAGAAACAGACAGGGGTGCCCAGGTGGATTTCAGAATTTCCACGGACAGATGTCTTTCCCACAGTTCTTTGGGTGAAGAAGAGCTGCATCCAGGAAGCTGTCCTAAGCAGCCTTGTCTGTCAAGTGTGAGATCGCTGACTTCGAGAACCCCTCAGTTAGAATTCACAGCAGCACAACGTGGCAGCCACGTATTCTGCCCTTTTTCCCAAGGAGGAAACTGAAGCTCGGCGAGGTGAAATCCTTTACCTAAAGCAAGTGTCAGCAAACTTTTCCGGTAAGGAGCCAGACAGTAAATATTTTAGGGCTTGTGGACCGTAAGGTCTCTGTTGCAGCTACTCAACTGCCCCTTTGCAGCATGGAAGCAGCCGCAGACGATATACATGACTGGGTTGGCTGTGTGCCAATCAAATCGTAGCTGCAAAAACAAGAGGTGGGCCGAATTGGGCCAGCGGGCCACAGTTCCCTGACCCCTGGCCTCATGCTGCACGTCTATGAAGAGACGGAGTCTGGATTTGAACCAAGGCAGGTGAGAACCCGGAGTTCAAGCTTTGACCGCTACACCAATGGTCTCTTGGAAACCATAAGGAACTAGAGAGTTCTGAGAAGCAACAGTGTGTGATGGACTGAAGGTTTGTGTCCCTCCAAAATCCAGGGGTTGAACCCCTAACCTCCAACGTGAGGGTCCTTGGAGATGGGGCTTTGAGAGGTGATTAGGTTAGAGGAGGTCGTGAGAGTGCGGTCCTCATGATGGATTAGTGTCCTTATAAGAAGACACATCAGAGGGCTTGCTCCTTCTCTCTGTCCTGTGAGGACACAGCAAGAAGGCAGCCATCTTCCAGCCAGGATGCATTCTCTCAGGAATGAAATCCGCCTCAGTGCTGGACTTCCCAGCCTCCAGAAGTGCGAGGAAGTGAGTCCCTGCCCATTGAACTGCCCGGTCCGGGACGTTGGTCATGGCAGCCTGAGCTGACTCGTGCGGAGGCATTTCCCCACGCTGCCCGGGCATCTCCCGGTTTTCTGACCCTCAGGAAGCACCACAGTGTGGTGGAAACTGCAAGAAAAACCAGTGTGAAAGTCTACTTGCTCCACAAGATTGCCGTGAGTGATCCTTGAATTAAGTAATCTTTAAACTTAATTTACTTCAAATTAAGTAAATAACTTGTGCCGAGACCCTGGCCTAGCGTCAGGCCTGTAGGAAGCCCTCAGGCGGTGAAGTCCCTGCATCTGAAGAGCCGGCTGCACACCCCTCTTCTGGGGGCCTGCTCTGACTCCCCGGCAGAGCCAGTGGGGGATGGCTGTCATGGTGACACAGCACAGCCTCATGCTGGTGTCCATCAAACACTCACACTGTGCGGTGATCATTTGCCCCGTGACTGACTCCCCGCCACACTCAGGGCTCCTGGAAGGCACAGCCCATCCCTTTGACCTCTGCATTTTCAGGACCTCGCTTGTGGGTCACTGTAATCAGGACTGGGGCTCATTCTGACTTCCCAGTTAAGATGCTGGGGTCTGGAGTCAGAAGTGCTTCTGGAACAAGCCTCCGTCTTTTATCCTGCATTTTCTTATTTCAGAGTGTGGCTCTGGGTCCAACTGACGGGGTTCCCACTTTCCTCCACCACTCAACAGCTGTGCAATCTTGGGCAAATCATGCAACCTCTCTGTGCTAGTTTCCTCAGCTGTAAAATGGAGAAATTAATAGTGCCTTCCTCATAGCTTTGCTGTTAAGAATAAATGAATTAAGGGATGTCAATTGCTTAGGATGGGGCCGGGCACATGGTATGCACGTGATCAATGATACTTGTTGTTATCGGGGTGTGGTTATCAGTGATGACTTGTGCTTCTTTTGTCCTGGAATGTCTGTGAGCTGAGGCTTCCAGATCTGTTCAGATCTATGTAAAATAGCTGAAAACCCTATACTGCCTCAGGGCCCTCTCCAAGATTCTGGAAATTGGGGGGAGGGGTGATTTCAAGCTCTTGTTCTCATCACCCCCAGCTCCTGCTCTCACTGAGTTAGGGTAGGGACCACCCCACCCCACCCTGCCACCCCCATCATGCTCAGGTTCTCTGCATTCCACAGCCAGTCAACCCAAAAGGAGACTCTAGCCCTTTTTCATAATTTCCACCAAAGAAAACTCACACGTACGAGCTGGCTCGCGGAGAAGCCTTCAGGGTGTGGGCCATGCACACCGAGGCACATGCTAACGAGTTAAAATCGGCCTATGTCCCTGCCTCTAAGGGCTCACCCTTCCTGATTCTCCCCTGCTGGTTCCAGCTTCTGCAGGCCCACCCTTCGTGCTCCTCTCAGCCCTCTTTCTCGCCACCCCTGCAGCCCATTTCTGGTCATTTCTAACACTCGATTCTCCAATCACCCCTTTGCTACCTTGGCACTGCTGACGTGTCTCCCAGGCCTCGTCTTCCCCACGAGCCATTCTCCCAATGACAGTGCCCTCCCTAAGACAAACTCCTGATGCTGCACATTAAGATAGTGCCTGTCATTTTTATACTCCCGCCTCTGAAGTCCTGGGGGTTTGTCTGTTTGTCCCATGCAGGATATGCAGGGACAGATGCCAGCTGCCAGGATGAGGACCTGCGTGGCCCGGGGAGGTCTCCCAGAATTAAGATTGGAGGTTGCAAAGAGCCGTATTCTTCGACAACAGGCCCCACGATTCTGAGGGTAGGAGGTGGAACAGACTGTGCCATGTCCACCAGGAACAGGCATCTTCTCTTTCTCACAGTCTTGTTCAGATTGTCCATTCTGGAAGCAACAGCATGACACCTCTGGTTTGTCCTGGGCACCAAGAAGTCCGCAGAAGCTCCTAATATTCTGTTAGTCAGGATTACTGTTGTCTTCATGTTGTTATCCTGTGACCCCCAAAGGGCCACTGGAAAGGGGTCTGGAGCTGGAAGCACATGAGACAGGGCTGGCACCCCTGAGGCTGGCCCGCAAGCCAATCATGACATAAACGAGCAGGTAGGGCTCTCTCGGGGTTCTCACGGCCCCAGTGGATTTGAAAAGTTTGACTTATCTTCATATTCAGCCAGCCTTTTCATCCTTTCAAAACAACATCGTCCTTAAGAAGCAGTTTAGTAAAATGATTAAAAACTCGGGATTTGGAGCAGACGGATCTCGGTTCGAATGCCAACTGTGTTACTCATTGACTGTGGACTTCGGAGAAGTGCTTGACCTCTCTGGGTCTCAGTTTCCCCTTCCGCAAAACTGGAATAATTAGACAGGTGACTGCCATGGTTAAGCAAGATGAGGTATGCCGCGTATTTGTCGTGATGCAAGGCGGTGACAAGCCTTCAATACATGTTAGCCGTTATTATCGTCACCAGGAAGGAGAACCAGAGAAATACTGAGAGCCGAATGTATTTTTTCCCCAGGATTCACAAACAACAAAACTCAGCCTCAGGGGAGATAGATCTTTTCCGCTGTCTTCAGAAACTCAACGGCTTCCAGCTCAGTTTAAAACTGAGCAACGGTCAAGGTAGGCAAATGGATCTTTCTTTCTTGTTTGTTTGTCCAGAGGGCCACCTGCCTGGCACAGCCCTGCAACCTACAGCCACTCACACAGGCCCCAAGGGTGTCTGATGACTTCCCCCTCCCTCTCTGAGGAGAACCAGTCTGCATTTCAGACTCAATGCCTCCGAGGGCCTTTTTCACCCGGCCTCCAGCTCGCTGACCTCAAAGCCGCCAGAGGTGGATTCTTCCAATACTTAGCAGCTTAATGCGTCTATTGTTCCAAATTACTTTTAAAGCATCATCTTGATTGCCTGACTCTTTCTATATTTTAGTCTGTGTTCTTTCTTAACCTGTTCAAGTGTGACATGCTCTTTTTGAATTTGTTCAAATTATACATTCAATTCGCAAAGCACCGCATTAGATTGATGACATCTCGCTGAACACGGAACACTCGTGGATTCTGCATCTTAGCAATTAATTGGTGTCTAATCCATTGATAGAGTTTTCTACATGAATAAACTTCCAAACACTTTTCCTGAGCATTTTGGATGCATTAAAAAAAATCTTTATCTCTTTTGCTTTGTTGCAGTTTTGAAACTTTTACAGATGGGTTTTACAGAGCTTTGAAATGTAGATCAGATAATCTCCTGAAAATATTTGTCAGCATCTCTGTGGCCCTCAGGTCTCCATGAATATTTTACATTTCAGTAGGGCCCTGGGTGTCTGGTGAGTTTCTATCAGGATTTCTTGGAGACAAGTGTGCAAAGATGCACAACCGCATTGCCTCTTGGGGCAAATGCCACATGTGATCTACAGCGGTTTGCTGAGTTTTAGTCTTTTCTCTGTGTGTGTCATGGGTGGCTGGGGGTGGGTCCATTTTGTCCAGCATGGATTGTGCACTGTGCGAGCCTCCCGCATTCCTTCCTTTACACCCAGTCCCCTGCGGGCGAGCTCTGGCTCTGGTTTTGCTGGTTCTGCCCACAGCACACATGTGCTGTCCCACCAACACATGCCAGCCTTCCGTCTGCTGCCCCTCACACAGAATCGACAGCTCGCAAGGGAAGACGACGGTGCAGTGTGGCGTTCACATCACCGACTGAGCTCATGATCCTGGTTGTGCCACTTAGTGGCTGTGAGACCCGGGCTGGGCGCCTCACCTTTCCCCCTCTGTAAAACGGGAATACAATCGTACAGTCACTCTTCCTTACCCATGAAGTCCGTATTTGCGAATTCACCTACTGGCTGAAATGTATCTGTACCTGCTAAATGAACACACGGCGCTTCCACGGCCATTCACGGACATGTGCAGAGCAGGGAGAATGGGAGTTGCCTGCCGTGCACATTCCCGCTCAGGTCCAACAAGGCGACCCTCTGCTTCTTGTCTCAGCTCTCCTACTGGAAACAGGTGTCCTTCTGCAGCATGTTCAGTGCACGTTTTTCTCATTTTGTGCTGTTTGTTGGTGACTCCTCTGTTTGAACGGCCCTCAGCAGTGTGGAAGCTCTGTCTACTATTCCTGAGCTCAGGAAGGCTGGGACGCGCCCTGTGGAGGAAATAAGCGTGTGTGTAAGCCTTGTGCAGGCAGCAGTTACAGTGCTGTCGGCCGTGAGTCCAATCAATCAACGACGTACTCAATAAGGTGTCTTTAAACAGGAACACACGAAAACAATGTTATGTATCGATCAGCTGACAAAAATGTGCGACCAGAGGCTCCCAGATCGTAACCCTGTGTTGACCTTGGGAGCAGGGTTCAGTATCCACAGACTCGGTGTGCACGGAGACCTCATAGAACACAGCTACCACGAAAAACGAGAATCGAGGGCACCCGCCGCAGGGTGACGAGATTTAGATAAATGAATGTGCTTCAGGAGCTTCTGGCCGTGGCTGGCACACAGTAAGCATCGGGAAATGAGGGCTTCTGTTATTAGTTACCTGGGAAGCCTGGCTTCTTCCTCATGACCTGGCTCCACTGTCCACCACCTTGCTGAATCTCTGAGGCCTGGGAGGAGTACTCCAGGCTCCTTCCGGTGCCCAACCGCCTTGTACGACAATTAATGAGCATTTCCTCCCCCCGTTAGCGTTGGCTGAGCGCATGGTAACCTCACCACTCTGCTTGGGGGCCGGTGCCATCAGCCCATTGAAAACGGCTTCCCAGGACGAGGACACCGTACCAGGGTGGGGGCTGTGCTCAGGGGGACTTCAGCTTTATCTGAATATTTTAATTTTCTTACAAAGAGACATCTCTGTGCAGTTGGAAACCTGCCTTATGTAATTAACCATCCTGCTCCCCCTCTTGCAGGCTGTTTTCTGAACAGCGTCCCAAGGGGTTTTCAAAACCTCTTAATGAGAACACGTCACTTTCTGGCTCACAGTCCTCCAGGCAGCTTCCCATGACATCTAAAGTGAAGCCCAAACTCCTCACCAGGGCTCCTTTCCAAGTGAGGCTTGGCCAGAGTGACCTTACTGGGAGCCTCAGTTTTCTCGTTGGTCTAACCTTCAGAGCTGTTCAGAGGCTCAAGGGGAGATAGTACTGGCCCGCTGCCCTCTCAGAAAGCCCTGGGCTACAGGAAAGAGCACGCTCCTTGCAATCAGGCAGATCTGGGCAGTCCCAAGTCTTCAATGAATCACTTACAACCCACGTGTCCCGGGCGAGGTCCCTGACCGCACGGCCTCGTTGCCGTCAACCCTGCTGTGTAACGGTTAAAAGCACGCACCAAACTCCTGCTTTTCCTTCAGTGCATGTGTCTCCAAATCTCTGTAATGGGCGTAGAGATAGAGGATTAAATCAGATAGCGCATGCAAAGCTCTTAGCACCCTGTCTGCCACATGGCGAGGGCTCAATAAATGCCAGCAAGGACCACAACAACTCTATTATTACTATTACCCCGTAATTATTATTAGCATCTGTAAAATGGACTTCATAATACCCATTTCAGGGGGTATTAGAATTAAATGAGAACACCAGTGAAACTCCTAGCACAAGCTAGATCCTCTGACCCTTTATCTTCTCCCTTCCATTTCCTCTTCTTCCTACTCTTTTGAACATCTGGACCCGTATGGACCCCAAAGCACGCTGACACGCATGCACTTGGTCTTCAGTCGCACAGCTACTGGACTTTTGAGAGCCCTAAAGCAATTTTACCTAGTGCAGCAGCCAAGCCCGAGAGGAGCCGCTCTTGTTTGAAACGCATGTCAGGATTGGTTTCAGGCTCTGAAATTTTTTTTTAGAAGATTTAATTTTTCCTTTTTCTCCCAAAGCCCACCAGTACACAGTTGTGTATTTTCAGTTGTGGGTCCTTCCAACTGTGGCATGTGGGACGCCACCTCAGCGTGGCTTGATGAGTGGTGCCATGTCCGTGCCTAGGACTCGAACCGGTGAAACCCTGGGCCACCAAAGCAGAGCGCGCGAACCCAATGACTCAGCCACGGGGCCGGCCCCCAGGCTCTGAAATTTTTAAGGAAAATAAAAGGGTGGGCTTGTGGCTGGGAAAGCCGTTGCGTGGGATTTGGGTTGGTGGTGTTCACCTGAGCGCCCTTGTCTTCTGATGATCTAACATCTCGCTGAGCACCTGTTCCAGCTCTGGCAATCATATGAAGCTGACAGGCATGACACGAGGACACGAGCATTTTCAAGGTGGAGTCTTAAAAACCTTTCTGTTGAAGCACCGCTTGATTGCAGGTCCCCAATTTATTGCCCCATCCAATTCAACAAACATCTCACCGGCTTGGGCCACCTGCTGCAGGGGGTCCCCAGCCCGCCAGGGGCTTCTCTCTCCCCTGGTTTCTTCTCTCTCCTCCTCGCAAGGAGGGCTAAGGGCAGACGCGGAGACAAGGCTTCCAGCAAGAGCTTTCAAGGATGCACATGGTGCGCAGACAGTTGAAGCAAAAGCTGTGCGTTTATTGGAAGGATTGCCCAGGCTGCTCCTCGGCTACGTGCTGCATCTTTTCTCTCTCTGAAATAGACAGAAAAAAATCTAAGCTGAACAGTTTTGAGCCCAGAAGTTGGAAAAGTTATTATAACTAATGACGATGGTGACAAAGGTGGCGGCTGCCGCTTTTGAAGGGGCTGCTTTGGAGGAAACAAGCTCAGAGAGGTCAGTCTGAGGGCACGGTCCTTGCTGCGAAGCATCATTTGTGTGGTGCTTTCCCATCTATTAATTCGTATAATCTTCACAACAACGAGTTAGGTGTTTAATTAATTCTCATTAAACGGATGTGAAAACTGAGACGTGCAATTGCCTGACGTGAGTAAAGTCTCCCAGCCAGGAAACGGAAGAGTTAAGCTTAGAACATGAATCTCTGTCCTTGAAATTCTGTGTTCTTCCTACCGCCTCTCAATGCCGGCACTAATGTGCCTTTCGGTTATTTAGAAGAAGTTCCAGATTGCTGGTTTTTGTTGGTTAAGGGCACACGATTTCCACTTTCTTCCACCAGCTGGCACCCAGGTCAGATAATTTGGCTTCTTCCCTGGAACCACAGCGTCTTCCAGAGAGGGCCTTCCCCCACAGCGCCTGCTGAAACCTTCTCCCCCTTCCGGGATCTCCAAAACCCTGCCTGTTCTGGGGCCTCTGACCACCAGAACCAGCCCGGCAGGAAGCCCTCTGGGATCCTCATGACGTCAGCGGCCTGAGCGCTGGGTCTCTAAACTCACCGGATTTCTTAGGTTGGGTGCGTGCCTCAGAGCTGTGTTCCGGTCTGAGCAGGGGGATGTGATCCTGACGTCTCCAGCACTGACCCCGTCTTCCCTGCACACGTGCTCCCGGCCTCCACCACTCTCACCATGAACTTCTCATCTACCAAGAATTGTGCCCCTTCAGCAGCAGCTTCTGTGATGCTAAATGCAGTAG
Source organism: Equus quagga (assembly GCF_021613505.1). Classification (NCBI taxonomy): domain Eukaryota; kingdom Metazoa; phylum Chordata; class Mammalia; order Perissodactyla; family Equidae; genus Equus; species Equus quagga. The sequence continues at coordinate 48,877,024 of NC_060273.1, forward strand.
GTGCCCAATAAATGTTCACTTGAATGACATGGTGGCTGGAGCCCAGCAGCCATATTGGGCCACGAGGGCAAAGTTTCCTGTTGGTGGTGGTAGAGCAGCCAGAGGGAAGGGCCTGGATCCTTGAAGACTGTAAAACTACCGACCAGTCAGTGCATGAGTTCACTCGGCTCTGTCTTCCTCTCTTGAGAGCCGCTAGTAGTTGCTGGCACGCATGCAGTGAGGACTGCTTGGTGCCTATTATGTGCCCACCTATGAGAGCACTGGGGACCCAGAAATAAAGTGGAAGTCGTCTAGAAGGACTCCATTCTGTGGTAGGCAACACACTCACACTTTGCATCCATGACCTCATTTAATTTTCCCAAAAACCGTGTGTTTGAGCCCATTTACAGATGAGGAATCTGAAGCTTAGAGGTTTAATAGCTTGTCTGAGCTTATATATCGAGCTTATAGTAGAGCTTAGGTACAAACTCAACCAGTTTTGGTGAAGATGCCCAGTGCCTAGCATGTAGTAGGCGCTCAATGAATGGCAGCCATCAGTGGGTTGTCCTGATTATTAAAAGGAGAATAGGCTTTGAAGTCAGGAAGACCTGGTTCTGCCGCTTAGTAGCTGTGTGACCTTGAGTAAGTCAATGGACATCTCTGAGCCTATGTTTCTAAATTGTTACAAGTTTGGAAATGAGTACAGGAAAAGTCAAAGTAACAGCAGTTTAAACAAGATAAAAGTTTATTTCTCTCTCATGTAAAGGTCTCCAGGTAAGCTGTCCAGGACTGGTCGGGTAGTTTCACAATCTTCAGGGACACAGGCCCTTCCTTCTTGCTGCTCTGTGACCATCAGCAGGAAATGTTCACTTCATGGCCCAAAATGGCTGCCAAGCACCAGCCACCATATCCTATTTCTAGCTAGCAGGAAGGAGTAAGGAATACAGTGGAATTTTCTTCTTCTCTTTAAAGGTTATTTCCTGGAAGTCATACACCACACTTGGGCTTATAGATCTTGGGGCAGAATTTGTCACATGGCCCCACTCAGCGACAAGGGATTCTGAGGATGCAGGCTTCACTCCAGTAGCCATGCTCCCAGGTCCTACTGAGGTCCCATTGTTAAGGAAGAAGGTGGAGGAAGGCTGGGGAAAATAGTTTATCTCTATGCCATTGCCCCATTTGACAGGTTGCCATGTGGTTTAGTGGGATAATGCACATAAAACTCCTAACAGAGCGCCTCGCTCCCATTTCTCCACTCTGGAAAACAATCCCATCTTCTGGAAGGGTCTCTTTCCCGTTATACAGGAGTGCTTCCAAATCCTTGTGTCTGACTTGCTTGGCCCAAGCAGCCAGATCAGAGTTGGAAGCTGTGGGATGCCAGAACAGTGCAGCTTCAGGACAGAAGCCAAGAGCCCAAGGCAGAGGCAGGACCCTGGCAGGAACTACCCGGCCCATCTCTGACCTGGCCTTCGCTCTGACATCTCTTGAACTCTCCCAGTAGCATGGATTTCTGCCATTCTTCAGAGCTCCCTGGCCCCACAGGGTTCTCAGGCCCGTGGCTTGAGCAGTGAGACCCTCACTGGCCACTCAGAGTAAAGTTTGGCTGCCTGGTAATTACTACTCTCCTCTGACTCTGCCTGCCACCCGCCTCTCCCCATCATCCATCTGGACCAGTCAGGTCCTACACCCACCACCCACCCCCACCATCTGCTTTACTAAACCATTGCAGAAGCATCCTCCCTTCTCCACTTAATCTCGGTCTTTCTAATAGTAAGAGTCATTTATTTTTCTTTGAGAAGAGTGAACAAGGCTGACGAGTCTCAGGAAAAATTCAACTGAGGGGGAAATAGCCACTGACTCTTTGTGAGCGTCCCGGCTCTCACGTCTCTGCTCTGGCATCCACTGTGTATGTGACCTATCGTGAGTTATTTGTCTCCTGTAGGCATCTGCTTCCCAATTACAAAAGAGGTCAGTATGCGCACCCCTACCGCACGGAGTCATAAAGACGGAGAGATAATGCAGAAAAGCTCCAAAAAGAGCATCTAGCACAGGCGTCGGCAAGCTTTTACCGTAAAGGGCCAGATAAAAATTGTTTAGGCTTGTGGACGCCAAAACAGCCACAAACAATATGCAAATAAACAAGCATGGCCACATTCCAATAAAACTTCACTAATGGACACTGAAATTTTAATTTCACACAATTTTCTTATGCTTTTTGTGTGTGTGTGTGAGGAAGATTGGCCCTGAGCCCACATCTGTTGCCGATCTTCCTCTTTTTTATTTTTTTCTTCCCAAAGCCCCAGTACACAGTTGTATATCGTAGCTGTAGGTCCTTCTAGTTTTCCCATGTGGGACGCCGCCTCAGCATGGCCTGATGAGTGGTGCTAGGTCTGCGCCCAGGAGCCGAACCGGTGAACCCCAGGCTGCTGAAGCAGGGTGCTGAACTTAACCACTCTGCCACAGGGCTGGCCCCTAATTTCATATAATTTTAATGTTTGTAAACGATCTTCTTTAGATTTTTTTAAACCATTTAAAAATGTAAAAACATTCTTAATTCGCAGGCCCTACAAAAACCAAGTTGGCACATAGACTGCAGTTTTCTGACCCCAATCTAGCACATAGTAATTGCTCAATAAATGCCAGCCTACCTCCTGATTGAAGTAAATCTGTTTTCTCTGAAGACCTGCAAAACTTTCACTACTCTCTAAGAACAGTCTGGAAAGCACACTTGAAGATCCTTCGTAGAAAAGTAAAGAAATTTCACCCACAATGATGTAGGGCAAGGATGCACCAAGGGAAGACGGCTACTGGGGAGGATGATGGGCTTGGAGCCTAAGCAGCTGGGTTTCAGCTGGGGGAGTTTAATGGGCTCATTAGCTCTTCTGCCTCAGTTTCCCTCAAAATGGAAATGGAAATACTACTGCTAATAATAACGATAAAAGTAGATAAAATTATGGAGCCAGGTGAGGTGATGTACTTATAGAAATTCACTTAATTCTCACAATCACTCTGTGGCTGCCATTATTATTCCCCTTTTACAGACAAGGAAACTGAGAGGCAGGCATGTTAAATTATTTTCCCAAGGTCACATAGCTGGGCAGAAACAGAGTGAGAATTCGAACTTGGGCCCTTTAGACCCCTCCTGATGTTCAGCCCATCTTTAAATGCTAAGGTGAACATTAGAGGCTGCCCAATCCACTCCCTTAACCTGCTCGTATTTGTGTATTGAGTAACTCACTCATCCAGCAGTTACTCCCACCAGCTGTGCTGCTGGGCTGGATGCTGACACAGGAACAGACAGGACATCCTTCCGGCTCTCCAGGAACCCCAAGGGTAAAGAGGGAGCCAGATGAATCAACAAACAAGGCAATAGCACTCGACTGAGGTCTGGGTAGTGTCAGAAGGGACCCAAGACGGGGGGCTGCTGGTCCCAGAGGCTGGCGAGGGTGCTAGTGAGGGGGGCGGGTGCAGGGTATCAGGGAAAGCTTCTCAGAACAGACCACTTTTGAGCCCAGTCTCTGAATCCCTTGGCTTGGCATTCAAGGCTCTTCAGAACCTTGACTCGGTTTGCCTTTCCAGCATCCCACACTGCCTCTTCATCCACCCAAAGCTTTGCTCCCACGCTCCCATATCACCCGTGATCCCTCCCAACAGCTGGTCCACGGACAAGCGCAGTGGGTGGCAGGGTGACTCTGCCATAAGCCTGAACTCGTCAATGGGAAGAACTTGCCTTTCTTTTCTGCTGCGTTCTTCCTAATTGGTGGATTCCTTTTTTAGAAATGATGTGAGAACAGACGAGATGGTGGGTTTTTTTCTGTCAATTATTTCACTTGGCACTTCTCCCACACTGGTTGCCAGCATTTACCATTTGTGTGAGGCGTTGGTCTATGGGACTGCAAGCCTGGGGCCACTGTTTTCTGCTCTGCTGCACATGACTAGCAACCCAATGTTCCCCTGGCCGTGAGTCCACTGGCTCTGACGCCCCCTTGCACTGATACCACTGGAAACTGCCCCTTGGGGACCTCCTCCTTTTGCCAGCCCACCCTCTTCCCGTGTCGGGGTGCCCTCTTGATTGCCTGCCCCCAAGCCATTGCTTCCCCCTTTCACTTCTTGCAGAGCCTGTTGCCCATCCCCTGGTCCAGCTGTCAGATACTTGATTCCCCATCCTCCCTGGAAGGAGACGTGATCATGTATCCAGTTGCAGCCAATGGCAGGTGTGCTAGAGGATTCTGGGGAAGATTTTGCAGCCCAGTGAGAAGAGCACACACTGGGAGCCTCTCTCTCCTCTCCCTCTGTGGTTGGGCCCTTGGCGCGTGAGGATGAGGTGTCCACTGCTGCCACCGAGAGCACGGCTGAGAGGCCAGCCCAGGGTTTCGACACTTCTGAGCTGCTGAGCCAGCCTGGGCACTCCAGACTTCCTGCTGAGTCAGGCCAATGAGCCATTCTTAACCTAATTCGTACATGTGGCCTGACCTCTGACACTTAGCGGGAAAAAGAGGCCTGATCACCTCTTCTTAAAAATATTTTTTCTGGAACATTTCTAGCATTAAGAGTACAGAGACTAGTGTAATGAACACTTGTGGCCTCACTAGGTCAAATTTGGACATCGCTCCATTCCTTTCCGATCTCTTAATAATTTTTTACAAATAGAACGTCACAGAAAGAGTTGAAGTCCCTTAGTGCCCCCTCCCTGGCCCCGTTTGCTTTCTCCCCTCCCTGCCTCCTCCCCAGAGATAACTTCCCAACTGAAGTCAGCGAGTCTCCTTCCTGTGTATGATTTGGAACCCACCAATAAAACAGAGGATTAAAGACACAATAGGAAATTCCAGAAATCATTTTGCAATTTACTCTAATTTAACATATGTTTTTTGCTATTTACCCATGTACTTCAACACCCTTCATTTTAACATGTGTGTAGTGTCTCAGTTATGTGTTCTTTCCTCCTCTTGAGGGACGTTTAGATTGTTTCCAATTCGAGGATACTGTGACAGGGCTGTGGTCAAGACTCCCATATATCTCCTTGTGCAAATTGGACTGTCTTTTAATAATTTCTCTGCTATATCTGATGATGCCTGAACAGAAAAGAAGGCAGGGCAGTGAGGAAAACAGGCCAGCATCCTGACAAAGAGGCAAGGATGGATCTTGACTGAGGAGGAACGTGCATCGCCCGCTGGAAGAGCACAGAGACGGCCTCTTCTTCAGAAATCAATTTCCAGTTTATCTCCTGTAGACGCCTCGCCCCAAGGCCTGCCCACCCGGGCACAGCTGCTCAACCCCGGGCTGGAGGTTGGCGCGATCTGCTCAGGATGTTGCTGCCTGCAGAGATTTGCAAAGACTCTTTCCCTTGGCTGCCGATAATTTGTACAAAGTCTTTGTGAGTTTCATAAGTCAGTTTAGAAGCTAAATAATTGAGGCGGTTTAATTTTAGCTCCTCATTTCTCCTTATAAAAGTTAGCTGTTTATGAGAAATCTAAAAATTTCCCTTTCCCCAGAAGAATTCTCTTTCAGGCCTGAAATAGCCTTATGAGGCAGCGTACTCATGGGATGATACACGTGAGGCGAATCAAGGGCTCGTCCCAAGTTTGATGTGCCTAAAATTAGGCCTGTAACTGCAGTGCGTGGACCGGGCTGGCTCCTCTCAGCTTCCTCTGCTTCTGCGCCAGTGGCTGACAGCCTGGGACTCCACATCAGCCACGCACCACTGACCCTGCTTTTGTGCACACAGCCACATACAAAAGAGCCACAGGTCTATGGAAATGGGACTGGAGGAGGCTTCCCAGGCAGGGTCCCCCTTTGATTCCTCTAAGGCCTAGAAAGTTCCATTCAAAATCCCTGGAGCTTCGATCTTAGCATCAACTCTAAACTAGGTCTACCTACGTCCGGACTTTTACGAGCCTGAGATTCCTGTGAAATCTGTACGTAGATTAACACAGGTTTTGTAAACTCTAGTGCTAACCGTGTCACACTCTTATTTGAAAACTTATGAATGGCTCTCCACGGCAGACCGTAAAAATGTTGGAGCTCTTTCACTTGATGTTCAAAGCCCTCTGTGAACTGGCCCTGCTGACTTTCCAGAGCCACTCTTTTTACTCATTTCTTCCTTACACTGTTTATTTTCTGTCACATGGAACTGCACGCTTTCCCCCAATGCATACACCCCTTCACACTCTTGTCTTCGCATTGCATTCCCTCTACCCAGGATGCCCTTCCCTTTCCTCCATCCCTCAATTCCGATTCATCCTTCGAGACGCAAGTCCACTCTCCCAGCGGCACTTCTCACCCATGCCCAGCTGCCCCACTCATCGCATATTATAATCTTCCTTGTGTGTGTGTGACTCTCTAGATTGCAATTGCTGTGATCGTAGGAGTCATGCTGTACCTGTGTTGTCCTGGGACAACCTAAAGCCTCATGATTTGGGAGCTCTGGAATCCAGCAAGCTCTGCCTCCTGTCCCAGCTCTAGTGCATATTAGCTTCGTGACCTTGAACGGTCACTTAACTGGCTTTACCTTTAGATTTTGCATCCATAAAATGAAGATGATTGTGTGTCAACCTCATAAAGAGATCGTAGGCATGCCAGAAAGGCATTGAAGAACGGGCCTAGTAAATGCTTCGTAAATGCTTCAGCTACGTTGATGGAGTTGTCCTTTCCTCACAGGGCCTAACACGTTTCCTGGTGCTGCATAGTAGGTGGTCAATTAACATTAGTTGCATAAACTTTCATTGCATTTCAGCTGAATCCCTGGAATAGCCAAGTGTCCTGGGTACTTCGACCAGTGCTCAACTGCTGAGTTAACTAATTCGCAGTCGTCCATACCCTGAGTGTCCATCAGCCGGAAACCCTGGGCTCGGCATATGGCCCAGGCCCCTCTGCAGGCGTCCTACTGGGACTTTGGCAGTCATGACTCACGGGCCTCTGAAATTCCTTGCTTCCTTTTCTTCATCCGACTTTAGATTTTCGTGACTTTTTCACTGGATCCTAGGGAGTTTTAAATACAAATTATCACATCACTGAAATATCCTGATATGACAGCTGCCGCCTCGTGCAGCGATATTTCAGAGTTTTCAGAAAAAAATGACAAATGCACCTAGAGATATTGGCGATGTGCTTAGGGACCATGAACAGAAGGGTGCTCTTTGAGAATCCAAATATGCTTAAAAATAATAATAATGCTAATCCTTCTTAGAATTTGAGCTGTGCCATTGGGATCTGTACTTCACAAGACTGTTAAAATGCACATGTGAAGAATTTTATGTTGGTAGTATGTTGAGGATACAGCTTCACAGTGTGTCATTTCTGAGCAGTCGTGATTCATTTGGGAGTTAAGCCCTTAGAAACCTAGGCAACATAGAATTCCTGCAACTCAGGTTTTTACCAGAAAATGTAGCCCTGGGGTGAGAGTATGGATTAGCACAACCACCGTGGAGAGAAATTTAATAATAGCTAATAAAGCTGAAGGTGTATATGCTTGAAAATTCCATCTCTAGCCATGTTCCTTAGAGCAGAGGTTTCCAGACTTTTATTTTTTTATTTTTTTGGTGAGGAAGATTCGCCCTGAGCTAACATCTGTTGCCAGTCCTCCTCTGTTTTTCCTTGAGGAAGATTAGCCCAGGGCTCACATCTGTGCCAATCTTCCTCTACTTTGCATGTGGGATGCCTCCACAACTTGGCTGATGAGTGGAACAGGTCTGCACCCGGGATCTGAACCTGTGAACCTGGGCCGTGAAGCGGAGTGCATGGAACTTTAACTACTTGGCCACGGGGCTGGCCTCTCTAGATTTTTTCATCATGTTCCTCATCAACTAAAGTATTTTTAGCACACATTCTTAGTATAAGTATTGTTTTTTATTTATAAATCCTGTGCATATATCACTCTTCTTATATGACTATTATTAAACAAATACAAAAGTAGAAAATTTTAAATGATGTCTTGAAGAAATGCAAATAGAATTCCTACCATTTTCTTCCTGGACCCACGTGGATTATCAGCCACTCTCCTTGGAGTGTGTGTGCCCCACTTTGGACCTGCTGCATCAGCTCAATTCTGCACATATGCACAAGGAGGCAAGTAGATCAAATAGGTAACAGAAAAGAGGGAAACAACCTAATGTCCATCAATACTGGAATGCATTAATATACCACTTATACAATGACACAATTTTTATACAATGAAAAATTAGAGACAATTACAATGAATAACATTACGTAAAAACGAAAATTGCCAAATATCTACAAAAATGTATCATATATTCAAAATCTATAAACAGGCAAAACACTCTTCATTTTAGGCTCAGAGCACTTCTTGAACCTGTAGGTTTCATTACTTCTGGAAAATTCTTGGCTGTTATCTTTTCAATATTGCCTTTGCACCATTCTCTCCCCTTTCCTTCTGGTCCTTCAATTACACGTGTTTAGTTCTTTCACCATGTCTCATATGTCTCCCACATCCTTTTCTGTATTTCCCATGCTTTTTTCTCTCCATGCTTCAATCTGGGTATTTTCTATTGACCTGTCTTCTTGATCACTAATCCTCTCTTCAGCTGTATCTAATCTGTGGGAATAAATCTATCGAGTTATTCATTTTACTATAACATTTTTCACTACTAGACTTTCCATTTTGTATGGATATCAGGTCTCTAGTGAAAAGCATCTACTTCTCATACCTTTTCTTGAAAATATAAATCACAGTATTTTTAATGTCTTTATCAGATTATCCCATTATTTGGATCTGCTGTTGGCCTTTTTGTATTAGATAATAGAACAAATAAATTTGGCTTTTTTTTTTTTCCCATTTGATTTCTGGCCACTTGTTCTTTTTCCTTCTGGAATGCTTGATAGTTTTGATAAAATGTCAGCTACTTTGTATAAAAATGTCAAAGATAATTTGGTGCTTTGGATAATATTCTCTTCTTCTAAAGGGACTGTCTTTGGCTGCTGCCGTACTAAGTTGAGGAAGATCTCCTCCATCCAATCTTGGATTGAGCTGATCAGAAGCTGGGGTTCAGCTTGTGAGGGCTGGACTCTTTCCGTTTTGCAGTCTTCCTAGAATATAGAGCATAGACTCTTCAGAGGTCCCTCCTTAGAACTCAAGGCATTGGTTGGGCTGTAAGTGGCAGCAGGCTGAGATGACAAGAAGCTGAGCAAAGCTCTTGGCTCCTTTGCTGATCTGGGCATACAAAACCTAGAGATCTGAGCCATCCGAGGAGAATGAGCTCTAGCAAATGCACTGGGCCTCTGGTGGGAACATCTGAAGAGCTATAAAGTTTAACCTGAATACAGAATAACCTCACTCCAAAAAGCAAAATCCTATTGAAAGAGCATAGTATTTTGTGTCCTTATGGAGGCTTAGTAGAAAGTATCTTTGGCATAGGAGTCTGGCAGGCCTGGCTTCAACTCCCAGCTCTGCCATTCACAAGCTGTATGTCTAAAGGGTGTATGTCCTCATCTTTCTGGAGATTCAATGTCAGCAACAGTGTAAGAGGGTTAATGTCCCTGCCTTGTGGGATGGTGTGAGGATTTGACAAAATGTCATCTGAAAAGCTCCCAGCACAGTACTTGATAGAGTAGTCACTCAACAGACCTTATGATTTTGAGATATTGATCTGTGATAGTTTTTAGGAGCAAATAAAATGCATTGATTAAATAGCATCTTGGATGATAGATACTCTCTCTGGATTGCTTTATGGAAACATTTCTCAAAGTGTGTTCTTTGGAACCCATGTTAGAAAAGTGTTTTAGACACATACATACATGTCTTCCTGTATCAACCAAGTTTGGGAAACATAGCGTCAATTGCAACCAAGCAGGTTTTTTTTATTGCAAGGTATCTCAGAGCCGTTACTGTGGGAATCCTCTCCGTAATATGCGAAGGGGTTAGCACTGATATCATTTCCCACATTTGTTTGCCCATGGAGTGTTTTCTTGGTGGAGCCTCCACCAGGGGAATGTTTGAGAAGCTCCGGTTGTTGCAACACTTTGCAGTTTACAAAGCCCTTTCCTGTGCGTGTTCTCATTTGCCTCTCATGATGACCTTGGGAAGAAGATGAGGAAGAGATGAGGCTTCTCACCTCCATTTTAGAGATTACAAAACAGATTCTCAAAAAAGAAGGCAAGTTGGGTTTCTGACTCACAAGTAAGTGCTCTTCCCATGGTCCTGTTCCTCCTGATGGTGTCAAAGTCTCATGCTGGCACGTGGCAAGGCCATAATTCTAATCCAGTCCTTCTGAACCCTGCTCCCGTACACTGTCAGCTAATCGAGCTTCTTTGTGAGAGTGTGTATGCGTGTATGTGTGCATGTGACAGTTGTGGAGTGAGCATTGATCAGTTGACTTGATTCCTTATCAACCAGCCATTCTCAGGTTGCTTTATGCAGGAAACGAAATCCCCTCCATTGAGGCATGGAACCATGACCATTTAGTAGGCAATACATGAGCAACATGAGTGACCTTGGGGTGATTCAAGCAAGGCAAGGGCAGTAACAGAAAATACAGTTTCTTGCTATTTGGGAAATTGTTATCATGTCGATAGAACTTAAAAATCATAGTGCCATTAATTTTCCAACTTTTTCAAAAATGCCTGGTCATTTAACAGCCTGATTAATTCTCAGCACTTATTTTCATCTCCTAGGTTTAGATTTCATTTTCCATTCATTCATTCAAAAAATAGTTTTGAGCTTCTCTCTTTGGGTTTGAAACTGTGTCCAGAATACAACGAGCAACAAGAAATAGCTCTGTCCTCAAGCATTTCACAATCTGTGATGGAGACGGACAGGTACAGAGACAGGTGCCACAGAGTATGCTGGGCTGGCAGGAGCACGAGAGGTCAGGAGGCACCTGTTCAGCCCAGGGAAGTTGAGGAAGGCTTCTTCGAAAAACTAAAGCCCGAACTGAGACAGGGAGACACTAGGAGTTAGCTAAGGAAAGCTGGGGTGGAAGGAAGAGTATCACAGATAGATGGAACATCATTTTCAAAGTCTCCGAAGGTAAGAGTGACTTAAACAGGAGTGGCTTAAACAGCAGAAATTTATTCTCACAGTTCTGGAGGCTAGAAGTTCAAGATCAAGGTCGGCAGGGTTGGTTCCTTCTTAGGGTTTGGAAGAGAATCTATTCCGGGCTCTCTCCTGGCTTCTGATGGTTTGCTGGCAATCTTTGGCATTTCTTAGCTTGTAGGTGCACGACTCTGGTCTCTGCCTTCATGTTCACATAGCTTCTCTGTGTGTGTGTGTGTGTCTTCCTTCTGTATGTGTCTGTCTCTGTGTCCAAATTTCTCCTTTCTATAAGGAATCAGTCATACTGGATTAGGGTCCACCCTAATGACCTCATTTTAACTTGATTATCTCTGTACAGACCCCATCTCCAAATAAGGTCACATTCTTAGATCCTGGGGGTTAAAACTTCAATATATCTTTTCTTGATGGGACACAATTCAACCTATAATAGTTTGCCCTCTGGTCCCCCAAATGCGTGTCCTTCCCACATGCAAAATTCATTCACCAATCCTAATATCCTGAAAAGCCTTAATCATTCCAGCATCACCTCTACGTCCAAAATCTCATCTAAACATCATCACCTCAAAGCCCCAAATCTCATTATCTAAATCACTCACGTCACTTATGGGCAAGACTCAGAGTGTGATTCCTCCAGGTCAAATCCCTCTTCATCTGTGGACCTGAGAAAGCAGACGAGTTGTCTGCTTCCAAAATACAAGGTGGGACGGGCATGGAGAAGGCATTCCCATTCCGAAAGAGGGGAATCAGAAGAACAAAGCATCATGGGTCTAAAGCAAATTGGAAAACCTATGAGGGCAAATTCCATCGGCTTTTAAGGCTTCAGAATAAACTTATTGGCTCCATCCTCTCTCCTTTTGGCCTGCTGGGGTGGCAGCACCTCACCCCGCCTCAGCCCTGCTGAAGCCCTGAAGTCTGGGAGCTTCTGTCATTCCCTCCCATCTTGGGCCCTCCCGTCCAGGCTGGCAGCATCTCTGCAGAGACGGCTGATTGGATTCACAAGCCACACACATAGTCTCTTGAGCAAATGGTCGTCTAGCCACCCCCTTGGTGTTCTCTCCAGAGCATGGCTTTCTTGTTTTGTGCAAAATGCATTGGCTAAGAATTTTCCAAATCCTCAAGTACTCCTTCCTTTTGGCTTGATAATCTCTTCTTCAATTTATCTCTTTCCTCTCACATTTTACTATGAATAGCAAGGAGAAGCTAGGCCATGCCTTCAACCCTTTGCTTAGAAATCTCCTCAGCTAAGTATCCAAGTTCATGACTTACAAGTTCTACTTTCTGTCCAACAGAACACAGCCGGCCAGGTTCTCTGACACTTTGTAAGGAGGATTGCCTTTCCTCCAGTTTCCGATAATGTGCCCCTGGTTTCCACCTGAGACCTCCCCAGAAGGACCCTTACTGTTCACATTCTGCCAGCAGTCTCGAGACAATCTGGGCTTTACGCACCACGCGCCTCACGACTCTTCCAGCTGTTCCCATCACCCAGTTCCTGAGCCACCTCCACGTTTTAAGGTATTTGTTACAGCAGCGCCCCACTTACCAGGAATCTAGTTTCCTAGATTCTGACCGAATCTAGGGCTGACTGAACAAAGTACCACACACTGGGCGGCTTGAACAATAGGAATTTATTGTCTACAGTCTGGAGGCTGGAAGTCTGGGATCAAGGTGTCAGCAGGGTGGGCCCCTTCTGAGGGCTGTGGGGGAGGATCTGGTCCAGGCCTCTCTCCTCGCTTCCGGTGGCTTCAGCCACTCCTTGGCTTGCGGATGGCATTCTCCCTGTGTCTTCACGTCATCTTCCCTCTATGTGAGTCTGTCTCTGTGTCCAAATTTCCCCTTTTTATAAGGACATCGTCATATTGGATTAGGGCCCACTCTAATGACCTCTCTGTAACTCGATTACCTCTGCAGTCGGGGTGGCTTCTGATGTTTTCGGAAGCCAGCTACGTTGTCTCGGGTAACAGGAACTGGGGTAAGTAGACCCTGATGTGGGAATTCACGTTCATCTGGGAAGGAGTGGGACGTGTTACTGAGTGCTGTCCCTGTGCATCCCGGAGACTTGGAATCCCTCTCATGTCTGTTGTTCTGTCTCCCTTGCTGTCTTGTATTTCCCTCAGCCTTCTACCCAGGGAGTCTGCACTTGGTCGCCCTCTCAGGTGTAACCCACGCTATCAGACTGGACCCTGTTGCTGTGACAGTGAGGTGTGGGGGAGGGGACCGTTCTGTCATCTCATGACCAAATCTCTGTCTTTCAGTGGGTCTTTCCACTAGCGTTGATCCAGTGGTGCAGCTTCTGTGTTCCTCCCCTCACCTGAGAGAAGAAGGCTGGAGGGGTGCGGGAGTGGGGAGCACCATTCCCAAAGGTGAGAGAAGGCTCCGGAAGAGACTTTTTTCTTGGAAAGTAAGCCTTTTTATGGAGAATGCTCTGGGCTTATTTTAGAAGGATTACTCTCCTCTCCCTCTCAGAGCAACCAGGGAAGTTTTTGGCTCTTCACCATGAGAACCCGGTTGAATTCCTGCAGGTGAAACCCAGAAAGGTATGGGTTCTGCTAAGACTGTGGCCCCCAAGAGTTTCTTTCTGCCATTCTAGTCCTATCCTCAGTGTATTAGTTTGCTGGGGCTGCCATGACAAACAACCGCAGACTGAGAGGCTTAAGGAACAGAAAACTATGTCCTCACAATTCTGGAGGTTGGAAGTCCATGAACAAGGCTTTGCCAGGGTTGGTTTCGTCTACGGCCTCTCTCTCCTTGGCTTGAAGATGGCCGTCTTCTCCCTGTGTCTTCACATGGTCTTCTTTGTGTGTCTGTGTCCTAATACCCTCTTCTTATAAGGACACGAGTCACACTGGATTAGGGCCTACCCATATGGCCTCATTTTACCTTAATTACCTCTTTAAAGACCTTATCTCCAGGTACAGTCATTTAAGGTACTGAGGGTTAGTACTTCAATATATGAATTTGGGGGCAACACAATCCAGCCCACAACAGTTTCCAGCAATTCATCAAAATGACCATTTAAGTGGGCCTTCCAGTTTGTGGCTCCAGAGGCTTCTGCTCCACAAAAGCAGGTCTTGGCTGGGCCTCTCTCTCTGGATTCTCCCCTCTCTCCAGACTTCAGGGTTGCAATTTGCTTTGCAACATGAGTTCTCAGCGGGCCAAATAAAATCTTTGAATACCAGGCTGTTCAGCTTTTTCATGTAAGCAAGAGAGGGATGACTTCCAAGCTCTTTACATGTAGGAGCTGAGACCGGAAGTCTGGCAGAGGTTTTTTAAAGACTTTCACAGGTCCTTTCCCCTTTGGAGTTCCATTGCAGAAATCATACTTTTCTCCAATGTTTATCACAACCTTACATGTTGTTATGTGATGATTTGCTTGGCGCTGGTTACCTGTGTCTCCTCTCACTATGCTGGAGACCCATGAGGGCCGACACCATGCCTCCTCGGTCCCCTGCTGAACCGCTATTGCGTAGTGCAGAGTGGATAATAAATACTTGTTCAGTTGATGAATGAAATAATTAGTTAAAACATACTTACATCTCTCTTTAATTTTTTTCAGTAGAAACAGAAAACTTTTTTTCAGTTACTATTATAGAGTTTTATTCTGCAGTTTTCTCTTTGTAGGGCTGAATCATTGACTTGCTTTTCTCAGATGTTTAACACAACCCCAGCTTAGTCACTGCTCTCATGAGGGCTCAGCTTTGGAGCCCAGAACAACGCAGAGTTATGAACCGAAAGCTCGGGAGAGGATGCAGAGCAGCCCCTGCAGGATCAAGCCACGCTCCTCAGTTCTTCAAGGTGGGGGCCTGTCTTTCTCCTGCCTCCCTCTCTTGCTGCTTCCTTCTCCATTTTCTTAGTCAATTCAGGATGCTGTAACAAAATACCGTAGACTGGGGGCTTAAAAGTTTTTCGCAGTTCTTGAGACTAGAAAGTCCAAGATCAAGGTGCTGACAGATCCAGTGTCTGGTGAGGGCCCACTTCCTGGCTTGTAGACAGCTGCCTTGTACAGAACCCTCACATGGTCGAGGAAGAGAACTCTGCTACCTTCATCTCCTTGTAAGTCCACCAATCCCATTGCTATAGACTGAATATTTGTGTCCCCCCAAAGTTCCTGGGTTGAAATCTGATCTCCAATATGATGGTATTAGGAAGTAAGGCCTTCAGGAGGTGGTTTGGTTATGAAGGTGGAGCCCTCGTGAATAGGACTAGAGTCCTTATAAAAGACAGCCCAGAGCGCTCCCTCGTCCCTTGTGCCAAGTGAGGTTCCAGGGAGAAGACAGCTGTCTTGAACTAGGAAGCGGCTAGTCACCAGACTCCAAATCTGCCTTGATCTTGGACTTTCCAGCCTCCAGAGCGGTGAGAAATGTTTAAGCCCCCAGTCTGTGTTATTCTATTACAGCAACCCAAACATACTAATATACCCCATCTCCAAGGCTCCACTCCCATGACCTTATCCAAAGCCAATTACCTCCCAAAGGCCCCGCTTCCAAATGCCATCACACTGGAGATTAGGCCTTCAACATATGAATTTTGGGGGGTACAAACATTTAGTCCAGAGCACCCATAATCTGTGCGTCCATTGCACCAGAGGCCTCTCCCTTCCTTGAACTCACCAGCTTGTTCATATCTCCAAATCTTCTTCCTTCCATGTAGAATTCCTTTCTCCCTTCCTGAGGCAGGCGAGCCACTGCTCAACCTTCCAAATCCAGCTCAGACCCCACTTTGATGGGGCAGCTTCCCTGAGCCTTGGGGAGCACCAGTCCCCCAGCTCTGTGCTCTTGCAGTCCCTGTGGGCATGCCTATGACAGCACAAAGCTGGAATTCTCTCGCCCCCCTCCCCCATCAGGACCGCGAAGCAGGAACTGCCTAATTGCTCTTTGCATCTCTAGGGGCTTTCAGTCAGATGAAAGTTGAATTCAGACCCCAAGGATCTCTTCACCATTTCCCCTGGCTTCTTTCTTCTGCTGCTCTCTGCTTTGAGGCAGAAATATTGAACTAAAATTATCTCTGTCTCCTTTCCAACTATCAGGTCATCTTATAGTTATTTTTTTTTCTTTGAAATTCAGGGTGAAACCTGCCCCCTGCAAAGCTCTGTCCTTTCTGAGCTTCTGCTTTACTGCCTTGACATGTATTATTCAAACATTTCTGAAAACATGTTCCTATGCTTGTTTTGGCTCCCATCAACCAGACAACTGCATTTATGCTGAGGAACTAAATTTAGTTTCCTCTGTGGAAGTTGAAGTGCCATTTGGAGCAACTACACAGCTAATCTGAGGTGGCATTTCCAGCCTCCTGTAGAAGTTGCCAGCACAGCAATGTGAGAGAGGAATGTGTCAGCCCATCACCCCCTCCCCCTCATTCAAGCTGCAGGCATCACTAGTAGATTTGGTCCTTGGTCTTCTGCAAAACAGCCAGCATCATTTTCTCAATAGGGTTTAATGCCCAAAGAAAGAATGAATAGTAGGTAGAAATCTCAGGTCCAAAAGCCAGGTGTGTAAGAAATAGAGCTTTGTTTTCTGTCATGCAATTTAATCCTTGACTGTAAACCCTCCCTCTGCCTGCCTGGGAGAAAGGTTGACTTTGGCCCCTTTGGTGGCTCCCCCATGTGTCTAGGTTGGGCCACAGGTCTGGGATCTCATGCAGGGTCAAGGAGTCCTCTGGCGGGATGGTTGGGGTGGGGTGGCCCGCAGGGCGTCTCAGCCTTAGTTAGCAGTCTACGCAGTTTGCTGCTGGGTGATCCCTAGTTCCTGTCCTCAGGTTCTGCTAGGTCCGGCGGCTTCTTTCTATTTTTGTTTCATTCTTATACTGTGGATCTTTCACAAGGCCCTCTGCTGTCCCTTATGGCCGTTTCTCCAGGGTCTTACTGCCTTCCGGCAGTGGTCATTCGAGTGGTGTCCAAGGCCCTTGGCCACGATGCTCAGAGTCCTCACTCCTCTCCTAAGCCCAGGGGCATCTCTTTCTCCTCCGAGGTGAGGCAAGCCTTGGTGTCACCTCTCCTTTGATCAAGAAGCTCTGTTTAAGCCACAAGTGCCCTCCCTTTTGGTCTTCCAGAAAACTCTCCTGGATCTTTTAATGTCCTACCTTTTGAACACGAGAGCCAGGAAGTCGCTTAGGCTGCTTCTGCATCCCACCCAGCAACATACCTTCCCTGAGGCAGTAAGTCAGCACACAGCTGACAGTTGCCTGAATGAGGGAAAGAAAAGGGGTAAATGAAAATAATATAGATTTATATTTCAAAATATCACCCAGCTGTAGTCAGGTGGGAAGGGGTCCTCAAGGGGCAGAGAATTTCTCGTCTCAACCTCAATGATAGGGTGGATCAAAACTCTCCTGCCAGTGGGCAGGCTTTCTTTTCTGTTTATGTGTTCAGGAATGGTGCCAATAATTATGATTAATGCTCATGGATTGTGACATAAAATTCCTCATGTAAAACACGGACTTCTGTCGTTTGTGTAAGGTGGTTACCTTCGCAGAGTAGACATGTGGGAGAGGGATGGTCAAGTCAAAGGCTGCACATTCAATGTTACAGGAAACTTGCTGGTTGACTCTCCAAAGACTTACTCCAGTGGATGCTTTGATCAGTTGTGCACGAGAGCCCATGTTTCCCATTCTCCCAGCAAAGCCGGGTGTCATATCTGCAAGCATGTTGGACCAGGGAGCCTTTGAGGAGATGATGACTCTCAACATAAGATGCAGGAGACCCACAGCCACTGGCTTTGGAGAAGCCAGGCAGGCTCCAGCTGAGAGCCAGAAAGAATGTTTGGAGTTAAGGGAAAGTTGTTGATGTCAAAGAAAAAGAGATAGAGAAGTGTGACAGAACGTTAAACGGATTTTTTTTAAATCTTGACTCAGAATTTCAGTTAAACCTCAGAGCTTAGAGAAATGCCTGGTAAGCACCTTGCCTTCTAAAGAGAGGAGTTAGACAGAATCCTACAGCGACCGTAACTCATACTTTCAGCAACCATAAATGAAAAGAGTTAGGCCTTCCATGGAGAGGATTTTTGAGTTTAAGTGAAGAGGGCAGCAAGAGGAGATTGGGGAGAAACTTTCCCAAAGGGAGCCTAGCACTTCCTCTCCAGCTGGACTCTCGTTCAATTGCAGCATATCCCCGGGCCGGACAGTTGCATAAGAGAGTGCTCAAGGGAAATTGACCTATGTCCCCTGAAATTGGCAGCCCCAGACCTTCACCCGGATGGGCCTCAAGCCAGGAGGCTGCAGGATTTTCCTCTCACAGGGAGCTAGAAGAGAAGGAAGCTGCAAGTCGACTGTCTGTTGGAGCAAAGGGTGGTAAGTTCCCATGGGCCGGGTGGAAACCCCAGATAGCCAGCTTAGAGCCATCTTGAAAAGACCCTCACCAATAGGACTGAATGCCAGCGGAGGGGTCCCCAGCAGGAAGACTACAGGGCAGAAGACTACAGACGTCTTCACAGAGCCCGGCAATCACCTTGTGTGTGTGTGCGTGTGCCAGACAGAGGGAGTCCTGGATCAGCCCTGAGAGGTGCAGAGAGTGGCTGTGAACTAGATGAAAGACTGAAGCTTAATCTCAATGGTATGGAATGCTGGAATACCAGAAAATTAGGCAAATACCTGAAATGAGTGAAAACAAAACAAAACAAAACAGCGAGAGGGCTGCCCGAGGTTTGTGTGCGAGGGAAAATAAAAGATATTTCCTGCTTGTACTTTACCAAGTTCAGCCTATTTAAACACCCGGTTAGGCAAGACAATGAGGGGGAGAGGTACAGCTAGAGATACGCTGCACAGAATGGACACCACTCTGCCTGCGGTGCCAAGACCTGAGCAGGGCTGGGATCCGCGTCGCCTGAAGGCGGAGCATGTGGCCCCTGGGCACAGGGCCCCTGGGAACTGCGGAATCATTGCGACATAATAGGAAATACATATTTGGTCTCCGCCCTCAGTTCCTGACACAGCTCCTAAAACCGATGTAATTTCCTGAGCGATGGGGGTGATAGGAGCCTCTTACACAAATTTCCTGACTCCCTTGGAATTCCCCGGGTGATGGGAGCATCTTTTGTTCCAGTGAGGTGACTCCTGGTGACCTCTGGGATGGCTTCAGGATAGGGGCTGGTCTCCAGAAAGACTAAGCCATGATTACAGGTTTGGAACTTGCAGCTCCACCGCCATCCTCCCGGGAGGGGAGAGGGGCTGGAGATCGACTCAGTGATGATCACGCCTCTGTGACGAAGCCTCCACAAAATTCTCTAAACGATGGCGTTCAGCAAACTGCCAGGTTGGTGAACACGTCCACAGGCCCCAGGCTGGTGCATCCCAAGGGCACGGGGACAGAAGCTCCTGTGCTCGGGACCCTTCTGGACCTTCCCCAATGCATCTCTTCATCTGGCTCTTCATCTGCATCCCTTATAATATCCTGACTAAAGAACTGGTCAGCACAGGTGTTTCCTTGAGTTCTGTGAGCCATTCCAGCAAATGATCGAACAGGGTGGTGGGGGGGGGGCTGTGGGAACCCCCAACTTTGTAACCAAGTCAGACAGAAGTGTGGGTAACCTGGGGACCCGTTACTTGGGACTGACATCTGAAGTGAGGCAGTCCTGTGGGACTGAGCCCTTAGCCTTTGAAGTCTGATGCTAACTCCAGCTAACAGGCGGTTAGTGTCAGAATTGATTGAATTAGAGAAAGTCCAGTTGGTGCCAGGGAATTGGCAAATTGGCTGGTGTGGGGAAACTCTCCCACACATCTGGCGTCAGAAGTGTTGTGAGTAGAGAAGATTTCCTTTAGTCATCCTCCCTCTTTACCATGGTCCCACTCCACTCCCCCCCACCCAGCCAAATCCAGTCACCAACTCCTATCAGGCTAACTTGGGAATTTTGGACCCATCTTCCCTTCTCGATTTCCACTGCCACCACGTGGTCCTGGTTTCACTGCTTCTCCCTCAGACTATGACAAGGCCCTGCTCCCAGCCTCTTGTCTCTATAAACACCCTGCGATGCCAGGCGCTGTGCTTTGCCCTCTCATTTGATCCTAGCTGTTCTTCAAGATAAGTCCACACTTCCTGGTCTGCCACTCAAGACCCTGAACAATCCATTTCTAACCTACCTTTAAACCCTGACCTTCCACCTCTTCCTCCTGCACATCCTACATGGGGCTACACCTCTGTGTCTTTACATATTCTACTTGAAATGCCAGTCCCACTCACCTCTACAGGGCAAACTCCTATTCATACTTCAACACCCGCTCTTTAAGAGCCTTGCCCTATTTGAAGCCTTCATGGATTCCCCGAATGTCATTTTCTGCATTTGTACAATATCTTGTATAAAGCTCTTTTCAGTGTCAAACACATTTTGCAACAATTTGCTTGTTTCTGACATCGCTCTAGACTGTGAGCTCCTTGAGGGCAGGAAGGCGTCTGATTCATTTCTGTTTCTCTGGCATTCAGTACGGAGCCTGGCAGGGACGGGTGCTTAATAAATTCACATTTGAACAAATGAACCAGTGAGTGAGATGGGGTCCATAGGCGCAGCGAGCTCCACCATCTGTTCTTCCCACTTTCTCAACACCGTTTCCCCAGCTAATTTCTGGATGCAAATCTGTGTTATTGAAGCAGCAGCCTCATTCCTAAATCAGATGTGTAAGATGCTGTTGTATTCCAGAAAGTAGAGAGCGGGCGCTTGACTCCACTTGAATCCAGGAAGTGGCTTGCTTATCTGCATTTTCACAGCACAATGAAGCTAAAAATGTGACGTGGTTTTAGGCAGTTGGCTCTCAGAGAAATTGGACTTGAGAGCTCTCTATCTGACTCTCTGGACACATCTCTAGATGCCAGGCCTGTGCAGAGTTTGGGGTTGCCTCTGGGAATCTATGAGGATGATCTTGCAGAACCCAGTGCCCTTCCCTTTGCATCAGAGAGACCTCAGTTTGAATCCTGATCCACTGAGCTGTGCAATGTGGGGCAAGTCACCGAACCTCTCTGAATCCATGTCCTCATCTGCGTACAGGGATGATGGTGCCCATCTCACAGAGTTGTTCAGAAGTATTGAAGGCAGTGTGTGTAGAGCATCACGTGTGGTGCCCAGTGGAAAGCTGGAACGTTATCTGTAACG
This sequence comes from Equus quagga, assembly GCF_021613505.1. Taxonomy (NCBI): domain Eukaryota; kingdom Metazoa; phylum Chordata; class Mammalia; order Perissodactyla; family Equidae; genus Equus; species Equus quagga. The sequence continues at coordinate 48,898,081 of NC_060273.1, forward strand.
TCTTCTGTGCTCATGGTGTGCCGGGCACCATGCTGGGCGCATTCTGGGCATTCTCACGTTCAGAGGAATCAGAACCCCCTTGGAATATATAAACATACGCATAAGCGAGGGACGTTCCTCTTCTAGGACGCTGTCCAAAGGAGACAACAAAGTGTGTGCGCAGAGACTTTAGTTAAACAAAAAGATCATTTCAACATTATTTATGTAAAGGAAAAAGATCCGAAATAACCAATAACCTAGGCTAAGAGAATGATCACATAGCCTCTAGCACAGCTACTAAAACAATGCTGTGAAGGAAGAATTAAGGACGTGGAGATAAATGCACGGTACTGGTAAGTTTTAAAATCTGTTTAAAATTTTGTCCAAAACGAATGACTTTTTGTTGAAATGACGAATGTGTGAATATATGCCCACAGAAGACGAAAGAAATAACACATGTGAAATGTTAATGGTGATTACATCAGAATTTGGGTCAAGCGGGTCATTTCTATCTTCATCTCTGTACATAGCTGCATTTCCAGCATCTTTACAGTGTCTGCTATTGGGTAATAAAAACAAGAAAGTTATTTGTGAGTAAAAATTGAAGCGGTGGACGCAGTCACGTCTTTCTGATGGTGTTGCCTCGTGTGAGGTGGAAGCACTTTGCAGGCAAAGCCTTCACTGGACTTTGTATTTATGAGGCAGGCTGGAAACAGCACGCTGCTGAGGCCGGGCAGCTGCCGGTAGCCCCGCTTTAGGAACTAGTGTCCCAGGAGCGGCAGGAGTCTGGATTTCGCCCGCGGTCAGCCAGTGAGAGGTCAGCCTGAGGCCACTTCGCTGCCAGCCTGCCTGCCTGACACTGTGAGCAGAATTACAGAGGAGACAAGACGTGGTTTTCAGGCTAATCAGCTCTCAGAGAATCTGGACACGAGAGGTCCAGGTCCAGCCCTCCCCTGCTCCTCCCACCCAGTGGAAGACGTCGCCACACTGACCCGTCTCATCTGTGGCAGGGCCTCAAGGGAGGAGGTGAAGTGAGTAAAGCATATTCTGGAGAGCTTCAAATATTTCCAGAGAAATTCAGTGCCTGGCTCAGAGAGGGTGGGACATTGTTTCCTGGGAACACTAATTGTTTTTTTTAATGAAAATATATATCTTTTATATTTTTAAAATTATGAAACACATCACATATTTATATGAACAGAATTGTAGTTACATGAACAGAATTGTAGTATATGTACGCTATGACTTGCTTTAGTGATTTATCCATGCTGATGCAAGTGCCTATAATTCATTTCATTTTTCATTGCTGTATACTATTCCAGTATCAATCTAAACCATGATTTATTTATTTCATTTTTGCAAGAACCTTTTTTTTAAAGTTTTGTACTACTACATAAAATGCTATTATGAACTGGCACACATGTAAAAATTTATTGAGAGTATATATCTAGGAATGAAATAAAAAGGGTGCGGGGGTCCCACCCCGGCTGAGTCCAGGTTCCTGAGGGATGGACAGCATCGGCGCAAAACTGAGGGAAAATAAATGGGACATGAGACTTGGGTTGGTGTTAGCAAGTCCAACTTTACTGTGCACAAGTGTTGTTTATATATTTTTCAGGATTAGTACAGAAATAGTTCTACAAATATTCTCAGAGAGATAAGGAAGTAAAAAACGAGCACAAGAATATTTATTAGCATTCTATTCTATAGAGCATAAGGTTAATGGTGGTCTTCTCCACAATTAACTAGAGTTTGTTGTCTCTAAGCAAAAAGAGATAGGTACCTAGACACCTGTTGTAATTCATGGTAAAGTTAAATCAAAGAGAGAAGGTCCAGGCCTCCTGACAGGACAGCTGTTTACATCCTGGTGGAGCCATCCCTGCCTCCCTCAATCATTTACGCCATTAGTGTAGATGGTTAATGGGAACAAAAGGCGACTCCAGGGTGTCTTATCCCCAGGGCTATCTGCATTCTCAGCGGGCAGTTAAACATCTTTACATTTTCGCGCCCTTTAGCAGGTGAAAGCATTCCTTTGTCTTTTAGATTGTGGAGCTAAGTCCCTTAAGCACACTGCCGGAGAAAGTATCATTTTGTTAGTAAAGTAAAGGGCTGAAAAGCTAAGCTAAACTATGTATCTTCAAGAATAAAAAACAGAAATAAGTATAGACATAACCTTGCTAGAAAGCATGCATATAATTCATAAAATATCAGGGGTGTCGGCCGGCCATTCTTCACCGAGGGGCATCCCTGCACCCCTCGGCCCTTCTACTCATCAATTGTTTATTATTTATTGCTTTTAGGAGAAAACCTCCATAACATTTTAACAGAAAGCAGAAGGTCAAGAATAATATATAGATACTTCTTGATCATCCAATTAACCAGCAAACTTAGAAGGACGATGCATATGTATATTTAGACAAAGAACTGGAGGGAGAAGGAAACATTAACCAGATGGAGGCCATAAACCTAATTCGACATCTTATCTGGGCAGGATTCCTTTCTGATTGTCTCAAATGGGACTGTGTGCTCCTCCATTAATTAACTGAAAAATATCTTGAAAGTTACCTGCAGGTGGTCACATTCTCTTACTATATCTAATTTTCCTGGGAGGTAGTGCCTCCCAAGCAGGTACCCAAAGGAGTGAAAACTGGAGGTTAAGAAAGGAAAAGGAATGAAGGGCAATTAGAAGCAGCACAGGTTTCAGAACTATGTGAGGGGCCGGCCAGTTATTCTTCACCAAGGGGTGACCCTGCACCCCTCGGCGTTAGTCGGCTGGACCCTGTCAAACAGCCGATCAAATGATGTAGCCATGGCTCCCGGCAAAAGGGCTATAAGGTATATGATTCTTCAAAACAACTGGGTAACACTAAATCTTTTTCCAGAATGTTTTTATTAATTTACACTGACATTAGCCTTTTGTGACAGTTCCTACTTCTCCTTGTTATCCTCTTTGTTAACTTTGGTATTTCCAGAATTTTTTCTTTTTAAAACTTTTGCCAGTATAGAGGGGATGCTTGTAATTTGCACTTTCTTTATTACTGCTGGTTACACATCTTTTCACATGTTTATGGGTCACTTGTGTTTACTGTCCTGTGAAATACTTTTCACATCCTTTGCCTATTTTTTCTGTTGGCCTATTTGTTGTTTTCTTATTCGTCCACGAGCAGCAGTTGTCAATTTTGATGAAGAAGACGATCTGCGTAACTATCCCAATGCCTGTACCAATGGCCTTAATTACCGCAGCTTTATCGTGAGCCTTGAAGTAGTTTGTTCTTCTTCTTTAAGATTGTCTGACTATTCTAGTTTCTTTGATTTCCATACGAAAAAGAAAAAAATAGAGTCAGCCTGTCACTTTCTAAAAGAAAGAGAGAAAAGAAAAAGAAAAAGAGAAGAAAGCCTGCTGGCACACGTGAGCATTTATCCTAGAGAAATAAGAACGGGTGCTCACGTAAAAACCTATACATGAGTGCTCTTGGCAAGTTTACTTGTAATAGTCAAAAACTGAGAACGACCCAGACGTCCTTTGATGAGTAGACAGTTAAACTGTGGTAATCCATACCACGGAATACGACTCAGCAACATGAAGAAACGAGCCACTGATACACTCAACAACTTCAATGGATCTCAAGGGAATTATGCTGAGTGAAAACAGCCAATATGAGAAGATTACATAATGTATAATTTCATTTATGTAGCATCCTTAAAATGACAAAATGACAGAGATCTAGAACAAATTAGTGATAGCCAGGGCTTAAGGAGAGAGGAGCCGGGGGAAGTGGCTGTGACTATGAAAGGACAGCATGAGGGGTCCTCAGATGGAGCTGCTCTGTGTTTTGACTGTGACGGTGGCACACACATTCACACGTGTGATACAATTGCACAGAACTAAGTAAATGCATGCAGACAAATTAGTGCACGTAAAACTGGTGAGATGTGAGTAAGGGCAATGGACAGTATCAACGTCAATTTCCTGTTGTGATAGTAGGATGGTGTGCAAGACGTGACCATTGGTGGACACTGGGTGCAGAGTATATAGAATCTCTTATTATTTCTTATAACTGCATGTGAACCTGCAATTATCTCAAAATAAGAAGTTAAAAAAATCTTTCAGTGAGCTTCAAATACGAAAGAATGTGAAATATCTCATTAATCATTTGTATGTGGATTGTGCTGAAATGATAGTATTTTGGGTACACTGGGTTAAATAAAATGTTGTTACCACACAAAATTGGGGTTCTCCTACTTGATGTGCATAAAAAGAGCCAATTATTATGGCATCAGCTTTTGGGAAAAGAAATCAGCTTTATTGCTAGATCTATCTGCAAGGAGACAGGAGGCAGTGCTCTTGGATCCATCTCCCTGATCCAGGGCTTCAGGCAAAATGTATGGGATGAAGGGCAGGGCGATCTGAAGTGTGGACATGGATGATGGGTGGTGAGGAGAGCTGAGAGGATTGATGGTCTGCTCAAGTGTGGGCAAGATTCACACCTCTTCATAGGACGCATGTTCACAAAATGGTGCTGTTAGCTTGATCTGAGGCTGGAGTTTTCAGCCCTTTGATGTCAAAAAGGTCACTTGTTGGGAATTTGCACAGTCTCAGTTGATGAGTTGGTGGTCTCAACTGGCCTGAACTGGACAAGGGGTCTCAGTTTCCAAAAAAACACTCCTAATTACCCTGTTGATAAGATAGGGTCAGTTGAACAGGTCCTAGAGGGCCCATGGTTACAACGTTATCAAAATTTTTAAAATCTGGCTGGTATTTTGATGGAGGTCACTTATCTATAGATAAATTTGGGGAACAGTGACATCTGGATAATATTGAATTTTCCATTCCATGTGAATGGTATATTTCTCCATTTATTTAGGTATTTAATTTCTCTCAGCTGTGTTTTGTGGGTTTTGGCCCACAGGTCTTGAATATCTTTTTAAAAAGTTATTTCTACATATTAAAGTTATCGTACATGTTTTTTAATTTCATTTTCTAATTGTTTCTAGTTCATGGAAAAATAATTGATTTTATTACTGACCTTGTATCCAACAACCTGTTAAATTCACTTACTGATGATTACTATTTGTTGAGACCTTGAGATTTTCTACATATACAAGGTCATCAAATAGAGAAAATTTCATTTCTTCTTTTCCAATCAGTTGATAAATAAATGAAAAGCAATAAGATATATTGGAGTATACAAGGAAGTGATTTGGTTTAAAACTAATTCGGCCTGACTTTATTTTTCCAAAAGGGCCTGACGTGGCCTGTTGAGCATGCATTGTACATCTGCTTTAAATCTTTACAATGTCCCAGAGACAAGAAGGATGCCCCCAAAGATAGGGATGTGGCTTCTCCCCATATTGGCATTTCTTTAAGGATAAGCATCTCTTCCTGGAAACTAAGGATTAATTACCGACCTGCTGAGCTCACCTTGTGACCACTGACCTGCTGACCACCCACCTGCTGTGCCAGCTCAGCCTCTCGTGACAGGAGTAAAAGAGACGTTCCTGTCAATGTGATGTAGGCTCTTTGTCCCAGGACAGCATACAACCACTCTACACCCCACTTCTTCAGTGTGCTTCCTTCCTTCAAGGAAGGCCTTGGACTATAGTCCTCAAACCTGGCTCATAATAAACTCACCCCAATTTTGATTTATAGATTCATTATGGATTATTTGCATCCACACGGTAAACCTCTTGTTTCTCTTTCTTTCCTTTTGTGCTGAGACCTCTACTACAATCTTGAATAAATGTTGTGACAGCAACATTCTCATCTTTTTCTCCCCTTGGAGGAAAGGGTTAATATTTCCCAGTAAGTATGACATTAGCTGTAGACTTTTGTAGCTATCCCTATCAGATTGAGGATTTTTTTCCTTCCCTCTTTCACTGTGTTTAATTTCTGCTGCTTAACAAACTTTGCATTCTTGGAATAAACAGCATTTGGTCGTGATGTACCTTTTTATAAATCAGTGGGTTGGATTTGCTGTAATTTTATTTAGGACTTTTGAGCCAAAGTTCCTCAGGGGCGTTGGTCTGTAATTGTGTGTGTTGATAGGAATATTCAGAGATTTTTTTCTGATTATGTATTTTTTAGTTCTCCAATCTTGATAGATTTGCTCAGTAAAAATTTGTAGTTTCCACTTTCTCTCAGCCCTTTGATGAGATTTTTCCACTGTATTCTGTCTTCTGTTATTGTTTTGAGACGCCAACCATCAATCTAGTTGATCTAATTGTTTTCCCTTTCTAGATAAGGTGTCCTTTTCTCTCTTGACACTTGAAGATCTTCTTTCTGTATTTGGTATTTGTGATGTTGTGATTTATAAGAAATATATATTTGATCGTTTAGATGACCAAAGTATATTTCTCAAATATATTTATTCTTCATTCATGGTTCCTGGCTCACAGCTCCAAAGACCATTGGAATTTCTTGAGGGATAAGTAGCAACGAGAGCATCTTTTGTTAGAATACTTGGTCTCTTGTCCTCCATTCCTGAAATCAGTTCAGAACCATGAGGGTGAAATGGGCGTCTTGTTCTTCATAGCAAGCCCCTTTCCATCATAACTGGGCTTGTATTAATGCAGCCACTTTTGGAAAGCAGACCCTCTTGGTTTACCCTGAACATCTCTTAACACTCCCTACAGCTTCTCTCCCTTGGACATTCTCTATTGTTTTGCTTTTGCTCTCCTCGTCTATTTGTACTACATTTATTCGTATTTATCCACCACTTTCTTATCACTCGTATAAAATCTGCCGCTCCTTCACTTCCTTTGTTTCTCTGCTCAAGTATCGTTTTATTAGTAGCCGTTCCTTGACCATCCCATGGAGAAGAGGAGCCCGCCCGCGGGCATTTTCCATGCCCTTTATCACCTTTGTTTATTGTTCTCTGTGGGACATACTACTATCTGACGTCCACGCTCCCTTATTTGTCTGTTGTCTCTTCCTCTTGTGCTAGCATGCCAGGTGATGAAGGCAGGGGCTTCTATGTATTCACTTATGCCAACCTGCAAAATCAGAAACCAGCTTAAGAGGCAAAGCATTGTTTGGAATCAAAGAATTGCGATTTGGGGAGCACAGATTCAGGTAGAAACCCAAATGGGGTCCCAATTACAGGAGCGGGGCTTAGGGTTTTTATGGGAAAAAGGGAGGGAGGATGAGGTAAGTTGTATTAAGGCAGAGTTCATTGGTGCTGGATGAGGTAAGGCGGGTTTGTACTTCACTCATTGGCTGGAGATTCCGTCATCAGACAAAAGGCTAGATTTGTCCTTCATTGACTGGTTAGCGATTTGGTCAGCAGCAAAATCCAGTTTTATCAGTCCTTACAAACAGGATATTCTTGCCCTGAATGACTTCTTGGAATGTTGGTGGTTTGGTCCGGTTTGGAAGATAAAGAAAACAAGACATGCAAGGCAACTCCTCTGAAATGGCTGCTCCGGCTCTGTTTTAATATGGCTCCACTCACGTCATCTCTCACACTCATATATCCCCAGCAGGTAGTATGGTGCTTGCCTCGTAAAGAAACAGTCAAATAACATTTATTGAATAAATAAACGAAATCCATTGAACTTGTAAATTCATACAGTTACTTTCTGTTAGAAGTTCTATGGGATCATTATTATTAATTGCGATTTGCCTGGCCATTTTTGACAGTCTCTTGTATCTTTAGTTATACTTTTGACTCAACATATTAAAACTTTCCGTAACACACTAAAACTACGCATATATATTCTTTTCTTGTAAATTCTAATTCTGGCATCTTTGCATGAATGTTTCTGCCATTGGGCTTGTTTGCTGTGCTGTCTTTCACTCGTAGTGGCTTGTTTCCTTACGTGTTGGTGTTTGGCTGTCAGTTCATGCTCTTTAGAACATTAATTATGGGAGAATTTTGAGGCCAGGGTTTAAAGTATGTTCATCAGAGATGAAGTGTGTTTGCTTCTGCAAAGCACCTGGGGGTTCCACTAATCTTGAACCAGTTTAAACTAAATTTTCACTTGGGGTTTTGGAGCCATAAAGATAATATGAATTCTGGCTCTAAACGTAAGTGAGGGTTTGCCCATGAAGAAATTCATCGAGAAAGCCTGCCTCTGCCTCCGCTCTTCCCGTTCCTTCTCTCTCTCTCTCTCCTCTCTTCTCCTCCTCTTCCATCTCCTCCTCCGTCTTTCTACCAGATTCAAGGCTGAGACGAACAAGTACACTTCCAGTCTCTTTCCATAGGGAAGGACTTTGAGTTTTTTTCTGACTCTATCCATTTGACATCATGACATTTTGGTGCTTCTGGCTTTCACAGGAGTCTTGGATCCAACGTCCCACCTCATTTAGGCCCGGGACTTGTCACTTGTCCTATGTGCACGGTCCATTATGACTCCGGCTCACTGTTCATCTTCTCTGGACTCAGGCTTTGCATTGTTTTTTCACCTCTGAGGATTTCCTTTACTTTCTCTCAAGCTCAGCCATATATTTAAAAAGGTTTTGCTTTTATCTAGTTTTTTTTTTTTGAGTATGTGGTGTTTTTCATTAAGAAGGTTTTTTGTTTTGTTTTGTTTTGTTTTTCAGGACAGCTAGTCTGTCTGATTGCTGGAAATAGAAGTTTTAAATTTCAATACATCTTTTTACCATTAAAGAGAACCTGAGTTGGGCCCTGTGTAAGGAGATTGAGTCTTAAAATTTCAGTAATGTGGATTATCGAGAGACAGGTAGAATATAGCCAAAGAAAGCCCTTTGTACCATTTTGGGGGTCCTCACAGAGTGGACACTACTGTTCGTAGAAATTTTATTAATGTTGTTCGTAACAGTAGAGGCTACGATGAGATGGTGGCACACAGCATGGTAGCCAAATAAATCTGTTCACAACCTATTTAGCCATGTCTCAGCTTTGAACAACTCATTACTATTATTTGAGATAGTTTCTCTATAATTGGAGCCAATAATAATATTTAACTCATGGGGATGCTATGAGGAATAAATGAAATAATGTACTGTAGAGGTCCTGACATGTAGCAATTATTTGATATATGGTGAATAATAGTAATAATAATAACCACCACCACCACAACTAGGTAATTCTCTTCCTGGAATAGTGGGGACTCCAGACAGTCTTGTGCGGAGGTGCTCATGGAGCACCTAGAGATGCCTACATTCGCTCCACACCGTGTCTTCTCAGACCAGTTTCTTCCTGGTCACACCGGTAAACTGAAGCAGCGTAGGGTATCTCTTCACAGGGTGTGTGTTCTGCTGGATTAAGTCAAATTGTCTGAACTGGATAAGAGCTTTGTCATATTTGCTGCTGTTTCCTCAGCAACCAGAACAGATCTGGACACAGAGGAAGGCCTCACCAAGGGTTTCTTGAAAGAATAGATGGTCAAACAATTTAGATCAGCAGCTCCCCAACTGTCTATCCCCCCGAGATTCCCATGGATGACTCCCTCTGTGGAGATACCTTATGTTTGCAAACAGCATCACTATCACCCAGCCTGAGTTTTGAAAGCAAAAAAGAATAAAGGGAAAGGATTTAATTCCAACTTTAAAATAATGCTGAACTCTGCCGTTGGATCCTAATTAGGTGAGGTAGCAGCCCAGGTTAAACCTCAGCCTCAGGCAAGGTCCTGATGCACTCCTGGGCTGGCACAGCCTCATCTCCAGGACAGCGCCATTCCCATCAAGGTTCTCATAAAAATATACATTGCCTGAGGATCTTCTTTACATTCTCAAAACCCATTATGTTTCAGATAATGAAATCTCACAAACTTTAATCTGCCAAATATTTTTCTTGTTATCAGTGGTCCTCAGTTTAGAGCTGATAAAGAATGCTTTCATGTTACCTGTAGGCAAGACCTAGGCCACTTTCTATTCTGTCAGTCACGTCTTGTGCCCTAGACTACCTGGCAGGAAATCAGAAAAGGTCATGAAAACACTAGCACATTCACAGGTGTTGATGCAAAATAACCAATAACCATTCTATAGATAAGACAAATAAGGTGAGCTTTACTTGAACCAGAGTGAGGATTATAACCCGGGAAGGCCTTAGAAAGCGTTCTGGAGAAGCATGCATTTCAGTACAGTCTCATATCTTTTCAGAACAAAGAACATACATTAAACATACTCAGGATGCATTTTAAAGTTTCAAAGAGATATTCAGTTGCAAATTAGCAGGTCGACATGACCCTGATGTCAGGAAAGGGAATAATACTGTTACCAAAAGGGCATAGGAGGGGAAGTATGCATTCTTAAGACAGTGCATTCTTTACTTTAATGCTTAAAGCAGATGGACAATGTATGTTTGATCGGCCATAGTCAGGCTTCTGCAGTTACCCCAAATAGTTACCCTATATACCTCAATATGTGAAAAATCTCTTGTCACAGGATAGGAAGGAGGGATGGGTCAGTACATGGGGGATAGGGGAATCCACACTAGGGACGGGCCAGTCCATTCAGAGGATGGGGGAATCCGACACTAGGGA